>NC_045611.1:37527928-37887928 GCF_009762305.2 Zalophus californianus | reverse complement strand
ACAAGCAGGGGGAGGGATAGAGGAAGAGAAGCAGGCACCCCACTGAGGAGGGAACCCAATGCAGGACTCCATCCCAGGACCCTGGGATCATGACCTGAGCTGAAGGCCAACACTTAACCGACTGAGCCACCCAAGCGTCCCTGCATTTTTCTTAATGGTAAGAGCTACAGGTGTTAATACTGCCCAGCATTTCTCAGATCACCTGGAATCCATGTATTGTTTATCTCCCACCCACTGATGTACCCATTATACTTGCCACTTCATACTCCCTTAGGTTCAATTAACATCTTGTCATTGATACAGTGACAAGGGAATGTCAAAACAACCAAAGTCAAAAACAACAAACTAACTGGACTGGACTGTGACAGCAAAAGACTTTACTCAAACTTCTGCCAAGACTGTGAATGTATGCTGCTGTTCATGCCCAATAAATGCAAATGTCTTTTCATTGCTCCTTTTGTGATTTTTTGGTGATTGTATAGAATACATTCACCAGATCAATAGTTGCTACTGATGCCAGAGATTAAGTTGATCTATTCTAGTAATATGATTTCTGTTCTAGCTATGACAAGTAGGGCTACAATTTGGTTACATTTTTGGTAGTAGTTTTAATTTCCTATGGCTCTTGTAACAAATTACTGCAAACTTTGTTGCCAAAAACAACACATGTTTATTCTCTTATAATTTTGGAGGTCAAAGGTTTAAAATTAGTTTCACTGGCCTGAAATTATAACAATGGGGCCATGCTTCCTTTTTCAGCCTCCAGAGATGCATTTCTCCAGCTCATGATCCCTTCTTACACTTTCAAAGGCTTTAGCTGTTGCCTTCTTCTATAGTCTGATCCCCTCTGCCTCCCTATTATTAGGACAGTTACAGTTACATTGAGGGCTCACCTAGATAATCGAGACAATCTCTCCATCTCAAGAGCCTTAATTTAATCACACATTAAATTATTCTGCAAACTCCCTTTGCAGTGTAAATTAGCACTCAGAGTTTTCAGAGATTTTAGGACCTGGAGCTTTGGGAATAATTTTCCACCCACTGCAGAAGTCTTTTCTCATCTACAGGGCCAATTGTTCACTGCCTACCCCCACACATCCCAGATCCTATTAAAAAAAAAAAAAAAAAACAGTAAATCCCAGGTGAATTAAAAATCAGGGATAGGATGAAAACCACCCTCACTGCATCCTTTAATCCTTGAGGGTTCCCTGCTATTTTACTTGGAATGTGGTATTGCTTTTGATTTACTATCTTCGCCAAAGGGGTAGTGTCAGGAGTTTGCATTTGGATTTCCCTACCATATCCTTAATTTGATCTTGACCCTGAGGCCACATTTTGGTGGTTGTACCCTGTATTTAATTTCCAGCCAGGTTTTAATTTAGTCAGAGGGAATTTTTCTGGTTGAAGAAACTGAAGATGAGAAAAACAGTTTTATTTTCCACACCAGAAAATCCTGGCTCCCTTATATTTCCTCTAAAATCTATTTGCAAACTGAGCAGTTCCTTCTTCACTTTATTCCACAAATTGGAAATGAAGAGCCAGTTGATGTATTCCAGATACTGCCTGAAATCACCTTAGCCCTATCTACAAGTTCATTAGGTGTATTTTCCACCTACCAATTTACCACAGGCAAGTCTTTTCAATTACTTCACCACCACACAAGAAACATTGTTATCCCTACAACTTTCTAGGAATTTCCAGCCTCCACCAGCAGTTTTCCAGAAGCCGCTTTTATAGTCTCTGTTTGCTTCTCAAAGTCAATGCCACATGTTTTAGGTTTTTGTTAAGGCAAGTCATCATTTCTGATATGAAATTGAATGGCTTCATTTAGCTTTCATTGTATAACAAACCACCTCCAAATTCAGTGGCTTCAGTAAAATTTTTGTTTCTCACAATTCTTTAAGTTGTTTGTGCTGTTTCCTTGCCGATTTCACCTGGGATCTCTCATGCAACTGAATCTAGCTAGAGGGTTAGTGCCCTGGGCAGACTCTAAACCGACCCCGCCCCCAAATGATCTCCAGTTCCTGGTGTTCATGTCTTTGTGAATATCTCTCCCCCTGGAATATGGGCTAGCCTAGCAACGTGTAACTTGCTTCTAACTCATAGAATGTAGTAAAAATGTAGTGATGTCACTTTTTTTTTTAAGATTTTATTTATTTTTTTGACAGAGAGAGACACAGCAAGAGCAGGAACACAAGCAGGGGGATTGGGAGAGGGAGAAGCAGGCTTCCCATCCAGCAGGGAGCCCGAGGCAGGGCTCGATCCCAGGACCCTGGGATCATGACCTGAGCCGAAGGCAGACGCTAAACCGACGGAGCCACCCAGCCGCCCCGTGGTATCGCTTTCACAATTAAGTTTTAGGAGACTATAATTTTCATCTTGCTAGCTGATGTTCTCTATTGACCCTCTCCCTGGCTGACTTTGATGAAGCAAATTGTCGTGTTGGGTAGACCCATGTGACAAGGAACTGAGTATAAAGGAAGAGTGTCCTTGTTATCCTCTCCACCATCTACACCTACTGTTTTGTTTTGTTTTTTAGTATAGTTGACACACAATATTACATTAGTTTCAGGTGTACAACACAGTGATTGAACACCTCTATACAGTCATATTATGCCACCACAAGTGTAGCTGCCCTGTGTCACCATACAACATTATCACATTTCCCTATGCTCTACCTTTTATTCCCATTATTTATTTATTCCATCACTGGAAGCCTGTATCTCCCATGCCCCTTCACCCATTTTGTCTATCCCTCTGCTCGCCACACCCCTCTGGCAACCGTCAGTTTGTTCTCTGTATAGGTCTGCTTCTGCTTTTTTTTGTTCATTTATTTGATTGGTTTTTTTTTAGATTCCATATATAAGTGAAATCATATGGTATTTGTCTTTCTCTGTCTGATTTATTTCACTTAGCATAATACCCTCTAGGTCAATCAATGGTGTTGCAAATGGCAAGATCTCATTCTTTTTATGACAGAGTAATATTCCATTACACACACACACACACAAATCTTTTATATCCATTCATCTACAGATAGACACCTAGGCTGCTTCCAGCACCATCATCTTCATCACCACTACCACTACCATCACTGTCCTTCATAGCCTTGACTGCTGATGGTCCATTCTCAACCATTGATTGACAAGTGGGGCGGAGCTGGGCTTAAGATCTTTTCTCCCAAGCCCTGTCCTCCTAATTCAGCTGGATCCCAAAAGGCCTCTCTTCCACTTGCTCCTCACTGATACAACTTCTCCAGCTCAGAGGAATCAGTACTGGACTTAGCAGCAGGCACCAGTCTCCCCTTTCATCAAGCAGGTCTGTCTTAGAGTCTCCTGCTCTCTCCTTCTTGGGCAGTACATGGAAATGGTTGATACAGTCTAATGCTCGCTAATAGGAAAGATCAGGCCATGCTCTAAAAGGAACCAACTCCCTATGACCCTGTAGGTAGAGAGACTCCCAAGGAATTTGTCCCAGCACTTAGCCTCTTTGTGCCTTGTCTGTGTGACATAGCTTACTAGTAATGCAACATATCTATTCAATGACCTGCAGGAAGGATGAAGCTGGGGTTCTAGGCTCTGAGCTGCCCTCACCTGCAGAGGCTTCATAGCCCAGCTGTGATTATCCTGAACAAAGACATTTCCCTTTCTCCCCCACCCCCAGGGCTTGGAGATCTCATGGGTGGAGTGGGGGAATATTTTAACCAGTTCTGGGAATGAGGAAGCAGGATGTGTAGGGTTGTGTAGAATAGCCTAACTTAGCTCCAATGTTGCTCAAAGAGCTTCTAGAAATCCTTTTATCCATCCGCTGCCTGCAGGCAGGTGTGAGCAACCCTCCCTTCCCACAGCTAATGGGGCCTCTCTGACCTTGAAGAAACCTTGGGAAGGAGAGGCTATTGTATGCTTCCTTAAGTGGAAATCTCTCTCCAATAATTCCCAACCCCTGGATCTCTGGGATCCTCTGGATCTCTTTCTCTGCATTGCTTCAGACAGAAACATGAGGGAAAATGACCAGCTCTGTGAAAGACCTGCAAGACTGGGTGCCAGAGGCCAGGAGAACGATGTGCCTAGAAGAGTTGATATAACGTATCCACCAAAAAGGCCTCATCTATGAATTGTCAAGGAGACCAGGGTCAGGGCACACTTTGTTTCAGGAATAATTCATATACCATTTTTCATTATTTTTTAAGGAAGTCATCTATTACATTAATAAGACATTATTAAACAGACTGATATAATTAAATTAACATAAGCATAATCATTCATAAACCTAGTTTTCAAATTTGTAAGTTCCTGATCTCCACTTATGAAAAGGTTAAAATTTTCTTGGCCTGGTCATTTGTATGTGAACAATTCATCACTCATGGACTTTGCCATACCAGGTTGAAGGAAAAGAAAATCACAAAGTGGCACCTTTTCAGTGGGGCCTCCCCTGACCACCCTATTCAGAGTTGAGTCCTGAGCACTCTTACCTCCTCACTAGGAATTAATGTAGCCCAAGTGCCTGGACTAGTGCCTTGCATACAATAGATACTTATGCATGCTCTTAAATGAATGAGATAAGGAGCTTTGGTAAATTATTCCATTGCCTAGTTATGCAGGTACAGATACTGAGAGTCAGAAGTGACACGGTGTTGAATGACACCCAGCTGGAGCCCAGGCTAGGACCCATTGTCCTGGCACCAGATCCAGGGCTCTTTGTGCTAAGCCAAGAGGATTTGCCAGCTTCTCATCAGAAGCCAGCCTTCTCTTCCTTCCCTGCAAACCCTGCTGTGTCCCTCCCCACCCCCACGGGTGATCATGCCCCAGCACCACAACCTCTGGGGGATCTAAAGAGTGAGAAGACACTATCTGCCCTGAAGACAAACACCTGCCTAGGGAAGGGATGGGAAATGGGCATGGGGGGGGTGCTTCTGAGCACATTCATCCAATATGACTGCTGAAAGTGGCCATCACTGCACACTTCTCAGTTCCACTGCCCTCCCTAACTCCTGGGATGTCTGCTTCCTCCGTCACTCTGCATCTGCCAGCCACCTTTGGCCCCTGCTCTATCCTAGGCCAGTCTGGCAGGCATGAGTGATCTGCAAGAAGGAGACTTCTGTGGCATTCTTGGCACCAGTGCTTACGGAACGTAAATGGACCCATTCTGGGCTCCTGGTCACTTCCCCCCACAGGCACTTACAGGCTTGCACTGCTCTCAGGGCTTACTTCTCTGCTGGGAAGATGCCCCAATCCTGCAGTAGGCTGCTCATCTTGCTGTGTGCTCCATGGTTTTTATGGATCTTTTTTAACTAGTCTGGAAGATACTTTGGCATGGATTTCTAAGAATTCTAATTGGGTCCCAATCTACATATTCTTGTGTGCCTAGCCCTGACGTAGTGCCGGGAGGAGTTGCCAACCTCGTTCAGGAGCTAGAGATGTCCCAAGTGGGGTAAGGCACATAGGGAGCGCCCACCAACAATCAGAAAGGAAGCAGGGAGGGGTATGAACTGAGGCTACTCAGGAAGGGTTGGGCTGAGTCATCAGCAGGCTGCCACAAAGCTCAATCTGCCGGCTTTCCATGAAAGCTGAGGCTTGGCAGGTTTAACCATAAAAGGGACCCCTCAACCTCCCTGCAGTGTGTAAGAGTGGAGGCCAGCTCTAGCTCTCAGCCTCACCCAGTGCAGCCTGTTGGTCTGGGGACCTTGGTGGGGCTCCATCTGTGCGCTCCAGAAAGACAGGTTGGGGACGGTGTGGAGAAAGGCAGTGCCTGATCTGAGGCTGGGGTGCTGGGCTGTAAGGCCTGGGCAGGGGAAGGGTCTGACAGGTACCCTGTCTTACACTGAGCAGCTACAGAACCCTGCTTACATCTACCAAAGGGAAGAGCCGACACATAATGGGTTCAGGAAACATTTGTGGAGTATGTTGTTGGAAGTGTCGGAACAAACCAATAAACATAGATATGTCCTATCTGTCAATCTATATCTATATACATATATATATTTTAGGTAGACCAACTAGCTTAAATCATACCTACTCCTGACTAGCTTTGTGCCCTGCAGGCTTTATTTTCTTTAAAAACAAGCAAATAGGGGCACCTGGGTGGCTCAGTTGTTAAGCATCTGCCTTCGGCTCAGGCTCAGGTCATGATCCCTGAGTCCTGGGATCAAGTCCCTGCTCAGCAAGAAGCCTGCTTCTCCCTCTCCCACTCCTCCTGCTTGTGTTCCCTCTCTCGCTGTCTCTCTCTCTGTCAAAAAATAAATAAAATCTTAGAAAAAATAATAAAATTAAAAATTAAAAAAATAATAATAATAAAAATAAATAAATACAAACAAGCAAATAAATGCTACTCCAGGCTGAAAAAATGGTAATGCAATGCCTGGAATATTTGCTGGCAGATGCAGAAACAAGGGGTGGGGGATTTGACTGTAAATGTCTGTGTGGGCCGCCACGCTGTCTGATAGGAGGCCAGCCCCCTACCCACAGCCTGCACAGGGCAACAGCATGGTGGGAGGCACCTGATTTGCAGGGTGGGGCTGAAGAGGCAGGAGGGACCAAATGAGACATTTCTGCTCAGTGGAATTCAATAATCATATTTTGAGAGCAAAACAAATTATGGATAGTGTTTGATATAAAATACTTCACGGTTCACCAAATATTTTCCTAGAATTCTTGTTCGTTCCTGACAACTAATGGAAAATACAGAAGAGATCATTGATCCCATTTTACAGATGAGGTCACTGAGCTTTAGAGAGGTTGTATCCAAAAGAAGCAGAACTAAATCTGAAAGCCCTGACTCCCAGCACACCGGGGTTTTTAAATGGGCTCTGCAGGGGACTCGGGTGAGACTGGGACTTGGGATGTGCCTTTTTCTTCAAGCAGGGAAGACCTCACTAAACAGACATTGATAAAGACAGGGTTCCATTTGCAAACTTGTTTGTGAAATGGTGGCTTTTGAACAGTAATTAAGCAATTCCTGGTGGGGTTGTCTGTTCCTTTCCCTGAAAGTCTGACTAGGTGGGGGAAACACTAGGATTGTAGTTCCTTGAGTCTTATTTACAAGATGCTACTGGCCTTCAGCGGGTGAGGTTGCCAGACTTAGCAAATAAAAATACAAATGTCCGGTTAAATTTGCATTTCAGGGGCTTCTGGGTGGCTCAGTTGGTTAAGCGTCTGCCTTCGGCTCAGGTCAGGATCCCAGGGTCCTGGGATCGAGTCCCGCATCGGGCTCCCTGCTCCTTGGGAGCCTGCCTCTTCCCTCTGCTTCTCTCTCTCTCCGTCTCTCATGAATAAATAAATAAAATCTTAAAAAAATAAAATTTGCATTTCAGATAAATAATGATTATTTTTTCATCTAAATATGCCTCAAATAGTGCATGGGATGTACTTATACAAACAAAAATCTATTGTTTATATGAAAGTCAAATTTAAGTAAGCATCTTATATTTTATCTGCTAATCCTCTCAGCCAGTGAAGGTACCTGAAAACTTCATTTTCCCAACAACCCACTACCCCTATCTAGTGTCCCACATTCTGGATCTTCTTCACCAGAGCCAGCAGGCTATCCCACTTCAACAAGGGCCCTCTAGAAACAAGACAGTGTAACCCAGAGTGAAATCCACGATGAGGTTTCAGGCCAAGTTAGCTCAGGCCATGTGGGTTCTAGGCAACCTGAATTTGCAAAAGAGGGGAAGCAATCACCCTGCTGGCTTCTGCCCTGTGAATCCTGACTGACTTAGGCAGAAAGGGTTCAGCAGGTGTTGGCTCACATGTCTCTCAAATTTTCCCTCTCTTACTTCTGACACCAATGGACATGACATCTAGAATTCCAGGGACCACAGCAAAGGTAGGTCAGGCATCATGGCCCTGTTCCCTCCCCAGTCCGGCAGGGCCAGCGTGGGCATACCACCCAGTCACACACTTGGAGCCCTAGCTCTTCCTCACAGTCCTGCCACATGGGTTTGACCTGTTCTCACTGGAGGCCCTCTTTCCATTTGTAGATTTAATTATGATTAACATGAAAATAGCCATGGACTGCTTTACTGCGGGCTAAGAGAATGCTGCTTAATTTCAGGAGTGATAATTAGGGGGTTTGGCTTATCTTCCTCTCTGGTATAGGGAAACAGAGGAAACTGATGGGGTCCAGGATGATTGCTGGCATCCCAGGCTTTGCCCCCCACCCCTACTGGACTTGTCAGAATGGGGTGCACTGGCAGGCTGGGCCCTGGAGACCAGGCTGACATGGACAGAGGAGAATGTTCTCTCTCTATAAGGGCCAGTGAGGAGGGAGGCTTCACAATGGACAGACTCAGGCTAGGCTGTCAGCTTCCTAGCTACCGCCCTCTCCAGCACCCTCTGCCTCCACAGCTGGGGCTCGTAAGGGGGTGCTGAAAGCAGAAGGGCTGGGAGATCTCCATGCCCCAGAGGTCACCCACTGGCACCTCCTCACCAGAGGTGCACTGATGGGCTTGTGGCTTCTCTCTCTGCTGGGGAAGCCTTGTACCCTGAGAAGCCTGGCCTCCAGATGGGAGAGTGTAATGCCAGCCTCAGAGTCTCCCTGGTCTTAGCATGGTTGCCAGTGAGCAGAGCCTTGGTTTTTAGAATTCTGAAATTATGCCTGCCCTTTACTCTATAAAAGGGGGTGAATTAAAGTGAGGTAAGCCTTGAGCCAGGACCAGCCACCCCTCTTCAAAGCCTCCAAAACCATTTCTATTCTGATCAGTGTAATTTTGAAATGTAGTTGGGTTTTCACTTCCATCCTCTGTCATCTTTCCCCACCCAGATTCAATTTAGATTAAGAAGAATGAAGGTAGGGCATGTTTGCCCTCCACTCAATCACTGGTGCTGGAGTTCAGTGGTCCCCACTCCTGCCCCCTGTGCCTCTTAGCCCTGCAGTCTGGAAGGGGCTGGCAAAGAGGAAGTTCTCCCAGAATGGGAGGGGTGTGTGCTTTTGGAGCCACAGCACCCCAAGGCTAATCCTTCCTCCATGGTGTCCCTGTGTGTTCCCATGCTCTAACCTGCCATCCACTGTCTGTGTGCCTCCTCTAGGGAGGGCATTCCCAGGCCCTCACCTGGGCTTTCTGAGTTCAGCAGCTCTAGGTCTGCTTTTCTTTTCCTTCTTTTTTTTTTTTTTTAAAGATTTTATTTATTTAATTGACAGAGAGAGAGAGACAGAGAGAGAGGGAACACAAGCAGGGGGAGTGGGAGAGGGAGAAGCAGGCTTCCCGCCGAGCAGGGAGCCCGATGAGGGGCTTGATACCAGGACCCTGGGATCATGACCTGAGCCGAAGGCAGTCGCTTAACCAACTGAGCCACCCAGGCGCCCCTAGGTCTGCTTTTCTTACACAAACCAGCACAGGATGGTCTTGCTTGGTGAGGAAATCACAGCTCCCTTAAACCTTCTCAGCACATTTACTGCTTCCCACCACCATCTGGAGCCTACACTCTATCTCATCTTCTTTCTCAGTTCTCCACCTGTGTTCTTACCTGGGCCCTGCCTCCACAGTAGCCATGACAGATGATGGCTGGTACAAAGAATGGTACTGGTACCATGTGTATGCCAAGGGATGTCTTAAAGGGATCTGGGCACCGGTCGCCCCTGTGAGACTCCTGGCCCTTCACTTACTAACTGTGCAACCCTATGCAAGCCACCTACTCTCTGGACCTTCTTTTCTCATCCATCAAATAAGAAACCTGAAGCGGTGCTCTCAGATGCCATTCTACTCTAAGGCTCCTTGATCTTCTTCCTGCCTCTCAGAGTCCAGATGTCGCAGAAGGATTTTTAGGCTCATGCCTGAGTACAGGACTGCTCTTTGACTTAGGAAAGATGGAACCTCTATCTTTGTCTCACACTGTAGAGGTCCTTGCTCTGCCCTCTCCTCTCCTCATGGAAGAATCAAAAGGAGATATTTCTGCCATAAGTTCTGGGGAAATTTTAAGTTTCCCCATGATTTATAGTAAGACCCAAGATTCAGGTTCTTAGCTTCTTAAGGTACTCTTAAGGACTCAGTTTCCAACCCAAGAGGGCTTCCCATAGTAGTCTTTTGTAGCATAATAAGAATATATACAAATCTTTGTTCTCTATTCATAACAAAGACCTCCTAAAACTCTTGTAATTTCCTGAGTGATAGGAATTATAGAAATATCTTTTGTTCTTGACACAGAGCTCCTAAATCCCTTGGAATTTTTTGGGCCACAGGAGCTTCTTTTGTTATAATGAGATGACTCTTTTGGGACGTTATGTAGCTTTGGGATGGGGCTTATTTGCCAGAAAGACCAAGGCTTGATGAGAAGCCTGGAACTTCCATTCCTACTCTGCCCAACCTCCAGGAAAGGGAGAGGGGCTGGAGATTAATAATCTATCATGACCACGTGATGAATGAAACCCCTCTAAAAGTCCCTAAATCATGATTCAGGGAGCTTCCATATTGGTGAATGTATCCCTGTGCCAGGAAGGTAGCACACCTCAATGCCATGAGGATAGAAAATCCTGTGCTCAGGACTCTTCCAGACCTCATCCTATGTATCTTTTCATTGGGTTGTATCTCTTTATTTTTTATGCTTTATAATATCCTTCATAATACACCTGTAATTGTAAGCACAGTTCTTCCCTGAGTTCTGTGAGCTGTTCTATTAAATTACTGAACCTGAGAAGGGGGTCGTGAGAACCCATGATTTATAGTGAATTGGTCAAATTGCACGTCACCCACTTGGTGTTTGGAGAGTTGAACATTGGTTATTGGTGTGAGGAAAAACCCCAGACATTTGGTGTCAGAAGAATTCTGTGGGCAGGAACAGATCATGGAATCCTACACAAATAATTGAGTTTTCCCTCCCAATAACAGCCAATAACATTTTTTGCATCTCATTAGGAAGAGTCGGGCTTTGGAACAGAGGAAGTGTGGTCCAGAAAGGAGGAAGAGGTGCCGGGGGGAAGCCAGAGAGCACTTCCTATTCTCCTTCTCTGATCCTTGGTATCTATGGAAGCTGGAGCTCACTTTGGATAAAGCCTTGCAACTACCTACTGCCCTCCCAGTCTTGACAATTCCAACCCTTCAGCCCTGGACTCTTGGAGATATTGAGAGGAAGTAAAGATGTAGTCCACACACCTTGCCAACCAACTGACTGCCTCCCAGCAAGACTGTGTGTGTCCTGGGTGTCCTGGCCGCTCTCCCCCTGCTCTCTGGCCTGGATCATGTCTGGGCACCCCTAATATTCTTGCATCAAGCATGTGCGGCTTGAGTATGCACAGTTGAGTCTTATCTCCCAGTGAGGCTGTACATACCCCAGCCCAGCAGAGGAGGGGCTTAGGGGCCCAGTAGAAGTACAGCCAGGCCCTACTCTTCGGTTTTGAGGTTTATACCTTGAAGAGGATATAAAAGAGCCATGTCCTACTTTCATAGACCTAGGGACCAAATGATGGATGTCTATACCCAAAGTTTCTAAGTCCCTTAGAACATTCCCTTCCTACTCCAGGTGTAGATTGGTGCATGGAGGCATATCCCCAGTGTGGCACAGTGGGGAAGGGGGTAGGATTGTCTCCATCTGCACGTAGTCAAAGATTGAGCCTTTCTAGGGCTTGAGACTCAAAGCAAATTAATGATCATTGCTGGTCTGAAGGGAATGGAATTATTAATAATCTAGTCCTGATAGAATAAGGCTTTGCTTTCCTTCTCCCAGCCCTGTCACTAGCTATGGAAGGCAGGGGAGGGCCCCATTAATCATGCTGTTCTGATGTTCCTGCCTGCTCAATAGTCACAGGAATGAATATATTGCTCCAAAAACACGTGCAGGATTGTTACAACACAGACGCTTTGAAGGCATTATTTTCATTGTCAGGCTGCTTGATGGTTTCATAATTTTAATAAAAGAATGAGGTTTTAGACTCAAGGGAGTGATTAATAAAGAAGCCCACAGACACATGGTGATGGATGAAGCGCTCTCGCTGAGCAGGCTGAGTTCTTGATGGGTCTGAGGGTTACAGCCCCCCTCACCTGCCACCTACTCTTCTGATAGAGATGTCTGCTCACCACTCAGCCCCGCAACATTCCTTCCACATCACACACAGTACTTGAGCTTGAGGTCGCACAGTGGAATATTTGCACCCTCCAAATGGAGAGAAAAATAAATTAGAAGCCTTTAACCACTTGCATGAGTCAGGACTTCCTCAGGTGTCTGTGATAGAAACCCAACTCCGATTTAAGAAGGAAAAGAAGCCAGCTGGAGTGGGGGCAAGTGCATCAGTTCAAAGAAATACAGAGTAGAAGAGGGTAGCTGTCCCTTCAGGTGTGGCCGACTTCAGAGACTCATGAAGTCACTGGGACGTCAGCCCTTTCCTTCCATCCCCTGGCTCAGCCTTTGTCTGTGCTTCTGCATTCTGAGGCTGCCCTCAGCAGCGGCAGCCCAGCACCTCTGCTGCTTTGGAGAAGACTTCCCTGAGAGCGATCATGCTCTCTGGCCTCTACTCTGCTGTGCTTGCTTCTAAACCACTCAGCCCTTTGTTTTTTTGTTGTCTGCCAGCCCTGGCGAGAGCAGGAGCTTCGCCTGGTTCAGATTCATTGCTTTACAGACAAAGCCACCAACAGTGCCTGGCACAGGGAAGGCTTTCAAATAGTAGTGGAACAAATAAATGAGCCCTAAGAGCCCAAATTCTAAATTTCTAAATTTCTATGACATATATTTATGACTGCCTTCCAGATGGGGAGGTTGGAAATCAGAGAGAAGTAAATTCCCTGAGGTCACTCAGCTCACACTTGGCAGAGACAAAGTTTGAACCCAAATAATTAGACTTCAGACCTTCTGATTATGAACACTGCAAGCTAGAGGGCTTGCATTCAGTACCCACGTAAGCTGGGGCTAAGAGGCCCTGGAAAGAGAGAGGGAAAGAGGAGAGACAGAGAGAGGGAGATGGAGAGAGATGGAAGTGGGGGGAGAGAGAACAGAAGAGAGGGAAGAAAGACATGCCAAAATCAGCACCAGGTAGGGGCTCTCCTGGCTCATCTTGGGGAAGGAGGGTGGTACTCAGTTCCCTTTTTCTACATCTGCATGGGAATGCACAAGTTTTGGAAAGCTAAAGAGGGAACTTTTGAAAGGAGCATTTTAAATCATTAGCCAAGGGTGCCTGGGTGGCTCAGATGGTTAAGCGTCTGCCTTCGGCTCAGGTCACAATCCCAGGGTCCTGGGATTGAGTCCCGCATCAGGCTCCCTGCTCAGTAGGGAGCCTGCTTCTCTCTCTGCCTCTCTCTCTGTCTCTTATGAATAAATAAATAAAATCATTTTAAAAAATCATTAGCCAAATTTAATTATTGAAAAACTCCACTTTCCAAAGATCTTGCCTGATTATTTACCTCAAGGCACTGATTCATTTTGTATTTACCTCATTATGAGACCCTGCCCCCAGCCTGGCACCTCTCTCTAACCTGCAGGGGACTCCAGGGGTCAGAGCTGGGCAGGAAGACAGACCAGAGATGGCTGTATCCCAAATTCATTTTGCTCTACCCAGAACTCTGGTTTCAGAGTGCTGGCTCGGGCATCTGAAGCTGTGGTCAATGCTCAGCTCTGCCATTCTTCACTTCGTGTCTTTAACTTTCCTGTGCTTCAGGCTCTCCTTTACAGATGCTGAGGAACAAATGAGAAAATGTGGACATTCGCTCTGTGAGTGGTCACCACGTTGCTCCTCTTGAGGCGTAGAACCCTCACACATTCCAGGACTCACAGTGGGGTGCATGCTGATGCCAAGGCCCTCTGCTAGGCCCTCTGCTGTGACTCCTTGGCTGCTAGATGACAGGCACATCCTCAAAGTTCCTTAGTTCTCCCTCCCTGACACAGTGTGGCCACAGTGTAGGGAATCTCATTATGTAGCCATTAGATGCTCATAAAAGTGGCTGCTACAAAGCCCATTAGTTAATTATAAAGTAATCACAAACACACCGAAGGAGCATCTGTTTGATTTATTCTAATTGCTTAGACATGCTTAAATTCTCCCAGCTGGAATGTAGGCCTTAGGAGGATAGCAGCTTCCAAGTCCAGGGCCCCACACTGAGCTCAGATGGGAGTCCCAGGGCTCGTGGACTAACACAGTAAGGTGGGCAAAGATCTGGTTTCCAGTGCAGCTCCCATAGAGCTTTCTGGGGCTCAGGGATGGAAATTTCTTTGGGGTCTGCTGGTGCCTCTTTGAGCTGCTGAGCAGGTGCTCAGGGAAAAATGTGGGGCATATCGATGAGGGAACAGAAGGCAAGCTGAGGACAAAGCAGAAGCTGACACCCCACAACTCCCCTCCCATGTGACCTATGTGACATTCCTCAGGCACTCCTGGCTGCCCTAAAGGAAAAACAAATAGTTAACTTACAGAGATCACAATCCTACAAGACATGAGTCTCCCTCAGTTTACAAATGTCTTAGCAATCCACAAGAACAAAGCATTCCTATCATCAATAACTTAGCTTCCAGAAGGAAGTGTAGATACAATTAAATGTCTTTATAACCTGCAGCCCATCGACAGATACTTGAAGTAGGCAGTGTTATGTTCCTCTGGGAAGTTCCCAACTATCTTAAGGTTAATGCCTTACTAGTGGGGTAAACAACCTTGACAATGGCAAGGCTTCTCTGGTTTCTCATAGGTCCTCTTTAGCATATGAAAGTACTTTGGAAACCTCCGTTTTTCCTTACCTCCCCCAAACCTCTAGTACATATTCAGCCACCCCTCACAACCCTGGTACAGCAGCTCTTTCTGCCCACGGGTCCTGTCCCCATCCTTTACTAAACCACCATTTTGCACCAAACATGTCTCAAGAAAGCTTTCTTGGCCATCGGCTTCGAACCCTAATAACATCTTTCCTACATCATATGGCACCCGAATATGGGGCTTTGAGGCCAGAATCTCAACTGGACTCTGAGCCATGGTGCAAATTTGGTGAGTACTTGCTCTCCTCTTCCTTTACTCTCATTTCAGGGGCTCTTCAAAGAGTACGGTCCTATTGGAACACTTTCATGCCGATTGCTCAGGCTGCAATCCTCTAGCGCATAGCTACTCTACAGGGAGGAGAAAGTCTGCCTTTTTGTTGGAAGTTAGTACCCTGGCCAGAATGGTAATAAGACCCAGAAACTTGATGCCCTTTCTTTATTCCTGCCCTTATACAAAGTCATCTGTCTTAGGCACAGGACAGCCACCTAAGTAACCAGGACGGCTGCCAATCTTAAGACTCCCATGTGAGGTTTCCTCCTGATTAATCTAATGTGATCCCCTCTGCATCCCTGGTCTAGCCGCTTCTGGCCACAGGACCTCCACTGGGAGCCGGCCAAAACTAATACCTGATTGAACTGAAACCCAACCAGGGACTGTTTCCTAGGGAAGTTGGCTATAAAGACCACATGTGTTGGAATGTTGCTTAGACCATGATGGATTTCTATCTTTACTGTTTTCAGTCCATGTCCTCTACTAACTACTTAAGCTATAAAATTGGGTAATTTCCACTTGTAAAGCTTTTCTAGTGTTTTCCATGGGTTAAAACAGCAGGTTCTCCAGGGCAAGGTAAAATAAGGCATGACCTTCTATGGCATGACCTTCAAGGCAAGGTAAAATAAGGTGTGACCTTCATGGCACGACCTTTAGGGCTCGATATTTCAGTCCATACCCCAGGAACCCATCTGTAGCCCAGGATGCAATGGGAAGTGGGGGGACGCTAGCATCCCTCCTACAGGGGCCTTTATCAGCGGCGGTGGTCATAGCTATTTTGTTCGGAGGATGCTTTGGGTCACTTTGTCACCAGGAATCTCTGACATATCCTGTGTGGGATGCCACCCGGGAGTCAGGGGGTATTTTCTAGGTAATGGACCTTCTCTTTTCTTCATTTCCCAAGAACTCTCCCTTGGGGTGACTTTTAACCCATTGGAAACAATTTGTATTGCAAAACTTAGGAAAGGACTGAGCTCCTGTAACACTGCATGGCCTCAGTGGGATCTATCACTTAGATCTCCTCTGCCAGAAATAGGGCAAATGGACCCAGGGTACCTTCATTGCTTGTACCTAGGCCTTCATTGGCCTACCCCAGGACCCCGACCTAAGGGCCTCTTGCAGACTGTGTTCACCTGAATGGGTCACCTAGTAAACTTTCTCCTGACATACTGGATGATAATTAGCTAAACAAGCCTCCTCCAAATAAACCCGGCTTGCTGGAGGAAACACAGGTCCTCCCTAGTGAAGGGGACCCTGACTCTTTCTCTCTGTTCCTCCACCTAATTGTTGTGGGGACTTCTCCCTCACTCACTTCCCAGGTTAATGGCTATAACTGGAGCCAACTGTGGTTAGTATCCCTCAGCACAGGGACTTTAAGGAATATTCCCAAGCAGCTGCCGAAACTCCCTTTGTTTCGGGGAAATTCCCTGTCTTCTCTGGGCTGACAAGGACTGCCCTGCCCATTCCCCCTTGTTGGTGGGAAAACATGGTGTCTGCCCCTCTGTTGGAGCTGATGAGCTCTAGACCCCGGAACCCTTTCTCTGCCTTCTGGCAGCACTTTGCCTCTTCTCTCTCCCCCTCCCCCTTCTCCTGTTTCTGCACCACCTGGGGTGCGGCCTGCATAACTGGCTTCTAGACCATCCTGGGTGCCTCAGGCTCCATGGCTCCTTCTTCCCTCGCTGTCAAGGAGCAAGAAGAACACCCCCTGGACTTAACACTATCCAATCCAGATTTCCCCACCAGTGTCTCAGGTAAAAATTGACAATGGGGAGGATCCAGGTGGAATATAATTCAGTATTAAACTAAGTTAAGTTTGTTGGTTTAAGTAAGATAGACATGTCTTTAAAGTTATCAGCACTAAACATCAAACTTTTATTCTATCGAGGTTTGCTCTACAGAGGTTACCTCTGTTGCAATTTGTTGGCAAAAAGAGGACTAAAATGACAGTTAATTGTCTCATCAAAGTTTTCATAGAAGGTAAGATAGCTTTCAAAGTTTTTGGTAACCTGAAACTTTAAAGTTCTTATTGGATGATAAATGGGATTAAATTCTTTGGACATCTGGGTCTTTTTTAAATAGGATAAAGTGCTAAGTCATTGATTACTGGACATAGGTTTGTGCTTTTGATTTATTGCAAAGAAACTAAGTATATTTAAATCTGTTGGTAAACATGTTTTGTGCTTAACTGATTCATAAATTTGCCCTCTAAAGAATTCTGTTGTAACAGTTCACAATTCATTACTAGTCTTCACTGGAGACTAAGGTTTCTAAGAGTGAAAAATTCTGCTAAATGTAATTAAGACTGATGGGAATGCATTTTTGTTGAAGGTAAAAGAAGGTAATTTTGACCTAAATGAGACTGGTTATTTGGAAAGAAATGGCTTGGGACAAAATCTGAATGCAAAGGAAAGTTATAGAAGGTTATGAAGGGAAAACTTAGGAATGGAATTTTAGGTGTGGTCAGGAAGGACTAAGATTGAAATGAATGGATTTTATTTTATTTATTTATTGTTTGCGTATGACACCCAGTGCTCCATGCAATACGTGCCCTCCTTAATACCCATCACCGGGCTAACCCATCCCCTCTCTAAAACCCTCAGTTTGTTTCTCGGAGTCCATAGTATCTCATGGTTCATCTCGCTCTCCAATTTCCCCCCCTGAAATGAATGCTTTTAAAGTACACTCGTATAAGATTGAAAGTCTGTTTTCTCTCTGTTCAAAAAGACAAGTTTTCTTGATTTGTTGGTCTACTCTCGATAAGAACATGTAAACAGCTGTTTTCTCTTTGCCTGCTCAGAAAAATCAGTTTCTATGTTTTGCCTTTATCAGGTCATTAACTAGGTCTTTCCTACATCACCCCCACCTGTTGTACCCACATCCCAGGCACAGTTCCTCAGATGGCTTCTGTGTGAGTGTGCTTAGGCCGCTGTAACAAAATGCCACAAACTAGGTGGGTTAGGAAAACAAATTATCTACCAATTCTGGAGGCCAGAAGTCTGTTATTAGGGTGTTAGCCAAGCAATGCTTCTTCCAAAGCCTCTGGAAAGGATCCTTCTTCTTCTTTTTTTTCTTTTTGTAATTTTTAAAAAAAATTTATTTAATTATGTTAGTCACCATACATTACATCATTAGTTTTTGATGTAGTGTTCCATGATTCATTGTTTGTGCATAACACCCAGTGCTCCACGCAGAACGTGCCCTCTTCAATACCCATCACCAGGCTAACCCATCCCCCTACCCTCTTCCCCTCTAGAACCCTCAGTTTGTTTCTCAGAGTCCATCGTCTCTCACGGTTTGCCTCCTCCTCTGATTTTCTTCCCTTCATTTTTCCCTTCCTACTATCTTCTTCTTCTTCTTCTTCTTTTTTAACATATAATGCATTATTTGTTTCAGGGGTACAGGTCTGTCATTCAATAGTCTTACACAATTCACAGTGCTCACCATAGCACATACCCTCCCCAATGTCCATCACCCAGCCACCCCATCCCTCCCATCCCCCACCACTCCAGCAACCCTCAGTTTGTTTCCTGAGATTAAGAGTCTCCTATGGTTTGTCTCCCTCTCTGGTTTCATCTTGTTTCATTTTTTCCTCCTTTCCCCTATGTTCCTCTGTCTTGTTTCTCAAATTCCTCGTATCAGTGAGGTCATATGATTATTGTCTTTCTCCGATTTACTTATTTCGCTTAGCATAATACCCTCTAGTTCCATCCACATCATCGCAAATGGCATTTCGGGGCTTTTTTGATGGCTGCATAATATTCCATTGTATATATATACCAGCTCTTCTTTATCCATTCATCTGTCGACGGACACCTGGGCTCTTTCCCTAGCTCAGCTATTGTGGACATTGCTGCTATAAACATTGGGGTGCACATGCCCCTTCAGATCACTACATTTGTATCTTTGGTGTAAATACCCAGTAGTGCAACTGCTGGGTTATAGGTTAGCTCTATTTTCAACTTTTTGAGGAACTTCCATACTGTTCCAGAGTGGCTGCACCAGCTTGCATTCCCACCAACAGGGTAGGAGGGTTCCCCTTTCTCCACATCCTCACCAACATCTGTCATTTTCTGACTTGTTAATTTTAGCCATTCTGACTGGTGTGAGGTGGTATCTCGTTGAGGTTTTGATTTGGATTTCCCTGATGCCAAGTGATGTTGAACACTTTTTCATGTGTCTGTTGGAAAGGGTCCTTCTTTTCCTCTCACAGCTCCTGGTGGCCCCAAGTGTTCCTTGGCTTATGGCAGCATCACTCTGCTCTCTGCCTCCAGCTTCCTTTGGCCTTCTCCCTGCCTCTCTGAATCTTCACATGACTGCCTTCTTATAAGTGATGCCAGCAGGCTGGGTCCAGGGACCCAGGGAGGGTCCCCCAGGACCAGCCAAGAGGGTCCTTTGCTTTGCAAGGGATGGAAATCAAATGCAAACCAACAGGAAGAGAGAGCAAAGTTTATTAAAGAGAAAGTCAATAGAGACAGAGTGTCTGAGAGTCATGGAAGGGAAAGGGGCATGAATCTCTTATTTGTCCAAGGTCTGGGGTTTTTTTTGAGGATTGTGGTCTGGTGTACATGTCCTCTCAGGCATCCAGAAACTGGTTAGATCAAAGACCAGGGCTCAGGTGTTATTGGAGCCAGGGGGTCTTGGTGTCCAGATGTCTAGTGCCAGTGGTCTGGGAGACACATTTGAAGGCTTCACCTGGTCATTCTCACCTGGTCCTTCCTTAGATGTTATCTCTTCTAGAGAAATCATTAATTCCTTGTTCCTTACAAGGAGGACATATGCTATTTGCCTTGTAAGGTGTGTGTAAAGTGGGGTGGGGGTACAGGTCCTAGCAGGAATAGAAGCAGGAAAGGGAGCAAAAAGCAGATTTTTATGGAGTCCTTCAGTTTTCCTATCTCATAAGGACACCAGTCATATTAGATTGGGACCCTCCTACTCCAGTATGACTATATCTGAACTGATTCCATCTGCAATGACCCTATATACAGAAAAGTTCACATTCAGAGGTGCTGGTGTAACTGAACTAAATTGAGTCCACTCCTTGGTAAATTACAGATAGAAACTACCCCGGGTGGCGTTGTCACACAAAGGAAACTTTATTTGCAGCAAATAAAGCGACCACAAGGAATAATTTCCAAAGCCTTGACTCCCCAAGCAGGGGTGAGAGAGTGGTTTTTATTTAGGTTTTAGGAGAAATATTCAGAAAGGGGATCTTTGTTATCACATATAAAGGTGGGCATAAGTTTTCACAGGTGGACTTAGAAAACATGCCTCCCCGGTTATGTTAATAAGGCTTGTGCCCCTCTTGGGGTGGAGACTTTAACATTATAATGAAGCAAGGGGAAGGGGCTGCGGGTGGGCTCAGAGAGCTGGTACAAACTGGACGGGGTCTTAGGCTCATTATCTCTGGTAAGGAATGCAGGGTCTTGCTTACTTTTGAACCAGCACTGGGAGCTTTACCCCTGATTTACTGACTCCGTTATGATTTGGCTGTTTCTTGGCCTGGTAGAGGCTGTTATTTTTCACATTCTCTTTGTTTCCTTAAAATCCTTAAATACTGAGGTTTTTGCATTCTTTGTAACTCTGACACCTCCGAGGAAGCTCTGCAAGAAGTGTGTTTGGGCAGTAGAGCCTATTAGGCATAGATCATAGAAAAATAGCTGGGGGTCTGAAATGACTTCTGTGCCACAAAAGCTGTCTCATCTGGAGACCCCTAAATCCTGCTTACACTGGTAATTAGAACTCCAACATATATATTGTAGCAGACCAATTCAACCTATAACACCTTCCTACAGAGGTCATATTTGTCAGGGCACAAATGTTATTTCACACCTTTTAGAGCAAAGAAGGAAAGGAAATGCTCTTCCAAGTGTCCACCAGTGCCCAGAATATGCCTACTGAGGGTTTTTCCTCCTTTTCCTTTCTGCTCTCCATTATGCCTCATCTGCAACATGGAGGGACTGATTAAGGTCAGCAGCTGGGGGATTCAGGATTCAAAATACTTTGCCCCAGTGGCCCAGTGCTGGGAAGTTGTAGGTCAATGTGAAGTGTGGGGTCTGTTGGGCTCTTGGTTTCTATAACTTTGTAAACCTAGCCTCTGTTTACCGTCCTGGGTTGGACCCCACTCCCCACCCGCAGCCCACTGGAGGTCCCTGTGTCTGCTTCTACATCACCCCAGGAGGAATCTGAGAGGAAGGGTAACAGTAAGACCCTGTGGCCCTACTAGACTGAGTGTCCTGCCTCACCTAATGAATGGGCACCACCAGCCTGGCCTCAAGGAGGAGACCCCTTCCCAGTGATGGTCTAATCAAAGGGATAATGCCAGGGCAGGCTGGCAACGTGGGCCTCCTCAGAACCCCAAGATCAGATAGCAAGTGTGTTATTTTCCAGAATGGGTGGCTCTTTAATTAAAATAGCCAACTCACTTTTTTTTTTTTCTTTCCTTACACATGATCTGACTTGGGAATGCTGTTACGGAATAGAATAGGGGCATTTCTACTCCTGAGAACTTAGCTACAAATCGACTTGTATTTTCTCATTGACTTTCATTATCAAATCGGAGATGTGTTCTCTGATCGCCTGATCGGCCCTATCAGGCCAGCAGATTCCTCATTTCTACTTCTTCCTCTATTTCCCTTTCACGGCCTTAAGTTTTGGCTCCCATGTAGTCTGATGAGATAGGATTCAAACAGCCCCTCCGCATCCCCCACCCCAGCACCCTGAGTCTGGCCTTCCTGTATGGCTTTTCTCGTGCTACCCCATCCACCTGGATCCCACAACCTACAGAGAAAAGGGCAGATTCTCAGCCTCGTGTCTCCATGACCTGGTGCTTTTGTGTACCATCAGTGGTGCTCTCTTCTTTGCCCTGGGACTTGGTGGCACAAATGTGAACTCCTTCTTTACCATACCAGGAGTGTACCTTGGAACACATGCAGTTCTCTTTGCCTAAATTACCTCCTACTTTGCTTCCAACCCTCTGAATTCCTCTTTGGATCCTGCATTCTTCATAAAACCTGTGGTGACCACCCCGATGATAAGGGACTGTCTTTCCTTGGCAGATTCCTGCAGCCCTGAGTAGGAGCAGATCCAAACATGGCCACAACAGGTGACAGGAACAACACAGATGGACATTGGTCTCCTCCATCTTGGAGTGGACTTGATGCCTCTTCTCATTCCTTCCCTCTAAGTAAAAGCATTTGCAAAGGTAGCAGTTTGCCTCATGGGTTGAGGTGAAGGACCAGATGTAGCCAGTAGGTTCCCAAGGCAAACAGATACATCTGTGGACCTTCACCCAAAAGTGTGGGTTTCCTTCCCAGGAAGGAAGCAGCCCAAGTTTAGGGATGAGAGTCAAACATTTCTCTTGCCAAAATTATACTTTGAATAGTGTGGTCTCTGGGCTGGTAATACCAGCATCACCTGGGAGCTTGTTAGAAAAGTAAATTCTCAGGCTCCTCTCAAGAATTTCTGGGAGTGGCCCCAACAGCCATTGTTAACCAGCTCTTCAGGTGACTCTCACAGCACGGTAAAGTATTAAACATACCAATCTGGTACATGATACAAAGATTAAACACTGCCTCAAGGTAGCAAGCATCTGATCAGACCACAGTTGCTGGGTCCTGTTTGTCATTCCTCCCATCTTTAATGTGGCCCCTCCATTCTAGTCAAAGCCCATCCCCCGCTCCACTTCTCATGCCTCCTCACTGCTCGTCTAAGCCTGACTCTCCTAGGGCCTGGGAGACTTGTGCCCTCTGTGGAGGAGGAGAAGTATCTTTCGGATTTCAGCATTGTGGGCAAGCATGTGTCCCAGGAGGCTCCTCGGGAAGCCTCCTGTGTCAGCAAGGGTTTGGCCACTGTGGTAGCCACAAGAATGCACCTGCAGCGAGTTGGACCAGGATGTTGTGCTATGAGCAGCCAGAGTGTTTGCACCAAAACTTCCAGGAGCTACTCCCATTCAGTGCTGGAGCCAGGAAGGGAATTCCCGGGAAAATGGGATCTGGGACTTCTCTGATGGTGGACTTTTCCTGGAGAATTCCCTGATGGCCTTGCTGTACATTCCTTAACTACACTGCAGAATGCTTCCACCCAAACCTACCCTTGCTTCCCTTCACTTGGGGTCAGATTTGCATCAACATCTGATGACTTCCCCAGCTTTTTTCACTCCTTCCCCATTTTCTGTCACAAGTAGTGCCTTTAATAAAATCCTTGCATGCATAATCCCATTTTGGTGCCTACTCCTCCAAGGACATGAACTAATAATCTCAGATTAGAAAGTGTCAGAAGAAAATTTGTGGTGTGTGTGTGTGTGTGTATGTGAGAGAGAGAGAGAGAGAGAAAGAGAGAAAGAGAAAGAGAAAGGAAGAGAGCACACAGGCTGAGAAAGAGAGAGTGCACACAAGCAGAGAAGAGAGCAAGGAGAGAATACATGGCAGAGTAGACCTATTGGCTTAGCTCAGGATGATAAAGATTCCATCTAGAGATATAGACAGGGGGTGGGGGGGTGGGGCAGTTATCAGCATATTTAAAACCTTGAGGAAGTATTAGATCACTCAGGAAGAATGCCATAAAGAAGAAGCTAAGAGGCTGAGGCTGGAATGCTGATGATCACCAAGTTTTAAACAACAGTCATGGGAAAATATACATCAGAGGCCCTGGAAGGAGTGGCAGAGAAATGAAGGAGGCAAAGCAGGAGACAGTAGGGTCAGGAAATCCTGGAAGGAGAGTAGAATTGCAGGTTCTGGTGCAGATGCTGATCCAGTTAGTTACCTGTGTGCTGATAGTGTCTTGCCTGAAAGAGGAGTGCGGGTTGGATGGGCAATCTGCTCAGAGCTGGGGACAGCAGTCCATATGCAACAAGGTGGGATGCAGCAAGGAGGGAGCACTTCTGGAGATTTGACACAGAGCAGAGTGGTGTTGATGGAAAGGCTGTCAAAGTGTGGGATCCTGAAGCCTGTTTATGAGCAGGTAGAAAGAAAGGAGCCAAGGTGGGTAAGTATTGCAGGGTGGAGGAGTGGAAGCTTTGAGACAAAACCCAAGAAGAAGAGCTTTACATCCTTACAGGTCTGCTGGCGACTTCTGGAAAGAGAGGCAGAAAGTTGAAGGGATTCCCATGTGGGTCTTCTACTGTATCCCACTTTTCCTGTGCATTGGGAATGGAGACTACCTGCTGATTAGTGGCGGGAAGTGAGAGTGGAAGGTGGGGTCAACTAGTTGCCAAGAACAGAAAGAGGACGAGACGATGGTGATGGTTAATTTCATGTGTTTACTTGGCTGGGCCATGGGATGCCTACAAATCTGGTTAAATATGATTTCTGGGTGTGTCTGTGAGCATGTTTCTGGAAGAGATTAGCATTTGAATTGGTAGACACAGTAAAGCAGATGGCCCTTCCCAATTTGGGTGGGCCTCATCCAATCCATTGAGGGCCTGAATAGAACAAAAAGACAGAGGAAGCCTGAATTTGTTTCCTTCTTCACTAGTGAGCTGTGACATTGATCTTCTGCCTTCAGACTGCATCACTGGCATTCCCAGACCTGTAGAGGGCAGATTGTGGGACTTCTCTGCCTCTTTAATGATGTGAACCAATACTTTATAATAAATCCTATACATATGATATATGATATATATAATCTCTTGGTTCTGTTTCTCTGGAGAACCTAATACAGGGAAGTAGCAAGGTCTCTGGACAACTCAGCAGGGCTGGGTGTGAGGTTTCCCTGATATCACTCAGAGGGTTTAATTAGCTCAGGGCTAGGGTTTGGCTGGGTGAGTGTGATGGGAATGCAAGGGTTCACAAGAAATGGTCAGTGTGGTAGACCATGGGCCGGACAGTATGGGAAGCCTGTCAGTTCAAGAGTAACAAAGAGGGAGAAAACAGAGACCTGGATGTGTTGGGTTTGTCAGAGAGGTGGGCAGGAAGGATGGGACATGGTGGTCTGAGAAGGGAAGATACAAGTCTCCTGGGGGCTCAGGGCACTGCTGGGGGTGGTTATGTTTACTGAGGGCCTGGAAGTGGTGTCAGGTGGGGAGAGGGGTTGGCCCTCTGGAGAGAGCTTCCTAAGACAGTGTGGTCCAGTAAGTGCTAAAGTTCTCAGAAATTTCTCAGTATTTGTGTGAACCAAACTAATGCCATTGTGGACCCACAATGACTGTTCTGTGACCTGAAACCTTCTTGAGCACAGTATTCCCCCCTCCACCCCCACGCCACTTACCAGCACAGGTCTTTCCTCTTGTGTCACCACACTGTCAAGTGCACCCTTGGAGCATAATGTCCTTGCTCTGCCCTGGAGATAGGACTACGACACACACCTGTTCTTCACCATTCTCTCTCTGGGTGACCCACTAGCATGTACTGCCTCCAGCACTATAATAGCAGATTTCAAGGGAGGTGGGGTTGAGAGGATCTATTTGTCTCATGGCCAATCCCCTTAATTAGCCTTTTTCTTCAGTCTTACTGTTCTTTTGGCCTTTGGAGGTGGTTTTTCATATACCTCCCTTTCACAGAAAAGCATTGGTGTCTGCCATTGATGGGGAGAAGAGCAGTGCTTCTCATGGAGAGCATCATCAGGGCTCTTATGGACTATTGCTTCAGGTGGAGTGTGGAGTAATTATTTTCTTATGACTATTTGTAGATATAATTGTATCCTCACTACTCAGGAATTTATGTTCAGAAAATAATTACTATTGGATTAACTGCTTTGACAATCTTTTAATTCTACTATCAACACTGTTTGCATTTAAGCTGAGCTTCCTCCTTGCCAATCTGATGTGTCTGTTACAATAAGCGTTTCAACTCAATTAGCATCTCAGTAACAATCAAATTATCTTTAATATGATGTAATTACTTTTTTATTAGGCTAAACTGGGGATCCTGAGCTGTGAATGTCTACCATGGTTTTGAGAAGTGATTAAAACAAACCCAGGGGCCTTTCTAAGATATGAGCATATTTTCCAAAAATCCTATTTGAAACACTTGTCATCCACCCAGGACCCCAAAACACAGGACTTGTACTAAATTCACTTCATGCAGGAAGCCTTCCTGATGTAGTAAGCCAGTCTGTCTGTGCCTCACATGGTGGGTTCCCAACCCTCACATGAGGAGTTTCTGTTTGTCTGCACCTGCCTTTTGTAGCTTCCTCAAGCCTGTCACATGCAGACCTCACTGCTAGGCTGAACCATGAGGCTCATCACCCTAAATGGAATTAATGTGTGCTGTGCTCCTCCTATGCAAAGCATGATTATGGGTTGAATTGTGTCCCTACCGACTTATATGTTGAAGTCCTAAGCCCCAGTACCTTAGACTGTAACCTTACTTGGAGATATGGTCTTATAGAGGTAATTAAGTTAAAATGAAGTTATTAGGGTGGTCCCTAATCCAATATGACTAGTGTGTTTATAAGAAAGAAGTCCAGACATAGACATGCACAGAGGAAAGACAATGTGAAGATGCAAGAAGTTGGCCATCTCTGAGCCAAGGAGAGAAGTCTGGAATAAATCCTTCTGTCACAGCCCTCGAAGAAAGCAATCCCGGGGACACCTTGATCTCAGACGTCTGGCTTCCAGAACCAGGAGAATATAAATTTCTGTCATTTAAGCTGTCTAGTCTGTGGTAGATTGTTACAGCAACCCCAGCAAACTAATATGGGCACCAACCACAGTGTTTAAGAGCAAGGCACTGACACTTGTCAAGTGATGAGCACCAGGTAATGTATGGAAGTGTTGAATCGCTGTATTGTACACCTGAAACTAATAAAACACTATATGTAAACCAACTGAATTAAAACAAAAACTTAAGAAAAACAAAAACAAAGCACAAAGCACTGACATTAGGGTGCTCGAGTCTGAATCCCAGCACAGCTACTTTTCAGCAGTGGGCCATTTGATTATGTGTCTCAGTTTCACCATCCTTAAAATGGAGATAATAATAGCATCTACCTCCTCACAGCGTTGTTGTGATTCATATAAAGAACTTAATGCAGCGACTGGAATGTAGCAAATGTCCAATACATGTTACTTTTTACATTGTACCAGGCAGAGTATTAAGTGCCTTATATACACTTGCTCAATTAGTCCTTCCTACAGTCTTATGAGGTAAGGGCTTTTATTTTTCTGTAAGGAAACTGAGTCAGAGATTAAATATCATAGCAGGGGTGGAGCAAGGACTGGACCTGACATCTGGACCAGCAGTTAGATGGTCCCATGCTGTCCTAGGGGCCACAGCATGTGGAGGCTAGTATGTGTGTGTGCGTGTATTATCCTTTATTTAGTTTGGCTTTTTTTTTTTTTTTTTAAATGATTGTGTTTTTTTTGAAGGTTATTTTTTTTTTTAACAATCTGTATGCCACCATGGGGCTTGAACTCACCACCCCAAGACCAAGAGTCATGTGCTCTAACTGACTGAGCCAGCCAGGCACTGGAGTTAGTTTGGTTTTTTAATTTACTTTTAGCGACACATAAGTTTAGTCTCATAAAAAATTCTGACACAGAAAAAGAGAAAAATCATCCTTCAGCAGGAAGTGATTGTTTTTTTCCTGTTTGGCTTAAAAAAGTATTATATTCATCCAACACATTTATTAACTACTATGTGCCCATCATTACTATAATCATTAGATGCTAGGAGCACAGTGATGAATAAGATCAACAGGGTTCCTCTCCTCTTAAAGTTTAAATTCCAGCGGTAAGTTACAGATAATTAACAGAGTAAGACATATTGAAAGTTTAAAAAGAAAAGCAACCATAATTGTCAAGAAATAAATAATTATGGTGAGGTGATAGTATTTCAAAGATATACTTTACAGAAGAAGGTTAGAAAAGGCCTCTGAGAATTTGACATTAAACCTGGAAACAGAAGGATGAAAAGCCATTTGAAAATGTTCCCCAAGGCAGAGACGCAGAGATGAGACTAAGGCAGCAGCCCTGAGGCAGAACATCAGTAACAGGAGCGTAGGTGACAAGATTTCTTCCGCTGAGGAGCTTTTGTAGAACTTCCGTATCCGCAAGAGGATATGGAATTATCACTGTAATTTTTAAGCCATTTTCAGTGTTTTTTAAGATAGACATCTAATGTCAGGGTAACATTTGAATTTTTTCCCAGTGGTTTTGTTGTTTTCTTCAGGCATCCTACTTAGCTAAACATTGGATCTCCATTGCTTTTGTTCCATATCCATCATTTTCTTTTTTTGTTGAAACTTCTACTTTCTCTGTGATTTTTTTTTCAAGTCCTTTACATTATGGATTTTGTTTTCTCTAATTCTCTCTTTTCACTGCTTCCAATGCTATTTTAAGTTCTCAGTCGGGTTATATTTCCCTTAATCTCTTGCCTTTCTTTTGACAGTTCTCTTTGTTTTTGGTTATTTTATTGTTTTTTTTTTTATCTTTTGGTTTTTGTTTTTGTCCTATCATCTCATCTTTCATCATTTGGGTTATACAGTTCTGGATTTTTTCTAATTTCCTTTATTGGGGGGGGGGGGGCGGAAGCCTAACACAGGGCTCGAATTCACAATCCTGAGATCAAGACCTGAGCCAAGATCAGGAGTCCGACACTTAACAGACCAAGCCACCTGGGTGCCCCTCTAATTTCCTTTAGAGACCCACATAGTTATTTTCTTTTTTTTCTGCTTAAATTCTTCCAGCTTTATTGAGATACAAGTGACAAATAACAATATATTTAAGGTGTACCACTCTACATTTTGATTACATATTTATTGTAAAATTATCACCACATTGAAGCTAATTAACAAAGCTATCACCTTATATAGTTACCATTTGCCTTCTGTGTATGTGTGGTGAGAACTCAAGGCCTATTCTTTTGGCAAATTTCAAATGTGCAACATTGTTAACTATAGTCACATGGATGTAGCTTAGATTTCTAGAACTTAATCTTCTTGCATAACTGAAACCCTGTACTCTTTGACCAGTATCTTACCATCTCCCCCTCCCCCAGCCCCTGCCACCCAACATTCTACTCTGCTTCTATGAGTTCAATTATTTTATATTTTGCATATAAGTAAAATCATGCAGCATTTGTCATTCTGTGTCTGGCTTATTTCACATAATATAATGTCTACCAGGTTTATTCTTACTGTCGCAAATGGCAAGATTTCCTTCTTTTTAAAGGAAAAATATATGTATGTATCTCACATTTCTTCATCCACTATCCATCAATGGACAGTCAGTTGGTTTCCCAGTCTTGACTGGTGTGACTAATTCTACAATGAACATGGGAGTGCAGATATCTCTTTGAGATATGGATTTTGTTTCCTTTGGATATACACAGAAGTGGGCTCACTGGATCATATGGTAGTTCTATAAATTTTTTACGGCACCTTAATATAGTTCATAGTGGCTATACCAATCTACATTCCCAAGAACAGTGTACCAAGGTTGTCTTTTTTCCACATCCTTTCCCACATGTTATTTTTTTGTCTTTTTGGTAATAGCCATCCTAACAGGTACAAGGTGGTATCTCACTGTGGTTTTGATTTGCATTTCCCTGATGATGAGTGATGTTGAGACTCTTTTCATGTGTGTGTTGGCCATTTTTGTGCTTTCTTTGGAGAAACGTCTATTCAGGGCCTTTGCCCATTTTTTAAATCTTTTTTTCTTGCTGTTGAATTGTATGAGTTCCTTATATATTTTGGTTATTAATGACCTATCAGGTATATGATTTGCAAATATTCTCTCCCACTCTGTAGGTGGTCTTTTCATTCTGCTGACTGTTACCTTCACTGTGCAGAAGTTGTTTGTTTGCTTCTTAATGTAGTTTTGTTTTTTTAGTTTGGTGCAATCTCACTTGTCTATTTTTGCTTTTGTTGCCTGGGCTTTTGGTTTCAAATCCAAAACAAATCATCACCAAGACATATCAAGGAACCTACCCCCTATGTTTTCTTCTAGTAGCTTTATAGTTTCAAGTCTTACGTTTAAGTTTTAATGCATTTTGAGTTTATTTCTATTTATGATGAGAGATAAGGTTCCAATTTCATTACTCTGCATATGGATATACACTTTTCCCAATCCATTTATTGAAGAAACTATCCTTTCCCCATTGTGTATTCTTGGCACCTGGTTGAAGATCAGTTGGCCATACATGCATGGTTTATTCTGGGGCTCTGTAGTCTATTCCATTGTCCATGTCTATTTTTATGCTTGCACCATACTTCAGAACACACTATGTTTTGATTACCATTCCTTTGTAATATATTTTGAAATCAGGAATGTAATGCCTCCAGTTTTGTTCTTTCTTAAGACTGCTTTAGCTATTCTGACTCTTCTGTGTTTCCATATAAACTTTAAGATTGTTGTTGTTATTTGTTTTCTGTAAGGAATGCCATTGAGATTTTGATAGGGACTGCACTAATCTGTAGATCAGTTTAGGGACGCCTGGGTGGCTCAGTCGTTAAGCATCTGCCTTCGGCTCAGGTCATGATCCCAGGGTCCAGGGATCGAGCCCTGCATTGGGCTCCCTGCTCCGCAGAAAGCCTGCTTTTCCCTCTCCCACTCCCCTTGCTTGTGTTCCCTCTCTTGCTGTCTCTCTGTCAAATAAATTAAAAAAAAAATCTGTAGATCAGTTTGGGTAGTATGGACATTTTTATTTTAACTCTTCCAGTTCATGGACACAAGATGTTGTTATTGCTTTGTCTGTGTCTGCATTCATTTCCTTTATCAATATTTTATAATTTCTAGTGTATAAGTCTTTTACCTCTTTGGTTAAGGTAGTTTCTAAGTATTTTATTTTTCCTATGCTATTATAAATGGAATTTGTTTCTTAATCTCTTTTAGATAGTTTGTTCATGTATAGAAACACTATTGATTTTTGTCTGTTGATTTTGTATCCTGTAACTTTACTGAATTATTAGGTCTAACAGCTTTTTGATGTCTTAGTTCTCTACATATGTAATCATGTCAATTGCAAGCAAACCATTTTACTTCTTTTCTAATTTGGATGACTTTTTTCTCTTATTCTTACCCAATTACTCTAGCTAGGACTTCTGGTACAATGTTGAATAAAAGTGGCAAGAGATCTTAGAGGAAATACTTTCAGTTTTTTCCCATTGATTATGACATTAGCTGTGGGCTTTCCATATTGGCTTTTAATGTATAAATTCCTCCTATGCCTATTTTATTGAGAGTTTCCACCATAAAAGGATGTTGAATTTTGTCGAATGATTTTTCTGCATATATTGAGATGATCATGTGATTTTTATCTTTTATTATCTTAATATAGTGCATCAGATTGATTGACCTGTATATATGGAGGCATTCTTGCATCCCAGGGATAAATTCCACTTAATCATAGTGTATAACCCTTTCAATGTCCTGTTGTATTTGGTGTGTAGTATTTTACTCAGGATTTTTGCGCCTATTTTTTTCAGAGATATTGGCCTGTAGTTTTCTTATCTTGTGGTATGTTTGTCTGGCTTTGGTATCAGTGTGATATTGGCCTTATAATATGAGTTTAGAAGTGTGTCCTCTTCTTTGATTTTTTGGAAGAGTTTAGGAAAGATTGGTATTAATGCTTCTTTGAATATTTGATAGAATTCACTTGTGAAGCCATCTACTCCTGTGCTTTTTTTTTCTTGGATATTTTTATTTACCGTTTATATCTCCTTATTTGTTATTTGCCTATTTGTGCTTTCTATTTCCTCTTGAACCAGTTTTGGGAGGTTGTATATTTCTAGGTATTTATCCATTTATTCTAGGTTGTACAACTTGTTGGAATGTAATTGTTCATGATAGTCTCTTATGATCCTTTTTATATCTGAAGCATGTGTTATCATGTCTCCTCTTTAATTTCTGATTTTATTTATTTCAGTGTTCTCCCCTTTGTCTTCACCTATCAAAGCAATTGCCAATTTTGGTGATTTTTTTTTTCAGAAGTCAACTCTTAGTTTTGTTGATTTTTTTCATTATTTTTATATTCTCTATTATTTCTGCTTTAATATTTATTATTTCCTTCCTTCCACTAACACAGGGCTTAGTTTGTTCTTTTTTTTTTTCTAACTCCTTGAAGTATAAGATTATTTATGTGAGATATATCTTCTTTTTTTAATGTAGGCATTTATCACTAAAAACTCTCTTCTTAGTACTGCTTTTGCTGCATCCTATTGCATGTGTTCTGGTATGTTGTGTTTTCATTTTTCTTGAAATGTATTTTAAATTGCTTTTTGCTTTTCTCTTTGACTCAACTATCTTTTTTTAATTTATAGTTTCTTTCCATTGTGCTCAGAAAAGGTATTTGGAATGTTTTCAGTTTTCTTGAATTTGTTAAGATTTATTTTGTGACCTGACATGCATTGTTTCCTGGAGAATCTTTCATGTATGCTTGAGAAGAATGTGTATTCTGATGTGGGGTGGAAATTCTGTATCTGTTCATTAGGTTGGTCAGTTGTTTCATTGATTTTCTGTGTGGATATTCTACCCATTATTAAAAGTGGAATATTAAATTCTCTTACTGCTACTGTATTGGTGTCGTTTTCTTCTCTCTGATTTGTAATTGTTTGCTTTACATGTTCAGGTGCTCTGATGTTCCATGTGTATATATTTATAATTATTATATATTCCTGTTGAATTGACCCTTTTATGATTATATAATGACCTTTTTTGTCTCTAGAGACCGTTTTGGATTTAAAGTCTATTTTGCCTGGTGTAAATATAGCTCCCTACCTCTTTCTTTTGGTTATCATTTGCATGGAATATTTCACCCCTTCACTTTCATCCTATGTAAGCTTATTTATTTATTTATTTATTTAGAGGGCATGGGTGGGGGAGGGGCAGAGGGGGAGAGAGACTCTCAAGCAGGTTCCACATTCAGCACAGAGCCCAATGTGGGGCTCAATCCCAAGACCCTAGGATCATGACCCAAGCTGAAATCAAGAATCCAACACCCAACTGACTGAGCCACTCAGGTACCCCTAATCCTAAATCTAAAGTGATTCACTTGTAAACAGCAAGATTCACTTGTAAAAAGACAAAAAAATGTCTTTTTTTTTTTAATCCATTAAGTGACTCTATGCCTTTTGATTGGATAGTTTAATCCATTTACACATAACGTAATTATTTATACATAAGAAATTACTGCCATTTTGTTAATTGTCTCTTGCAGTTTTTTGTTCCTGCGGTTTTTTCTTTCCTCTCTTGCTATCATTCTTTGTGATTTTTTATTATTTTTATTTTTTTTATTTTTTTAAGATTTTATTTATTTATTTGAGAGAGAGAGAATGAGAGATAGAGAGCACAAGAGGGAAGAGGGTCAGAGGGAGAAGCAGACTCCCCGCTGAGCAGGGAGCCCGATGTGGCACTCGATCCTGGGACTCCAGGATCATGACCTGAGCCGAAGGCAGTTGCTTAACCAACTGAGCCACCCAGGCGCCCTCTTTGTGATTTTTTATATTTTCATGATATTTATATACATATTTGTGATATTTATATATTTTTTTCTGTAGTGATGTACTTTGATTATTTTCTCTTTATCTTTTGTGCATTACAATTTTTTTCCCTTTGTGGTTCCCTTGAAGATTGCATAAAATACCTTGTAGTTATAACCACCTATATTAAGTTGATAACAACTTAATTTCAATTGCATCCCAAAACTCTACAATTTTCACCCTCACCTCCCACATTGCTTGATCTAAAAATGTTTACTTCTTTTTATATTGTGTATCAATTGAGACTTTTTTTCTTTTAACTTTATATTAGGGTTAAAGAGTAACTTATATACCACCATCACAGTGTTACATTATCCTGAATTTGTCTGTATATTTACCTTTACCAGTGAGATTTATGATTTCATATTTTTGTTTCAATTTGAAGAAATGCCTTTGGTGTTTAAGAAAGGCCTAGTGATTATGAACTCCCTCAGTTTGTGTTTGTCTGGAAAGGCTTTATCTCTCATTCATTTTTAAAGAATAGTGTAGTATTCTATGTTGATAGTTTTGTCTTTCAGTACTTTGAAAATATATCCTTCAACTCTCTCCAGCCAACTAGGTTTCTCCTGAAGAATCCATTGATTATGGGATTCCGTTATATTTGGTGGGTCACTTTCACTTTGCTGCTTTCAAAATTCTCTCTTTGTTTTTAACTTCTGACAATTTAAGTATGCTGCATCTCAGTGTAGATCTTTTTTATTTATTTATTTATTTAAAATTTTTATTGTTATGTTAATCACCATATATTACATCATTTGTTTCTGATGTAGTGTTCCATGATTCATTGTTTGTTCATAACACCCAGTGCTCCATGCAGAATGTGCCCTCTTTTTTTTTTTAATTTTTTTATTGTTATGTTAATCACCATATATTACATCATTAGTTTTTGGTGCAGTGTTCCATGATTCATTGTTTGTTCATAACACCCAGTGCTCCATGCAGAACGTGCCCTCCTCAATACCCATCACCAGGCTAACCCATCCCCCTACCCCCCTCCCCTCTAGAATCCTCAGTTTGTTTTTCAGAGTCCATCATCTCTCATGGTTCGTCTCCCCCTCTGACATACTCCCCTTTTCTTCCTCTCCTGTTATCTTCTTCTTTTTCTTTTTTCTTAAAATATGTTGCGTTATTTGTTTCAGAAGTACAGATCTGTGATTCAACAGTCTTGCACAATTCACAGCGCTCACCGTAGCACATACCCTCCCCAATGTCTATCACCCAGCCACCCCATCCCTCCCACCCCCAACCACTCCAGTAACACTCAGTTTGTTTCCTGAGATTAAGAATTCCTCATATCAGTGAGGTCATGTGATACATGTCTTTCTCTGATTGACTTATTTCACTCAGCATAACACCTTCCAGTTCCATCCACGTCGTTGCAAATGGCAAGATCTCATTCCTTTTGATGGCTGCATAATATTCCATTGTGTATATATACCACATCTTCTTTATCCATTCATCTGTTGATGGGCATCTTGGCTCTTTCCACAGTTTGGCTATGGTGGACATTGCCGCTATAAACATTGGGGTACACGTACCCCTTCGGGTCCCTACATTTGTGTCTTTGTGGTAAATACCCAGTAGTGCAATTGCTGGATCGAACGGTAGCTCTAATTTCAACTGTTTGAGGAACCTCCATACTGTTTTCCAGAGGGGTTGCACCAGCTTGCATTCCCACCAACAGTGTAGGAGGGTTCCCCTTTCTCCACATCCCCGCCAACATCTCTCATTCCCTGACTTGTTAATTTTAGCCATTCTAACGGGTGTGAGGTGGTATCTCATTGAGGTTTTGATTTGGATTTCCCTGATGCCGAGCGATGTCGAGCACTTTTTCATGTGCCTGTTGGCCATTTGGATGTCTTCTTTGGAGAAATGTCTGTTCATGTCTTCTGCCCATTTCTTGATTGGATTATTTGTTCTTTGGGTGTTGAGTTTGATAAGTTCTTTATAGATTTTGGATACTAGCCCTTTATCTGATAGGTCATTTGCAAATATTTTCTCCCATTCTGTCGGTTGTCTTTTGGTTTTGTGGACTGTTTCTTTTGCTGTGCAAAAACTTTTTATCTTGATGAAATCCCAATAGTTCATTTTTGCCCTGGCTTCCCGTGCTTTTGGCGATGTTTCTAGGAAGAAGTTGCTGCAGCTAAGGTCAAAAAGGTTGCTACCTGTGTTCTCCTTTAGGATTTGGATGGACTCCTGTCTCACGTTTAGGTCTTTCAACCATTTGGAGTCTATTTTTGTGTGTGGTGTAAGGAAATGGTCCAGTTTCATTCTTCTGCATGTGGCTGTCCAATTTTCCCAACACCATTTGTTGAAGAGACTGTCTTTTTGCCATTGCACATTCTTTCCTGCTTTGTCAAAGATAAGTTGACCATAGAGTTGAGGGTCCATTTCTGGGCTCTCGATTCTGTTCCATTGATCGATGTGTCTGTTTTTGTGCCAGTACCATACTGTCTTGATGATGACAGCTTGGTAATAGAGCTGGAAGTCCGGAATTGTGATGCCGCCAGCTTTGCTTTTCTTTTTCAGTATTCCTCTGGCTATTCTGGGTCTCTTCTGGTTCCATACAAATTTTAGGATTCTTTGTTCCATTTCTTTGAAAAAAGTGGATGGTATTTTGATGGGGATTGCATTGAATGTGTCGATTGCTCTAGGTAGCATTGACATCTTCACAATGTTGATTCTCCCAATCCATGAGCATGGAACGTTTTTCCATTTCTTTGTGTCTTCTTCAATTTCTTTCATGAGTATTTTATAGTTTTCTGAGTACAGATCCTTTGCCTCTTTGGTTAGATTTATTCCTAGGTATCGAATGGTTTTGGGTGCAATTGTAAATGGGATCGACTCCTTGATTTGTCTCTCTTCTGTCTTGTTGTTGGTGTATAGGAATGCCACTGATTTCTGTGCATTGATTTTATATCCTGCTACTTGACTGAATTCCTGTATGAGTTCTAGCAGTTTTGGGGTGGAGTCTTTTGGGTTTTCCACATACAGTATCATATCATCTGCAAAGAGTGAGAGTTTGACTTCCTCTTTGCCGATTTGGATGCCTTTGATTTCTTTTTGTTGTCTGATTGCTGTGGCTAGGACTTCTAATACTATGTTGAATAGCAGTGGTGAGAGTGGACATCCCTGCCGCGTTCCTGACCTTAGGGGAAAAGCTCTCAGCCTTTCCCCATTGAGAATGATATTCGCTGTAGGTTTTTCATAGATGGCTTTTATGATATTGAGGTATGTACCCTCTATCCCTATACTCTGAAGAGTTTTGACCAAGAAAGGATGCTGTACTTTGTCAAATGCTTTTTCTGCATCTATTGAGAGGATCATATGATTCTTGTTCTTTCTTTTGTTAATGTATTGTATCACATTGATTGATTTGCGGATGTTGAACCAGCCTTGCAGCCCAGGAATAAATCCCACTTGGTCCTGGTGAATAATCCTTTTAATGTACTGTTGGATCCTATTGGCTAGTATTTTGGTGAGAATTTTTGCATCCATGTTCATCAAGGATATTGGTCTGTAATTCTCTTTTTTGATGGGGTCTTTGTCTGGTTTTGGGATCAAGGTAATGCTGGCCTCATAGAATGAGTTTGGAAGTTTCCCTTCCATTTCTATTTTTTGGAACAGTTTCAGGAGAATAGGTATTAATTCTTCTTGAAATGTCTGATAGAATTCCCCTGGGAAGCCATCTGGCCCTGGGCTTTTGTTTCTTGGGAGATTTTTGATGACTGTTTCAATTTCCTTAGTGGTTATAGGTCTGTTCAGGTTTTCTATTTCTTCCTGGTTCAATTTTGGTAGTTGATACATCTCTAGGAATGCACCCATTTCTTCCAGGTTATCTAATTTGTTGGCATAGAGTTGCTCATAATATGTTCTTATAATTGTTTGTATTTCTTTGGTGTTGGTTGTGATCTCTCCTCTTTCATTCATGATTTTGTTGATTTGGGTCATTTCTCTTTTCTTTTTGATAAGTCTGGCCAGGGGTTTATCCATCTTCTTAATTCTTTCAAAGAACCAGCTCCTAGTTTCGTTGATCTGTTCTACTGTTCTTTTGGTTTCTAGTTCATTGATTTCTGCTCTGATCTTTATGATTTCTCTTCTCCTGCTGGGTTTAGGCTTTATTTGCTGTTCTTTCTCCAGCTCCTTTAGGTGTAGGGTTAGGTTGTGTATTTGAGACCTCTCTTGTTTCTTGAGAAAGGCTTGTATTGCTATATACTTTCCTCTCAGGACTGCCTTTGCTGTATCCCAAAGATTTTGAACAGTTGTGTTTTCATTTTCATTGGTTTCCAGGAATTTTTTCAATTCTTCTTTAATTTCTTGGTTGACCCATTCATTCTTTAGTAGGATGCTCTTTAGCCTCCATGTATTTGAGTTCTTTCCGACTTTCCTCTTGTGGTTGAGTTCTAGTTTCAAAGCATTGTGGTCTGAAAATATGCAGGGAATGATCCCAATCTTTTGGTACCGATTGAGACCTGATTTGTGACCTAGGATGTGATCTATTCTGGAGAATGTTCCATGGGCACTAGAGAAGAATGTGTATTCCTTTGTTTTGGGATGGAATGTTCTGAATATGTCTGTGAAGTCCATTTGGTCCAGTGTGTCATTTAAAGTCTTTATTTCCTTTTTGATCTTTTGCTTAGATGATTTGTCCATTTCAGTCAGGGGGGTGTTAAAGTCCCCCACTATTATTGTATTGTTATCAATGTGTTTCTTTGCTTTTGTTATTAATTGCCTTATATAATTGGCTGCTCCCATGTTCGGGGCATAGATATTTACAATTGTTAGATCTTGTTGGATAGACCCTTTAAGTAGGATATAGTGTCCTTCCTCATCTCTTATTACAGTCTTTGTTTTAAAATCTAGTTTGTCTGATATAAGGATTGCCACCCCAGCTTTCTTTTGGTGTCCATTAGCATGGTAAATGGTTTTCCACCCCCTCACTTTCAATCTGGGGGTGTCTTTCGGTCTAAAATGAGTCTTGCAGACAGCATATGGATGGGTCTTGTTTTTTAATCCAATCTGATAGCCTGTGTCTTTTGATTGGGGCATTTAGCCCATTTACATTCAGGGTAACTATTGAAAGGTATGAATTTAGTGTCATTGTATTACCTGTAAGGTTACTGTTAACTGTCTGTTGTCTGTGTTCGTTTCTGCTCTTTGCTGCTTTTAGGTTCTTTCTTTGCTTAGAGGACCCCTCTCAGTATTTCTTGGAGGGCTGGTTTCGTGTTTGCAAATTCCTTTAGTTTTTGTTTGTTCTGGAAGCTTTTTATCTCTCCTTCTATTTTCAATGATAGCCTAGCTGGATATAGTATTCTTGGCTGCATATTTTTCTCGTTTAGTGCTCTGAAGATATCTTGCCAGTCCTTTCTGGCCTGCCAGGTCTCTGTGGATAGGTCTGTTGCCAATCTAATGTTTCTACCATTGTAGGTTACATATCTCTTCTCCCGAGCTGCTTTCAGGATTTTCTCTTTGTCTCTGAGACTCGTAAGTTTTACTATTAGATGTCGGGGTGTTGACCTATTATTATTGATTTTGAGAGGGGTTCTCTGTGCCTCCTGGATTTTAATGCCTGTTTCCTTCCTCACATTAGGGAAGTTCTCTGCTATAATTTGCTCCAATATACCTTCTGCCCCTCTCTCTCTCTCTTCTTCTTCTGGGATCCCAATTATTCTAATGTTGTTTCGTCTTATCATATCACTTATCTCTCGAATTCTGCCCTCGTGATCCTGTAGTTGTTTCTCTCTCTTTTTCTCAGCCTCTTTATTTTCCATCAGTTGGTCTTCTATATCGCTGATTCTCTCTTCTGCCTCATTTATCCTAGCATTTAGTGCCCCCATTTTTGATTGCACCTCATCAATAGCCTTTTTGATTTCGATTTGGTTAGATTTTAGTTCTTTTATTTCTCCAGGAAGGGTTTCTCTAATAACTTCCACGCTTTTTTCAAACCCAGCTAGTATCTTTAAAATCATGATTCTGAACTCTAGGTCCGACATTGTACTAATATCCGTATTGAGTAGGTCCCTGGCTGAGGGTACTACCTCTTGTTCTTTTTGCTGAGGTGATTTCTTTCGTCTTGTCATTTTGTCCAGAGGAGAATAGATGAATGAGAGAACAAAATGCTAACAGGTTTACAACGTCCCCAGCAAATATACTGTATACAAATCAGAAAAGACCTGACACCAGGGGAAAAGAAAGGGAAAGAAAGAAAAAAAAAGAGAAAAAGAAAAAAAAAAAAGAAAAAAAAAGATTAAAAACTAAAACAAAACAATACAAAAAAGGCAGAATATGATCAAATATGATCAGGCTAGTGCATAGATCAGTGCCACACACTAGATTTTGGGTCTATTTTGGTCTGTTAGAAAAAAGTGCCTCCTAAAATTTTAAAGGAAGAAAGACATATATGTACAAAATAAGGGTTGATACAATGAAGGGATGGAAGATGATTGTAAAAATGAAAATTACAAAAGATTTTATAAAAGGACTTGGTAAGATAAGTTGTTTGAAAAAAGAAAGAAGATTTAAGAAAAAAAAAAAGGAAAAAGGGAGAGAATGTGATCAGGCAGGAGACTAGAACAAAGCCATACACTAGTGATTTAGGGTATATTTTGATCTGTTAGAAGAAACTGTACCTCAAAATTTTAAAGAGAGAACAACTTATATATATATGCCAAAAATAAGGGTAACTACTATGAAGGGATAAAATATGACTCTAAAAATGAAAAAAAAAAATGTTTTTTTTTTTTTAAAAAGGGATTTATAAGATGTTGGTTGAAAAAGGGAAAAAGAAAAATAAAAAAAAACAGTCAACAAAAATTAACTTTGATGAAATAATGAATCATGGTAAAAAAAAAAAAAAAAAAGCCATGAATCTATGTGCAGTATTCCCTTAGCGCTGGAGTTCTCCTATTCTCCTTGATCGATCAACTTGGTCTTGGCTTGCTGGCTGTTTGTGCTGATCTTCTGGGGGAGGGGCCTGTTGCTGTGGTTTCCAAATGTCTTTGCCGGAGGCGGAATTGCCCCGCCCTTGTCGGTCCGGGCTAAGGAAGCTGCTCCGGTTTGCTCTCAGGAGCTTTTGTTCCCTGCAAGCTCTCGGCACAGCTTTGGAGGCCCAGGGCAGAAATGGTGGCCTCCCAATCTCCACTTGGAGGAGCTGAGAACTCGGGGCCCCGCTCCTCAGTGTGCCGCCAGAGAAAAGCAGTCACATCCGTGTCCCCGGTCTCCGGCCGCACTCCGTGCTCACCCGGCCTGTGATCGAGCGTTGCTATCTCTGGCACCCGACCCCGCGCGGAGTCTCCAAACCCAGCAGATCCCTGCAGTGCGTTCCCGCACCGCCCCTCCCCGGGAAGGAAGGGGAGTCTCCCCGGATCTGCTGCTTGTTGGGTCCCTGCTGGGGGAGCCGTGCCCCGACTGGGCCACAGGTCACAGTTTATGGCAACCCCGAGCTAAGAGCCCGCGACTCTGCTCCGTATCTGCAGCCGGCTTCCCTGCTCTGATACCTGGGAGCTCTGCTGCACTCAGGCACCCCGGTCTCTCTGTGACCCCAAGGGTCCTGAGACCACACTGTCCCGGGAGGATTCCACCCCCCGCTTAGCCACTGCAGCGACTTCCCTCCGCCGAGCCAACTTCTAAAAGGTCCGATTTTGTGCTCCGCGGTTCTATCACTTGCCAGAAGCTGCCGGCGGAGGCCCCTCCCCCGCCGTCTATCCTCCCGAATATCGCCTCGGATTCACTTCTCCGCAAGCCCTACCTTCCAGTAAGTGGTCGCTTCTCTGTTCAGAGAGTTGTTGCTACTCTCCTGTTCGATCTCCTGTTGAGTTCGTAGGTGTTCAGAATGGTTTGATCCCTATTCAGCTGAATTCCTGAGACCAGACGAAATCTAGGTCTCCTACTCCTCCGCCATCTTGCCCAGCATAGAATGTGCCCTCTGTAATACCCATCACCAGGCTAACCCATCCCCAACCCTCCTCCCCTCTAGAACCCTCAGTTTCTTTTTCAGAGTCCATCATCTCTCATGGCCCGTCTCCCCCTCTGACTTACTCCCCTTCATTCTTCCTCTCCTGCTATCTTCTTCCTTTTCTTTTTTCTTAAAATATGTTGTGTTATTTGTTTCAGAAGTACAGATCTGTGATTCAACAGTCTTGCACAATTCACAAGGCTCACCGTATCACATACCCTCCCCAATGTCTATCACCCAGGCACCCCATCCCTGCCACCCACAACCACTCCAGTAACACTCAGTTTGTTCCTGAGATTAAGAATTCCTCATATCAGTGAGGTAATATGATACATGTCTTTCTCTGATTGACTTATTTCACTCAGCATAACATCATCCAGTTCCATCCACATCGTTGCAAATGGCAAAATCTCATTCCTTTTCATGGCTGCATAATATTCCCTTGTGTATATATACCACCTCTTCTTTATCCATTCATCTGTCGATGGACATCTTGGTTCTTTCCACAGTTTGGCTATGATGGACATTGCTGCTATAAACATTGGGGTGCACGTACCCCTTCGGGTCCCTACCTTTGTATCTTTGGGGTAAATACCCAGTAGTGCAATTGCTGGATCGAATGGAAGCTCTAATTTCAACTGTTTGAGGAACCTCCATACTGTTTTCCAGAGTGGTTGCACCAGCTTGCATTCCCACCAACAGTGTAGGAGGGTTCCCCGTTCTCCACATCCCCGCCAACATCTGGCGTTCCCTGACTTGTTAATTTTAGCCATTCTGACTGGTGTGAGGTGGTATCGCATTGAGGTTTTGATTTGGATTTCCATGATGCCAAGCGACGTTGAGCACTTTTTCATGTGCCTGTTGGCCATTTGGATGTCTTCTTTGGAGAAATGTCTGTTCATGTCTTCTGCCCATTTCTTGATTGGATTATTTGTTCTTTGGGTGTTGAGTTTGATAAGTTCTTTATAGCATCCATGTTCATCAAGGATATTGTTCTGTAACTAGCCCTTTATTTGATATGTCATTTGCAAATATTTTCTCCCATTCTGTCAGTTGTCTTTTGGTTTTGTGGACTGTTTCTTTTGCTGTGCAAAAGCTTTTTATCTTGATGAAATCCTAATAGTTCATTTTTGCCCTGGCTTCCCATGCCTTTGGCGATGTTTCTAGGAAGAAGTTGCTGCGGCTAAGGTCAAAAAGTTTGCTACCTGTGTTCTCCTTTAGGATTTGGATGGACTCCTGTCTCACGTTTAGGTCTTTCAACTATTTGGAGTCTATTTTTGTGTGTGGTGTAAGGAAATGGTCCAGTTTCATTCTTCTGCATGTGGCTGTCCAATTCTCCCAACACCATTTGTTGAAGAGACTGTCTTTTTGCCATTGGACATTCTTTCCTGCTTTGTCAAAAATAAGTTGACCATAGAGTTGAGGGTCCCTTTCTGGGCTCTCGATTCTGTTCCATTGATCTATGTGTCTGTTTTTGTGCCAGTACCATACTGTCTTGATGATGACAGCTTTGTAATAGAGCTGGAAGTCCGGAATTGTGATGCCGCCAGCTTTGCTTTTCTTTTTCAGTATTCCTCTGGCTATTCTGGGTCTCTTCTGGTTCCATACAAATTGTAGGATTCTTTGTTCCATTTCTTTGAAAAACGTGGATGGTATTTTGATGGGGATTGCATTGAATGTGTAGATTGCTCTAGGTAGCATTGACATCTTCACAATGTTTGTTCTCCCAATCCATGAGCATGGAACGTTTTTCCATTTCTTTGTGTCTTCTTCAATTTCCTTCCTGAGTATTTTATAGTTTTCTGAGTACAGATCCTTTGCCTCTTTGGTTAAATTTATTCCTAGGTATCTTATGGTTTTGGGTGAAATATTAAATGGCATCGAATCCTTGATTTGTCTCTCTTCTGTCTTGTTGGTGGTGTATAGGAATGCCACTGATTTCTGTGCATTGATTTTATATCCTGCAACTTGACTGAATTCCTGTGTGAGTTCTAGGAGTTTTGGGGTGGAGTCTTTTGGGTTTTCCACATACAGTATCATATCATCTGCAAAGAGTGAGAGTTTGACTTCCTCTTTGCCGATTTCGATGCCTTTCATTTCTTTTTGTTGTCTGATTGCTATGGCTAGGACTTCTAATACTATGTTGAATAGCAGTGGTGAGATTGGACATCCCTGCCGCGTTCCTGACCTTAGGGGAAAAGCTCTCAGTTTTTCCCCATTGAGAATGATATTCCCTGTAGGTTTTTTGTAGATGGCTTTTATGATATTGAGGTATGTACCTTCTCTCCCTATACTCTGAAGAGTTTTGATCAAGAAAGGATGCTGTACTTTGTCAAATGCTTTTTCTGCATCTATTGAGAGGATCCTATGATTCTTGTTCTTTCTTTTGTTAATGTATTGTATCACGTTGATTGATTTGCGGATGTTGAACCAGCCTTGCAGCCCAGGGATAAATCCCACTTGGTCGTGGTGAATAATCCTTTTAATGTACTGTTGGATCCTATTGGCTAGTATTTTGGTGAGAATTTTTGCATCCATGTTCATCAAGGATATTGTTCTGTAATTCTCCTTTTTGATGGGGTCTTTGTCTGGTTTTGGGATCAAGGTAATGGTGGCCTCATAAAATGAATTTGGAAGTTTTCCTTCCATTTCTATTTTTTGGAACAGTTTCAGGAGAATAGGTATTATTCTTCTTTAAATATATGATAGAATTCCCCTGGGAAGCCATCTGGCCCTGGGCTTTTGTTTGTTGGGAGATTTTTGATGACTGCTTCAATTTCCTTAGTGGTTATAGGTCTGTTCATGTTTTCTATTTTTTCCTGGTTCAATTTTGGTAGTTGATACATCTCTAGGAATGCATCCATTTCTTCCAGGTTATCTAATTTGCTGGCATAGAGTTGCTCATCATATGTTCTTATAATTGTTTGTATTTCTTTGGTGTTGGTTGTGATCTCTCCTCTTTCATCCATGATTTTGTTGATTTGGGTCATTTCTCTTTTCTTTTTGATCAGTCTGGCCAGGGGTTTATCCATCTTGTTAATTCTTTCAAAGAACCAGCTCCTAGTTTCATTGCTCTGTTCTACTGTTCTTTTGGTTTCTAGTTCATTGATTTCTGCTCTGATCTTTATGATTTCTCTTCTCCTGCTGCGTTTAGGCTTTATTTGCTGTCCTTTCTCCAGCTCCTTTAGGTGTAGGGTTTGGTTGTGTATTTGAGACCTTTCTTGTTTCTTCAGAAAGGCTTGTATTGCTATACTTTCCTCTCAGGACTGCCTTTGCTGTATCCCAAAGATTTTGGACAGTTGTGTTTTCATTTTCATTGGTTTCCATGAATTTTTTTAATTCTTCCTTAGTTTCCTGGTTGACCCATTCATTCTTTAGTAGGATGCTCTTTAGCCTCCATGTATTTGAGTTCTTTCCGATTTTCCTCTTGTGATTGAGTTCTAGTTTCAAAGCATTGTGGTCTGAAAATATGCTGGGATTAATCCCAATCCTTTAGTACCAGGTGAGACCTGATTTGTGACCTAGGATGTGATCAATTCTGGAGAATGTTCCATGGGCACTAGAGAAGAATGTGTATTCCGTTGCTTTAGGATGGAATGTTCTGAATATGTCTGTGAAGTCCATTTGGTCCAGTATTTCATTTAAAGTCTTTATTTCCTTGTTGATCTTTTGCTTAGATGATTTGTCCATTTCAGTCAGGGGGGTGTTAAAGTCCCCCACTATTAGTGTATTGTTGTCAATGTGTTTCTTTGCTTTTGTTATTAATTGCCTTATAGAATTGGCTGCTCCCATGTTCGGGGCAGAGATATTTACAATTGTTAGATCTTCTTGTTGGATAGACCCTTTAAGTAGGATATAGTGTCCTTCCTCATCTCTTATTACGTCTTTGTTTTAAAATCTAATTTGTCTGATATAAGGATTGCCACCCCTCTGCTATTATTTGCTCCAATATACCTTCTGCCCCTCTCTCTCTTTCTTCTTCTTCTGGGATCCCAATTATTCTAATTCGTCTTATCGCATCGCTTATCTCTCGAATTCTGCCGTCGTCTTCCTGTAGTTGCTTCTCTCTCTTTTTCTCAGCCTCTTTATTTTCCATCATTTGGTCTTCTATATCGCTGATTCTCTCTTCTGCCTCATTTATCCTAGCAGTTAGTACCCCCATTTTTGATTGCACCTCATCAATAGCCTTTTTGATTTTGACTTGGTTCGATTTTAGTTCTTTTATTTCTTCAGAAAGCGTTTCTCTAATAACTTCCACACTTTTTTGAAGCCCTGCTAGTATCTTTAAAGTCATGATTCTGAACTCTAGGTCCGACATCGTACTAATGTCCATATTGAGTATGTCCCTGGCTGACGGTACTACCTCTTGTTCTTTTTGTTGAGGTGATTTTTTTTTGTCTTGTCATTTTGTCCAGAGGAGAATAGATGAATGAGAGAACAAAATGCTAACAGATTTACAACGTCCCCAGCCAATATACTCTATACAAATCAGAAAAGACCTGAAACCAGGGAAAAAGAAAGGGAAAGGAAGAAAAAAGAAAGAGAAAAAAAAGAAAAAAAATAAAAACAAAAACAAAACAATACAAAAAAAGCAGAATATGATCAATATGATCAGGCTAGTGCATAGATCAGTGCCACACACTAGATTTTGGGCGTATTTTGGTCTGTTAGAAAAAAGTGTCTCCTAAAATTTTAAAGGAAGAAAGACATATATGTACGAAATAAGGGTTGATACAATGAAGGGATGGAAGATGAATGTAAAGATGAAAATTATAAAAGATTTTATAAAAGGACTTGATAAGATAAGAAGTTGTTTGAAAAAAGAAAGAAGTAGATTTAAGAAAAAAAAAAGAAAAAAAGGGAGAGAATATCATCAGGCAGGAGACTAGAACAGAGCCATACACTAGTGATTTAGGGTATATTTTGATCTGGTAGAAGAAACTGTATCTCAAAATTTTAAAGAGAGAACAACTTATATATATATGCCAAAAATAAGGGTAACTACTATGAAGGGATAAAATATGACTCTAAAAATGAAAATAAAAAATGTTTTTTTTTTAAAAGATTGATAAGATGTTGGTTGAAAAAGGGAAAAACAAAAATAAAAAAAAACAGTTAACAAAAATTAACTTTGATGAACTAATGAATCATGGTAAAAAAAAAGCCATGAATTTTATATGCAGTATTCCCCTAGCGCTGGAGTTCTCCCTTTCTCCTTGATCCGTAAACTTGTTCTTGGCTTGCTGGCTGTTCGTGCTGATCTTCTTGGGGAGGGGCCTATTGCTGTGGTTTCCAAATGTCTTTGCCGGAGGCGGAATTGCCCCACCCTTGTCGGTCTGGGCTAAGCAAGCTGCTCGGGTTTGATCTCAGGAGCTTTTGTTCCCTGCAAGCTCTCGGTACAACCTTGGAGGACGAGGGCAAAAATGGTGGCCTCCCAATCTCCACCCGGCCGAGGTGAGAACTCGGGGCCCCGCTCCTCAGTGCGCCCTCAGAGAAAAGCACTCACTCCCGTGTCTCCGGTCTCTGGCCGCACTCCGTGCTCACCCGGCCTGTGACCGAGCGTTGCTATCTCTGGCTCCCAACCCCGTGTGGAGTCTCCAAACCCAGCAGATCCCAGCGGTGCACTCCTGCGCCACTCCTCCCCGGGAAGGAAGGGGAGTCTCCCCTGCTCTGCCGCTTATTGGGTCCCTGATGGAGGAGCAGTGGCCCGACTGGGCCACGGATCACAGTTTATGGCCACCCCTAGCTGAGAGCCCGCGCCTCGGCTCTGTCTCTGCAGCCGGCTTCCCCGCTCCAATACCTGGGACTTCTGGCGCACTCAGGCACCCCCAGTCTTTCTGTGACCCCAAGGGTCCTGAGACCACACTGTCTCGGGAGGATTCCACCCCCCGCTTAGCCACTGCAGCGATGTCCCTCAGCGGAGCCGACTTCTAACAGTTCCGATTTTGTGCTCCAGGGCTCTAGCACTTGCCAGAAGCGGCGGCAGAGGCCCCTCCCCCACCGCCTATCCTCCCGAATATCGCCTCGGATTCACTTCTCCGCATTTCCTACCTTCCAGTAAGTGGTCGCTTCTCTGTTCAGAGAGTTGTTGCTACTCTCCTCTTCGATCTCTTAAGATCCATCCAGATCTTGCCAGCGGCTTCCATGGGTCCTGCAGTCATCACTTCCTCTAGGAATCTCCAGCCAGCTGTTTTTTTTTTATTTTTTCATTGTTATGTTAATCACCATACATTACATCATTAGTTTTGGATGTAGTGTTCCATGATTCATTGTTTGTGCATTACACCCAGTGCTCCACGCAGAACGTGCCCTCCCTAATACCCATCACCTGGCTAACACATCCCTCCACCCTCCTCCCCTCCAGAACCCTCAGTTTGTTTTTCAGAGTCCATCGTCTCTCATAGTTGGTCTCCGCCTCCGATTTCCCCTCCTTCACTCTTCCCCTCCTGCTATCTTCTTCTTTTTTTTTTCTTAACATATATTGCATTATTTGTTTCAGAGGTACAGATCCGTGATGCCACAGTCTTGCACAATTCACAGCGCTCGCCATCGCACATACCCTCCCCAATGTCTATCACCCAGCCACCCCATCCCTCCCATCCCCCACCACTCCAACCCTCCGTTTGTTTCCTGAGATTAAGAATTCCTCATATCAGTGAGGTCATAGGATACATGTCTTTCTCTGATTGACTTATTTCACTCAGTATAACACCCTCCAGTTCCATCCACGTCGTTGAAAATGGCAGGATCTCATTCCTTTTGATGGTTGCATAATATTCCATTGTGTATATTTACCACATCTTCTTTATCCATTCATCTGTCGATGGACATCTTGGCTCTTTCCACAGTTTGGCTATTGTGGACATTTCAGCGTAGATCTTTTTATACTCATCCTATTTGGAATCATTTAGACTTCATGAATCTGGATATCCATTTCCTTCCACAGATTTGGGAAGTTTTCAGTTATTCTTTCTTCAAGAAGCTTTCTGTGGCTTTTTAGTTCTCCTCTCTTTCTTGGAACTTCATAATGTGTATTGGTTCATCTAAGGGTATCTCTTCTATCCCTTAGTCTTTTTTACTCATTTTCATTCTTTTTTCTCCTCTGGAAAATTTCAACTATCTTTGAGCTTGTTGATTCTTTCTTCTGATTGATCAAGTCCACTTTGAAGTTCCTTATTGCATTTTTCCTTTCATTCATTAGATTCTTCAGCTCCAGAGTTTCTCTTTGGCTCTTTTTTGTGATCTCTATCTCTTTGTTGAACTTCTCATTGTTTTCATGTGTAGTTTTCCTGATCTCATTTATTTGCCTGTGTTTTCTCAGCCCATGGGTTTCTTTTTCTTGAGAAGTTTTTAATTTTTAATTTCACAACAAAATTGAGAAGAAGGTAGAGGAATTTCCCATATAACCCTTGCCCCATATATGCTTATCATCCTCCATTATAAAAATCACTAATCAGAATGGTCCATTCGGACCAAGGATGAACCTATATCGACACATTATAATCACTCCATGTCCATAGTTTACCTTAAGTTTCATGTTTGGTGTTCACTTCACTCAACGGGTTTGGATAAATACATAATGGCATATAAAGTCATTATAATATCATACAGATTATTTTAATTTCCCTAAAAATCTTCTGTGCTTTATCTGTTCACCTTCCTCTTCTCCCCACTTCTAACCCCTGGCCACCACTGATCTTTTTATTGTGTCCATAGTGTTTTTCTTTTCCAGAATGTTATATATAGTTTTTCCAGTAAGTTATACATTATAACTTCTCAGGTTGGCTTCTTTCACTTAGTAATATACATTTAATTTTCCTCTATGTTTCTCCATGGCTTAATAGTCACTTCTTTTTAGTGCTGGATAATATTTCATTGTCTGGATGTATAGCTATTTATATATCCGTTCACTTATTTTTTTTAAGATTTTTTATTTATTTATTTGACAGAGAGAGACACAGTGAGAGAGGGAACACAAGCAGGGGGAGTGTGAGAGGGAGAAGCAGGCTTCCTGCTGAGCGGGGAGCCTGATGTGGGGCTCGATCCCAGAACCCTGGGATCATCACTTGAGCCAAAGGCAGACACTCAACAACTGAGCTACCCAGGCACCCCTATCCATTCACTTATTGAAGGACATCTTGGTTGTTTCCAAATCTTGGCAATTACATATAAATCTGCCATAAACATCTGTGTGTGGTCTTTTGTGTGGACATAAGTTTTCAACTTATTTGGGTAAATACCAAGGACCACAAGGGCTGAATCATATGACAAGAGTATGTTTAGTTTTATAAGAAACCACCAAACTATCTTCCAAAGTGGCAGTGCCATTTTATATTCCCACCACCAGTGTAAGAAAGTTCCTATTGCTCCTCATTCTCACTAGTATTTGGTATTGTTAGTATTCCAAATTTTGGCCATTCTAACAGGTGTGTAGTAGTAGTATCTCATTGCTTGTTAATTTATATCTTCCAGATGACATTTGATGTGAAGCACCTTTTCATATGCTTATTTGTCATCTGCGTCTCTTTGGTGAGGTGTCTGCTAATGTCCTTGGCCCATTTTTTAAATTGGGTTGTTTTCTTATTGTTGAACTTTAAGAGTTCTTTGTTATTTTAGGTAACAGACCTTTATCAGATGTGTCTTTTGCAAATATGTCCTCCCAGTTTCTTTGTCTTATTCTCTGGAGCCAAACTTTTTAAAAAACAATTATTTTAAATTTTTTGTCAGATTATTTGTAGATTCCATTCCTTTGGGATAAAATACAAAAACTTATTTGTACCTTTAGTGGTGTCATGTTTCTTTGATTTTTCATGTTCATATAGTCTTGCATTGATGTCTGCACATTTGAAGGAATTACCTCTTAGACTTAACAGATTGGCTTTGGTGGGGAAAGATCTTTACCTATGAATTGGCACAATGGTACAGGCTGAGTGGGGTTCATGGCAGTGTTAGGTCTTGGCACTGGTTCTGGGGGCCCATAGAGGTACCAGTTTCAGGGTTGTGCAGTGGTGCTGGCTCCTATGGCACATGGGGCACTGAGTCAAGAGCACATGTAGAAGTGCCAGGTCTGGAAGGTAAGCATACAAACGGAGACTTTTTTTCTTGTGATAAAAAACAAAATACACAATATAAAATTTACCTTCCTAACCATTTTTAAGTGTACAGTTTTTGCTCCATTTCCATGGAGTTTTAGTTTTGCAAAGTTAAAAAGTTCTAGAGACCTTTGTGACTTTTAATGTGGATGTGTTTAAAAGCTTGATAGGAAAACTCCTAAGACTATTTTTGTATGGCAGTGAATTTCCTGGGCTGAGATCAGGGCAGGAGCAAAGGAGCAAATACTGTGGTTCTTCATCTTCTCTTAAAGCCTAGGACATTACTATGTGCATTCAAGTTGCCTCAAGGACCTTCCCAGCCTCTAGCCCACAGTTCTTTATGTATCAGGTTAGGGCTGAGAATGAAGACATTTAGATTTGAAACTGAATACTGGCACTAAACAACATGTGATCTGAGCAGAACCCACTCTTTCTCTGAGATGTGTCACCCATTAATGTTTTCTCCTGGTTTATGGCCTGACCACAATTTAACACTATTTTTTGCGTCCTCTTGCCTTTTTCATTTGCTTCAAGCAGTCTCCCCAGGAGACTTGTAGACTCTGACCTCTCTTCCCATATGTTCCACTTTGGAGCAGAGCACACAGTAGATCTTCTATAAGGATGTGCCTGTTGATCTATGTATCTCGTGGTGTCCAATATGGTAGCCACTGTCTATATATGGCTTTTCAAACTGAAATATAAATTCATTGAAATTTAATTAAATAAAACATTGAGTTCCTCGGTCACACCCACCACATTTCAATATCTCAACAGTTACATGTGGTCAGCAGCCACCATATTGGACAGTGTTCACATGGTGTTACTTCCAGTCTTTGTTATGAATTAGCCAGTTTCCTGTCCTGAAAGTATCACCCAGGAGGCAAACCCCAGCTCTCCCCCTCTTTCACCTGGTGACAACTGAGAATCTCTGTTGATTCTGTCATTTATAGGAGATACTTCAGGGTATGAAGAATCTTTGGGTATCAATGGAATTGTTTGGCATACTGACTGTTACAGTAATTTCCAGGATGCCTACATCTGTCAAAATCATTAAATTATACAGTTCAAATGGATGCAGTCTATTATTTGTAAATCGTACTTCAAAAAGTTGATTGAAAAAAAATAAGGAAATACCCCTCCTCATCTAAAAATATATAATTTTTTATTTGAAACTCAGCAATGACAGAGCAGCTATTTTCACTAGAACTAAGCCAGAAAGTTCCTAATTATGTTTCATGACTAACAGCAGTTAGGAAGCCCTGGAAAGGGGAAGATAGGATTTTCTCTATTCCCTAATTGAGTTGGAAAGAAGGAAGCAGACATACCAGCCCTTCATTACCCATCAGACATTTGCCAAGCCCCTTTTCTGGGCCAGAATGGTGCTGGGCTTGTAGAAGCCTATAAGGGACTAAGGCAAGGCTATACTCTAAGGGCTTCCCAGTCCAGTGAGGGAGCAGAGTTGGCACCAAGTCCTGGGGGGGGGCTGTGTATTAATGCTGCCTGGATGGAGAAACCATAGGCTAATGTTTAGAAAGCTTCATGTTGGAGAGAGAATACAAGTTGAGATTTGAGCTATTATTCAAAAGGCAGAATGGAGGCAAAAGAATTCCTTGTGGATAAGACAGTGAATAGCACTGAGATAGAAAAAGGATAGTAACCAGGAATATTAATGAAACTTGGTGTCTATGTGTGTATGTGTGTGTGTGTGTGTGTGTGTGTGTGTGTGTGAGAGAGAGAGAGAGAGAGAGAGAGAGAGAGAGTAGAGGATAACAAGAAAATAATGTTACCTGGGAATAATATAAACATTCCATAAGGGGAGCCTCATTTGGCCTTCAAGTTATATAAATCCATCAACCAGAAAATAACTTATGTCTTCAGGAAGACACATCACTAATTATACCATAATGTCCCACATTTGTGAGGCATTTACTACCTGTGCTAAGTGCTGGGTAAACTGCAAAGGTATTAATCCTCACAAAAGCCCTACCAGGCAAGCATCATTATCTTGTTCTGTGACTAAATAACTTGGAGTTCCAGAGGTGCATCCCATAGTCTGAGGCCCCATATCTAGGAAGTAGCCTTTCAAGTGCTCTTTGATGCTGGGCTCCTGACCCTCAGCTACTTCTCAACCTCAACCCAGAGCTTAGATTTTAGCTCCATTCTTCAGTTATAAAGTGACCCAGGGCATCTCCCAGCCCATGCCCTCCATGAACCTTCCTCCTCACCTGTCAAAATTTTCAGTGGTTCCCAATATTTAGTGTGCATAAAATTCATCTGGGAGCTCATTAAATGACAATCCCTGGGCCCTTCCTTAGCAACTCTGACCTGAAGGATTATACTCAGGGCCTGAGAACCAACATCTTAGGAAGAGACCTGGGTGACTCTGCTGAGCTGGTCCTTTGATGGGCCTTTGGAGAACTCTAGCCTAGAGTTGCTACTGCATCTGGTGCTAATCTGGATTTTATCCAGAGTTCTGTATGGAAAGATATCTGGCTGCAGTTTATATATTATATCCTGGGGTCACAATTTAGGAAGCAGAGATAGCAGAGTGGAGGCCACTGCAGTCCTCCAGTTGAGGCAGAATGAGGCACCAGTCAGAGCAGTGGAAGTGGTTGGATTGGACGGTAATGTGATGTGGGCCTGTAGCTAATGGAGTGGAGCAGCACTGAAACAAAGGCTGGTTTAACCTGGTCATTGCATTGGAGATGGTGGCACTTACTGGGATGGGAGGCTCTTGGATGAAGTGGTTTAGGTGATGAGGCCAAATAAAGTGTTGGGCTTAAGACATGTTGAGAGAGTGTGGGGAGGACAGGAAGAAGCCTGAGTTTAGTGAAGATGGTTGGGGAGTAAGAAACAGTTGAAAAGCTGGGGGCAGTTTGTGGGTGGAGACTAGGCTGAGAAGAAGTGGCAAATAGTCCAAAGAGAGGAGGGGGCCATATGATGAGATGCTGTGATGCTTGGTGGAGATTTATTTATTTTATTTATTTATTTTTAAACTTTTTATTTATTTATTCATGAGAGACAGAGAGAGAGAGAGAGAGAGAGAGAGAGAGAGAGAGAGAGAGGCAGAGGGAGAAGCAGGCTCCCAAGGAGCAGGGAGCCTGATGCGGGACTCAATCCCAGGACCCTGGGATCATGACCTGAGCCGAAGGCAGATGCTTAACCATCTGAGCCACCCAGGCACCCCTTGGTGGAGATTTAAAGCCATTGTTGAATAGGGAAAAGAACATAGACTAGAAGTTTTGGGTGGCATCTTGGCTCTTTCTTCACCAACTCTGTGACCCTGAGCAGGTTACTTGTGGGCTCTGAACTCAGGGTTTTCTAATTATAAAAGTGAGCTAAGCCTAGGCTGTGGTTCCAGCAGGGCTGTTGTGAGAATCCAAAACTTATGTAAAAGCTTCTGAGTGTGTTGCCATGAGCGGGATATTCTCTGTATGCACCCCTCACCATCTTTGCTATTAACCCCAGAGTTACCTCTGGGTGCAGAGCCCTGAAATCCTCTGGCAGTGCTAATGACTTCATCTCTTGGGAGGCGATAGGAACAGTGAAAGATGCTTGGGCTTCAAATCCAATGTGCTGCCTTCAAAAGTCCAGCTGTTATTTGAATGAACTTGTTTTACCTCTTCAGAGCTCTGGGTCTTCATCCACAGAATGGGAAGATCCATGCCAACCTGATCTTAGTGCGAGATCTCTTGGGTGCAGGAAGTAGAAACCCACTTGAGCTCAATCAAATAAAGAAAAATGTGTTTAAAGGAATGGATGTATCTCACAGAACCCACTAGAAAGGAGGCACCTTGAGGGCAGGTACTGCTGTATACCTGATCCTGGAATGGAACCTGGCATATGGTACATCTGATTAATATGATTAAATAAACCCATCCAAGGGAAAGTGGGCTTTCATGAGGGCTGGGAGATGACAGTCAGGAATTGGCCAGGAGCCCCAGTATTCAGCAGCTCCACTTCTCTCTCAATCTCTCTCTCCATTTTCCCCTTCTCTTCTTCCCTCCCTTGCTCCCCTCCTCTCTCCTCACCTCTGCACATCTGTTTCATGCTCCTCTCTCTACAAGCAGGCTTCCTAGAGATCCCATCTGCAAGTCTCAGCTTAGATCTACATGAGCCTGGCCTGCCATTCACTGGCCTGTGTCTCCTTCAAACCACAAGGGCTACCCACACATAGATGGGCTCTCTCAGGAAGGATTTAAGTAAAGGCTAGACAAGTATCCGTTGGTAATACTAAAGGAAGGATTCTTGCTCTAGGTGGGTGGATAGAATAGATGTCAAGAAGACATGGCCACTGGTTGTCCTATGAACTGGACCCAGATGACCAGAGTCCCTGCATCCCCTCTCCTGTCTTTGGAATGTGGGTTCCACTTGCCCTTCCCATTCCCAAAGGCTGCTCCAAGGACATAGCCTTGAGAGAGTGATGGGTGTTAAGAACATCTACACAGTCTACATGACTAAGCCCAATTAAGGCCTCTATATAAATTTTAAAAAAAAAGATTTTATTTATTTGACAGAGAGAGACACAGTGAGAGAGGGAACACAAGCAGGGGGAGTGGGAGAGGGAGAAGCAGGCTTCCCCTGGAGCAGGGAACCTGATGCGGGGCTCGATCCCAGGACCCTGGGATCATGACTTGAGCCTAAGGCAGACACTTAAGGACTGAGCTACCCAGGCGCCCCAAGTCCTCTACATAAACTCTTAAATGTGGTGGGCAGGTGAGAGGATCCATTCATCTTTCTGCCACCCAAGATAAGCCTGTATTGTAAGCAGAAAATTTAGGGGTTCCCAGAAAAAGAAGAGACTTAGCTTTCTTGACAAAAAGAGAAGTCATTTAAGGCTCCTAGCTATTTTCCTGTGATCTATGCCCTATCAGCTCTATTTGCCTAAGCACACTTCTTACAAAGCTTCCTAGGATATGTCAGAGTTACAAAGAAATGCAAAAACCTCTGTAGTTAAGAATTTTAAGGGAACAAAGGGAATGTAAAAACTAACAGTCTCTACCAGGCCAGGAAATAGCCAACCATCTCAGAGACAATAAATCAGGGGTAAAGCTCCCAGTGCTGGTTCAAAAATAAGCAAGACCCTGCATTCCTTACCAGAGATAATGAGCCTAAGACCCCATCCAGTTTATACCAGCTCTTGGATCATGCCCAAAGCCCTTTTCTCTTGTCAGATAGTTACCTCTTCTTCATTATAATATTAAAGTCTAAAAGGAGTACAAGCTTCATTAACATAACATAGGATGCATGTATATGCATGTTTTCTAAGTACGTGTGTGCAACCTTATTCCCACTTTTATGTGCCATGACACAGCTCCCCTTTCTGAATATTCATCCTAAACTGTAAATAAAAAGAACCCTCTCACCCCTGCTCAGGGAATAATGGCTTAAAATTATTCCCTGTGATCTCCTTATTTGCTGCAAATAAAATTTCCTTTGTGTGACAACCCCACCTGGGTTTGTCTCTATCTGCAACTCATCAAGCAGATTCATGTTAGTTTGGTTACACTATATAAGTTCCCTTTGCTTATTAAAACTCCCACCTACCAACCTGAGTGGCCTGCCTCTTCAGTCTCTCCCTGCCTTCTGCGTTTGGTGGTCAGTTTTAGATTGTATTTAGGAAGCTCCTGAGGAGGTTATGAACCAACAATTAGTGAGCCAGCCAGGAGACTGAAGAAATGGGCCTTGGGAACCAGGCATCTGTGGGGGATATTTCAAGTTGGCTATTGACCTCTATGTGGGGAGGGGGGGGCCTATATATTAGATGCTTATGGACCACTACGTGAGTATGGGATGTCCCCCAAATGCTGGTAGTCTAACTTGCTTGCTGGAGGAAATGTCCACAGCGCACTGTGCCAGGGTAGGGAAATACTGGTTGCAGAGCTGGGCTGGCCTCTGCTGTGGGGCAGTTCAGCTGGCCTCCAATACCAGACTGCCAGCTGACACTCAGGTCAGGAAGTTAGAAGATGAGCTAAGATTAGAGAAGGACATGCGTGTGTCCACTAGTTTGCTAGCTTGGGGTGACAGATAAAGTGAGGGAGCAGAATAATAAGGTGGAGACCTTAATGTGCTGTTTTGCAAAGATGCCTTGGATTAAGTTCTGGGCCCTTATGACACAGCCTGATTAGGACACCAAGGGATGGAATCTCTGAAAAAGTGATGAAGGTAAAAAGGAGGATGTTATGGTAATTCATGAGGAAACAGAGGAAATGCCCCCTGTCTTCTGACCCCTAATACAAATGAAAATTTTAAAATAGCAATTACCCAAAACTCCTAGGAAAAATTGCCACTCTTTCTCTGTTCCTTGAAGTTGTAAATCTTATCATGTCTTTGAAATGTAAACATACCAGAAGATAGTCAAAAGATTGCCCACAGAAACTAAAGAAAATAAAGGGGGGGGGGCTTTTTAAAATACACTCTGCTATAGAAGTTCCTTTGTCAATTGCATTATAATGAACTCTCATTAGATCTTTAACCATGGCCGTTTTTTAACTTTATTGTCATTTTCAGACAGTTACTTTTTACTCTGATGCTTTGGCAAAAAAAGTGTGCAAAAGTACTTTATCTTCAAGGACGTTTATGGGAAAGACTGACAAGTACAGGTTTCTAATAACTAAGATCAATTTGCCTTCATGTGGGAGGAACAATGATGATCCTTTCAAGTGCTCCCCCAAGGCTATTTGCATAGCACCACAATATGTCATGAGGTGGTAGCTGGGGACCTGTCCCTATTCTCCTTCCCCATATCAGTAAAATGGATCTATTACATTGATGATATATTGTTAACATATAAAGATTTGCCTCTGTTACAAGACACCCTGCAAGCTTTGCTGGAGCATCTGTGAGGCAGTGGATGGACAGTGAACCCACAGACAATTTTAAAGTCCAGGCACTGCCATAAGGTTTTTAAGAGTTGTCTGGTTGGGTAAGACTCCTGTTGTCCCATTTGCTATGATTGATAAGGTGGAAGTTTATCCAACCCCTAAGAATGTGAAAGAAGTGCAAGCCTTGTAGAGATTTTGAGGTTTTGGAGGACTTTTATTGCACAGCTGACACAATGCTTCCTGGTAGAGAAGAGGTATGCAGAGCCTGGGGCAGAGCGGCAAGCCAGCTTTGAGAAGGTAGTACTACCAGTGAAGCAGATTGAAGCTCTGGGCATCTCCCGAACAGGGCTGCCATTTGAATTAGAGGTGTCTGTGACTCTAGAAGGAATGGGTTGGGCACTGTGGCAGAAGCAACAGAAGGAGAGCGTGCCCAGAGGATTTTGGTCCCATCTCTGGAAGGGGGCAGAAACCCCAGACACCTCCTTGAGGCAACAGCATCTAGCAGTGTACACAGTGCTTCTCCAGGAAGAGCCTCTCGCGGAGTAGGCAGTACCGTGGATAGCTGACTGAGCTCAGAGTGCTCTGGCTGGTGATTACTTTGAGTCCTGGTCATTAACCACTTTGTGCTGATGGTGGGCTATTGTAAAGGGATTAACCCTATGACTCAGACAATGGGAAGTCAAGGGGTGGATGATTATAAATTAGCCCTTATGGGGTCAAAATATGTAGAAAGACATTTGGGTCTGCCTGCAACAGCTGACCCTTCAATAGATACAGAAGATTGTATGCACAGAAAGATGGTCACTGCAGTGCCCAAAGATAACGGCATATCGCCAAGGATGTCAGATTTCCCTTTAAAGTACAATGACTTGGTTAATGCAGTAACAGCATGTCTTGTACATTTAAAGCAACACCCAAGGCAACTGCCAAAGTCATCCGCTGGAGTTTTCAACAGATGAGGGATTGACAAATTGATTATGTTGGCCCCTTCCCTCTGAGTGAGAGTTCAAAATATGTCTTAGTTTGTGTGGACACTGTACCTGGCCTAACCCAAGCTTTCCCCTGCTGCTGTGCAAAACAGCTTGTCACCATTAGGGGACTGGAGAAACCGAGTACCATATACAGATATCCTTGTTGAACAGATAGTGATCAGGAGTCACATTTCAAAAGTCACGACATGCAAGACTGGGCAGAAGGATATGACATTAAATGGCTGCTCCATCTCCCCTATAACTCATAAGCAGCAGGGTTGGTAGGAAAAAAATGGAATATTAACACAGCAAATTAAATTGTTAATAGGTAAGACCACCTTGGCTGGGAGAATCAAAATACTTTCCCAGGCTTTAATACATTTGAATGATCAACTAGTCGGGCCTGTTGCCCCACATGCCAGACTGGGGACCCCCACTGAGGCATCCAATAACATAAAGGTATGGAATCATGGGAAACAGCCATTGCTCTACTCTCACTATGGGTCAACATGCTGCACAGTTGAGAACACCAAGCCCCATCACACTTGGGAAAGGAGTTATCTATTGGAATTTACAATGGGGCATCATGCTGAGGTAGATGAGTTACTTCACACACCTAGATGAAGGGAAATTACTTAGTCTCCACTGGGATCCCATTATCCTGCTGCAAGCTGGACCTGTTAAAATGCACTCTACCTGGAATGGAACACACACCATTGAAAGAGGGAGAGAAGGTGGGGTTCCTGGTCTGGCACATCCTGTCCCCCATCCCATCTTCCCACAACTTGAGAGTGCTGCCTTCCTCTTGAATATGCTTGGATGTACAACCAGGTCAAGTTCCTAAAGACCCTGAGATCATGACCTGAGCAAAAGGCAGCCGCTCAACCAACTGAGCCACCCAGGTGCCCCAACTTGCATTTTCTTAGTGATATATGATGTTAAGCATCTTTTCATATGCTTTTTTCCATCTCTATATCTTCTTTGATGAGGTGTCTATTAAGTTCTTTGGCTCATTTTTAAAATTGGGCTCTTTGTTTCCTTATTGTTGAATTTTAAGAATTCTTTGCATATTTTGGAAATCAGTCCTCTATTAGATACTTCTTTTGCAAATATTTTCTCCTAGTCTGTGGCTTGTCTTCTAATTCTCTTCATATTGCATTTTGCAGAGCAGAGGTTTTTAATTTCAATGAAGTTCAGCTTATTAATTATTTCTTTTATGGATTGTGACTTTGGTGTTATATCTAAAAAGGCATCACAATACCCAAGGTCATCTAGATTTTCTCCTGTTCTCTTCCAGAAGTTTTATAGTTTTACACTTTACATTTAGATCTATGCTATGTTTTGAGTTAATTTTTGTGAAGACTGTAAGCTGTTATGTGTAGATGCACTTTCTGTCCCCCTGTGGGTGTCTGGTTGTTCTAGACATATTTATTTCTGGGCTTTCTTTTCTATTTCATTAACCTGTCTTTTTTTATTGTTTTATTTACAAAAATGTCTTGATTACTGTAGCTTTATAATAAGTCTTGAAGTCTGGTAGTGTCAGTCCTCCAACTTTGTCCTTCAATTATTGTGCTAGCTATTTGAGTCTTTTGCCTTCTGCATATAAATTTTAGAATCATTTTGCAAATATCCATAAAATATCTTCCTGAGATTTTGATTAGGATCGCATTGAATGTATAGATTGAGTTGGGAAGAACTATCTTGACAATATTGAGTCTCCTTATCCATGAACATGGGACATCTCTCTAGTAATTTAGTTCTCTGATTTCTTTCATCAGCATTTTGTAGTTTCCCTCATATAGATGTTGTACATATTTTGCTAGATTTATATCTAAGTATTTCATTTTGGGGGGTGACATATAAATGGTATTATGTTTTTAATCTGAATTCACACTTGTTCATGTTGGTATGTAGAAAAGCAAGTGACTTTTGTATATAAGCCTTGTATCCTGCTACCTTACTGTAATGGCTTATTAGTTCCAGGAGTTTTGTTGTCAGTTCTTTCAGATTTTCTACAGAGATGATCATCTGTGAACAAAGAAGGCTTTATCACTTCCTTCCAAAACTTATTTTCTTTGCATTAGCAGGGACTAGTGGTAAGAGGGGATATCCTTGCCTTGTACCTGATATTAGTGGGAAAGCTTTGTTTTTCTCACCATTAAGTATGCTGTTAGCCATAGGATTTTATAGATATTCTTTATTAAGTTGAGAAATTCCCCCTCTATTCCTAGTTTACTGGGAGTTTTTATCATGAATGGGTGTTGAATTTGTCAAATACTGTTTCTGCATCTATTGATATGATTATAAGATTTTGTTGTTTTTGTCTTTTGATGCAATGGATTACATTAATTGATTTTCAAATGTTGAACCTGTTTTGTACATCTGGGATAAATCACACTTGGTTGAGGTGCATAATTTTATGCTTTTTAGATTTGATTTTTATGCTTTTATATTTTTAGATTTGATTTGCTAATATTTTGCTTAGGATTTTTGCATTTATGTTCTTAAGAGATATTGCCCCATAGTTTTCTTTTCACGTGATGCCTTTGTCTGGTCTGTCAGCATTATGCTAATGCTGACCTTATAGAATGAGTTAGAAAGTAGTCCCTCTGCTTCTTTCTTCTGGAAGAGATTATAGAGAACTGGTATAATTTCTTCCTTTAATTTTCAGTAGAACTCACCAGTGAATCTATCTGGGCCTGATGCTTTCTGTTTTACAAGGTTATTAATTATGGGCTCATTTTTTCTAATAGATGGCAGGCTTTTTTAAATTATCTATTTCTTTTTATGAAAGTTTCAGCAGATTGCACCTTTCAAGAAATTGGTCCATTTTATCTAGATTACCAAATTTGTGGGCAGAGATATATATATTATTTTATTGTCCTTTTAATGTTCATGGTATTTCCTCTTTTTTTTTTTGATATTAGCAATTTATGTCTACTTTTTTTTTTCCCCCTTAGTGAGTCTGGCAGGGGGTTTGTAAATTTTTTTGATCTTTTCAATGCACTTTTTTATTTTGTTGATTTTCTCTTTTATTTCCTGTTTTCAATTTTATTGATTTCTGCTCTAATACTTGTCATTTATCTTCTTTTGCTTATTTTGGATCTAATTTGCTCTTATTCTAGTTTGCTAAGGTGGAAGCTTATATTATTGATTTTTAAATCTTTCTTTTTTTTTCTAACATATGCATTCAATGTTGTAAGTGTCCATCTAGGTATCACTTTTGCTGCATCCCACAAATTTCAATAAGTTGTGTTTTCACATTCTTTTCATCCTAATATTTTTAGATTTATCTTGAGATTTCTTCTTTGATCCATGCATTATTTAGAAGTGTGTAGTTTACTTTCCAGGTATTTGGGGATTTTCCAAACACCTTTCTGTCACTAATTTCTAGTTTAATTCCATTGTGTCTGAGAAAAAACACAGTGTAATTTCTATTCTTTTAAATTTGTTAAGGTATAATTTATGGCCCAGAATTTAGTCAATTGTGGTGAATGTTCCATGTGTCTGTGTATTCTGCTATTTTTGGATGAAGTAGTTGATAAATATCTTGTTCACTGATGATGCAGTTTAGTTCAACTACGTGCTTACTGATGTTCTGACTGCTGGATCTATCCATTTCTGAGAGAGGGGTGTCTGTGTCTCTAACTATGATAGTGAATTCATCTATTTCTCCTTGCAGTTCTGTCAGTTTTTGCCTCATATAGTTTGACACTCTGTTGTTAGGTGTGTACATGTTAAGAATTGTTATGTCTTCTTGGAGAATCAACCCCTTTATCATTATGTAATGCCCTTCTTTCTTTCTTTTTTTTTTTTAAGATTTTATTTATTCCTTTGACAGAAACAGCGAGAGACGGAACACAAGCAGGGGGAGCCGGAGAGGGAGAAGCAGGCTTCCCGTGGAGCAGGGAGCCCGATGCTGTACTCAATCCCAGGACCCTGGGATCATGACCTGAGCCTAAGGCAGACACTTAACGACTGAGCCACCCATGTGCCCCTGTAATGCCCTTCTTTATCCTTGATAAATTTCCTTTCTTTGAAGTCAACTCTGTCTGAAATATAGCTATGCCTGCTTTTTTTTTTATCAGTGTTAGCATAGTATACTTTCTTTCATCCATTTACTTTTAATCTAATGTGTCTTTGTATTTAAAGTGTTTTCCAAGTGTCTTTTAGACAATATATAGTTAAGTAATGTTTTTTGATCCACTCTGACAATCTCTGTCTTTTAATCAGTGCATCTAGACCACTGATCTTCAAAATGATTATTGATTAGCTGGATTAATGTCTACCATATCTATTGCTGTTTTCTATTTGTTCCCCTTGTTCTTTGTTTCCATTTTTTTTCTACCTTTTGTGGTTGTTTTAACTGAGCATTTTATATAATTCTATTTTTTTCCTTTTTTAGCATACCTGTTGCACTTCTTTTTTAACTTTTTTAGTGTTTGCCCTAGATTTCACAATGCATTTATAACTAATCTATTTTTTTTAACAACTTTATACCATTTCACAGGTAGTGTGGGTATCTTATAATAATGAAGTGATTCTAATTCCCTCCTCCCATCCCTTTTATCATTGTCACTCCTTTCACTTAGACATATGTAAGCACACATACACACACATGATATGTACATAAGCATACATAATTGAATACAGTTTTGCTATTATTATTTTGAACAAACTGTTATGTGTTGGATCAATTAGAGATAAGAAAAATAAAAGTTTTTATTTTACTTTATTTCATTCTGATATTCTTTTTATGTAGATTCAAGTTTCTCATCTATATTAGTTTTCTTCTCTTTAAAGAACTTTTAACATTCTTTGCAAAGCAGGTCTAGTGTCAACAAATCTCCATTTTTATCTGTCTGAGAAAGCCTTTACTTCACTTTCACTTTTGAAGGATAATTTCACAAGGTACGGAATTCTAATTTAGTAGTTTTTTTTTCTCAACACTTTAAATACTTATTCACTCTCCTTGTTTGCATGGTTTCTGCATAGAAGTTAGATGTGACCTTTACTACTTTGTAGATAGGTAAGGTGTTTCTTTCCTTTGGTTTCTTTAAGGATTTTTTTCTTTACCCTTGGTTTTTTGTTTGTTTTTTTGTTTTTGGTAACTTCAAAATTATATGCCAAGGTGCAGAGTCTTTTTGAACACTTATTCTGCTTGAACTTCCAGGATCTGTTTGTTGTCTGATATTAATTTGGGGAAATTGTCATTATTATTTCAAATATTTCTTCTTTTTCTTTCTCTCTTTCTCCTCCTGGCATACCCATTATGAATTTGTTATACATTTTGCAGTTGTCTCACATTTCTTGGATGTTCTGTTCTCCCCCCCCATTTTTATTTTCTTTGGTTTTTGTTTTCAAAGAGTCTATTGATATATCCTCTAGCTCAGAGATTCTTTTGTCAGCTATGTCTAATCTACTAATAAACTAATCAAAGGCATACCTCGTTGCTGTTACAGGTTTGCTTTTCTTTAATCTCTAGTATTTCTTTTTGGTTACTTCTTAGGATTTTCATCTCTCTTATTGCACTGCCCATCTGTTTTTACAGCTGTCTGCTTTATCAATTAGATTTCTTAGCTTATCAACCATGGTTGTTTTAAATCCTCAGTCTGATAATTCCAACATCCCTGCCATGTCTGGTTCTGTTGCTTACTTTGCTCAAATTATGTTTCTTGCTTTTTTGGTAATATATATATATATATATATATTCTTGATAACCAGACATGATGTACTGGGGACAAGGAACTGCTGTACATAGGCCATTTAGTAATGTGGCTGTGAAGTATGGTAGGAGAAGGAACATTCTATAGTCTTATGATTAGGTCTCAGTCTTTTAGGGAGCGTGTGCCTCTGGACTGTGACTTCACAAGTTTTCTCAGGTACCCCCCGCCACCTCCCTATAGGTGGGACAGGATGGCTAGAGAGAACTGAAGTTGAGTATTTCCCTTTTCCCAAGTGGAATGCTAGAGCCAGCTGGACCTGGGCATTTTCTTTCATCAGGTCAGTTTGGTTCTGATAATACCTTAATGGTGTTGTTGTTCTTATTGTTATGATTATTATTATGATTTATCATTATTATTTTGTATAGTATGTCCCCTAAAAGCAAGGCAACAATTTCCTCAGGTGTTTAATGGAAGAACACTGGTAATTTTTTTTAAAGATTTTTTAAAATTTATTTATTTGAGAGAGAGAATGAGAGAGCACAAGAAGGGGGAGGGTCAGAGGGAGAAGCAGGCTCCCCGCTGAGCAGGAAGGCCGATGTGGGACTCCATCCTAGGACTCCAGGATCAGACCTGAGCTGAAGGCAGTCGCTTAACCAACTGAGCCACCCAGGCACTGAACACTGGTAATTCTGAGGCTGGAGAAATACTGGGCTGGGCTAGTGGATGGAACAGTGATGGGTGGGTCTTCTCTATGGTACCTTCCTTTGGGGGAATTCTGACTGTGTATGATTCTTGCCTTATGTGCTGACATTAGAATCTAACTCTTTGTCAGATGTGACCCTGCTGAGTTTTGTTTGTTTTCTGCTTCTCATGGGCAAGGATGTGAGAACTTATTGCAAACCTTAGCATTAGAGACACCTGCAAGAGCTTTTCAGTAGGGCAGTTGGCATTATGGGGCTGGAACCCTTCTTCCTTGGATATTGCCTGTCTTTGATTTCACAGAATGTCTGATTGATAGGGAATCTAAACCTCTGGTTGTTCAGGTGGGAAATTCTGAGGCCCAGAGCTGGGAAATGCTTTTTCGTAGCACCCAGGGTGAGTTTCTAAGAGAGATGGGATGAAACACCAATCTTTTATTTTTTAAATTTTTTATTGTTATGTTAATCACCATACATCATTAGTTTTTGATGTAGTGTTCCGTGATTCATTGTTTGTGCATAACACCCAGTGCTCCACGCAGAACGTGCCCTCTTTAATACCCATCACCAGGCTAACCCATCCCCCCAACCCACTCCCCTCTAGAAACCTCAGTTTGTTTTTCAGAGTCCATCGTCTCTCGTGGTTCGTCTCCCCCTCTGACTTACTCCCCTTCATTCTTCCCCTCCTGCTATCTTCTTCTTTTTTTTTTCTTAACATATATTGCATTATTTGAAACACCAATCTTAATTCATCCTTTTCAGCCAAATTCACATTCATTTTCCCTCTGACATTTTTGACTGGAGGTTCCTACTAAAAATAGTGACCCAGGTACAAGCAGTCACTGGGAATCTCAACCTCAGGCATTGGTAGCTGTATTTTTTTTTTTGGCCTTACTCTGAAGGTGTCATTAACATATACATCACTCTCCAGCTGCCTCGGCAGTGTCAGGATGATTGAAAACAAAAGAAGATAGCACTGAGGCATGCTAGGCTTTATCAAAGGATTCAAACAGTATTCCTCCAGCCTGGTGGTTAATTGCTAGATTATCAGCAGCTCTGAAGACTTAAGCCTAAGAGCCTTCTCAGGAGTGGACAGCCACTGCCTGAACCAGTCGTGAATGTGAAGGTTCTGAGAGGTGCTCCCACATGTGGGGTCCTGGGTGAAATATAAAGCACAGGAGAAAGGAGGCAAAGTGGGGCATTGTAGTGAACCAGCCTGGTCAAGACTTACTATTTGTTGGACATCTGGCCAGTTTAGAAAAATCACTGGGCACACAGAGCTGGGTTTTTCTTTTTTCTTTTTTTTTTAAGTTTTTATTTTAATTGCAGTTAGTTAACATAAAGTGTTATATTAGTTTGAGGTGTACAATGCAGTGATTCAACAATTCCATATATCACCGGGTGCTTATCACAATAGGTGCACTCCTTAATCTCCATTGCCTATTTAACCCATTCCCCTATCCCCCTCCCCTCTGGTAACCATCAGTTTGTTCTCTATAATTAAAAGTCTGTTTCTTGGTTTCTCTCTTTTTCCCCTTAGCTTGTTTTGTTTGTTAAATGCCACATGTGATCAAAATCATATGGCATTTGCCTTTTCCTGACTGACTTATTTCGCTTAGCATTAAACTCTCTAGCTCTACCCATGTCCTTGCAAATGGCAACATTTCGTTCTTCTCTATGCCTGAATAATATTCAATTACACACACACACACACACACACACACACCCCACATCTTCTTTATCCATACATCTATTTTTTTTTCTTAGAGTTTGCATAAGGTGGTTTATTTTTTATTTTTTATTGTTATGTTAATCACCATATATTACATAATTTGTTTTGGTGTACTGTTCCATGATTCATTGTTTGTTCATAACACCCAGTGCTCCATGCAGAATGTGCCCTCCTCAATACCCATCACCAGGCTAACCCATCCCCCCACCCTCCTCCCCTCCAGAAACCTCAGTTTGTTTTTCAGAGTCCACCATCTCTCCTGGTTCGTCTCCCCCTCTGACTTACTCCCCTTCATTCTTCCTCTCCTGATATCTTCTTCTTTTTCTTTTTTCTTAAAATAAGTTGCGTTATTTCAGAAGTACAGATCTGTGATTCAACAGTCTTACACAATTCACAGTGCTACCATAGCACATATCTTCCCCAATGTCCATCACCCAGCCACCCCATCCCTCCCACCCCCAACCACTCCAGCAACACTCAGTTTGTTCCTGAGATTAAGAATTCCTCATATCAGTGAGGTCATATGATACATGTCTTTCTCTGATTGACTTATTTCACTCAACATAACAGCTTCCAGTTCCATCCACGTCGGTGCAAATGGCAAGATCTCATTCCTTTTGATGGCTGCATAATATTCCATTGTGTATATATACCACCTCTTCTTTATCCATTCATCCATCGGTGGACATCTTGGCTCTTTCCACAGTTTGGCTATTGTGGACATTGCTGCTATAAACATTGGGGTGCACGTACCCCTTCTGGTCCCTACATTTGTATCTTTGGGGTAAATACCCAGTAGTGCAATTGCTGGATCGAATGGTAGCTCTAATTTCAACTGTTTGAGGAACCTCCATACTGTTTTCCAAAGGGGTTGCACCAGCTTGCATTCCCACCAACAGTGGAGGAGGGTGCCCCTTTCTCCACATCCCCGCCAACATCTGTTGTTCCCTGACTTGTTAATTTTAGCCATTCTGACGGGTGTGAGGTGGTATCTCATTGAGGTTTTGATTTGGATTTCCCTGATGCCGAGCGATGTTGAGCACTTTTTCATGTGCCTGTTGGCCATTTGGATGTCTTCTTTGGAAAAATGTCTGTTCATGTCTTCTGCCCATTTCTTGATTGGATTATTTGTTCTTTGGGTGTTGAGTTGGATAAGTTCTTTATAGATTTTGGATACTAGCCCTTTATCTGATATGTCATTTGCAAATATTTTCTCCCATTCTGTCGGTTGTCTTTTGGTTTTGTGGACTGTTTCTTTTGCTGTGCAAAAGCTTTTTATCTTGATGAAATCCCAATAGTTCATTTTTGCTCTGGCTTCCCGTGCCTTTGGCGATGTTTCTAGGAAGAAGTTGCTGCGGCTGAGGTCGAAGAGGTTGCTACCTGTGTTCTCCTTTAGGATTTTGATGGACTCCTGTCTCACGTTTAGGTCTTTCAACCATTTGGAGTCTATTTTTGTGTGTGGTGTAAGGAAATGGTCCAGTTTCATTCTTCTGCATGTGGCTGTCCAATTTTCCCAACACCATTTGTTGAAGAGACTGTCTTTTTTCCACTGGACATTCTTTCCTGCTTTGTCAAAGATAAGTTGACCATAGAGTTGAGGGTCCATTTCTGGGCTCTCGATTCTGTTCTATTGATCTATGTGTCTGTTTTTGTGCCAGTACCATACTGTCTTGATGATGACAGCTTGGTAATAGAGCTGGAAGTCCGGAATTGTGATGCTGCCAGCTTTGCTTTTCTTTTTCAATATTCCTCTGGCTATTCGGGGTCTTTTCTGGTTCCATACAAATTTTAGGATTATTTGTTCCATTTCTTTGAAAAAAGTGGATGGTATTTTGATGGGGATTGCATTGAATGTGTAGATTGCTCTAGGTAGCATTGACATCTTCACAATGTTCGTTCTCCCAATCCATGAGCATGGAACGTTTTTCCATTTCTTTGTGTCTTCTTCAATTTCCTTCCTGAGTATTTTATAGTTTTCTGAGTACAGATCCTTTACCTCTTTGGTTAAATTTATTCCTAGGTATTTTATGGTTTTGGGTGCAATTGTGAATGTGATCGACTCCTTGATTTGTCTCTCTTCTGTCTTGTTGTTGGTGTATAGGAATGCCACTGATTTCTGTGCATTGATTTTATAGCCTGCTACTTTACTGAATTCCTGTATGAGTTCTAGCAGTTTTGGGGTGGAGTCTTTTGGGTTTTCCACATAAAGTATCATATCATCTGCAAAGAGTGAGAGTTTGACTTCCTCTTTGCCGATTTGGATGCGTTTGATTTCTTTTTGTTGTCTGATTGCTGTGGCTAGGACTTCTCATACGATGTTGAATAGGAGTGGTGAGTGGACATCCCTGCCGCGTTCCTGACCTTAGGGGAAAAGCTCTCAGCTTTTCCCCATTGAGAATGATATTCGCTGTAGGTTTTTCATAGATGGCTTTTATGATATTGAGGTATGTACCCTCTATCCCTATACTCTGAAGAGTTTTGATCAAGAAAGGATAGTGTACTTTGTCAAATGCTTTTTCTGCATCTATTGAGAGGATCATATGATTCTTGTTCTTTCTTTTGTTAATGGCTTGTATCACGTTGATTGATTTGCGGATGTTGAACCAGCCTTGGAGCCCAGGGATAAATCCCACTTGGTCCTGGTGAATAATCCTTTTAATGTACTATTGGATCCTATTGGCTAGTATTTTGGTGAGAATTTTTGCATCCATGTTCATCAAGGATATTGGTCTGTAATTCTCCTTTTTGATGGGGTCTTTGTCTGGTTTTGGGATCAAGGTAATGGTGGCCTCATAAAATGAATTTGGAAGTTTTCCTTCCATTTCTATTTTTTGGAACAGTTTCAGAAGAATAGGTATTAATTCTTCTTTAAATGTCTGATAGAAATTCCCTGGGAAGCCATCTTGCCCTGGGCTTTTGTTTCTTGGGAGCTTTTTGATGACTGCTTCAATTTCCTTAGTGGTTATAGGTCTGTTCAGGTTTTCTATTTCTTCCTGGTTCAATTTTGGTAGTTGATACATCTCTAGGAATGCACCCATTTCTTCCAGGTTATCTAATTTGCTGGCATAGAGTTGCTCGTAATATGTTCTTATAATTGTTTGTATTTCTTTGGTGTTGGTTGTGATCTCTCCTCTTTCATTCATGATTTTGTTGATTTGGGTCATTTCTCTTTTCTTTTTGATCAGTCTGGCCAGGGGTTTATCAATCTTGTTAATTCTTTCAAAGAACCAGCTCCTAGTTTCGTTGATCTGTTCTACTGTTCTTTTGGTTTCTAGTTCATTGATTTCTGCTCTGATCTTTATGATTTCTCTTCTCCTGCTGGGTTTAGGCTTGATTTGCTGTTCTTTCTCCAGCTCCTTTAGGTGTAGGGTTAGATCGTGTATTTGAGACCTTTCTTGTTTCTTGAGAAAGGCTTGTATTGCTATATACTTTCCTCTCAGGACTGCCTTTGCTGTATCCCAAAGATTTTGGACAGTTGTGTTTTCATTTTCATTGGTTTCCATGAATTTTTTTAATTCTTCTTTAATTTCCTGGTTGACCCATTCATTCTTTAGTAGGATGCTCTTTAGCCTCCATGTATTTGAGTTCTTTCCGACTTTCCCCTTGTGATTGAGTTCTAGTTTCAAAACATTGTGGTCTGAAAATATGCAGGAAATGATCCCAATCTTTTGGTACCGGTTGAGACCTGATTTGTGACCTAGGATGTGATCAATTCTGGAGAATGTTCCATGGGCACTAGAGAAGAATGTGTATTCCCTTGCTTTGGGATGGAATGTTCTGAATATGTCTGTGAAGTCCATTTGGTCCAGGGTGTCATTTAAAGTCTTTATTTCCTTGTTGATCTTTTGCTTAGATGATCTGTCCATTTCAGTCAGGGGGGTGTCAAAGTCCCCCACTATTATTGTATTGTTGTCAATGTGTTTCTTTGCTTTTGTTATTAATTGCCTTATAGAATTGGCTGCTCCCATGTTCGGGGCATTGATATTTACAATTGTTAGATCTTCTTGTTGGATAGACCCTTTAAGTAGGATATAGTGTCCTTCCTCATCTCTTATTACAGTCTTTGTTTAAAAATCTAGTTTGTCTGATATAAGGATTGCCACCCCAGCTTTCTTTTGGTGTCCATTAGCATGGTAAATTGTTTTCCACCCCCTCACTTTCAATCTGGGGGTGTCTTTCGGTCTAAAATGAATCTCTTGCAGACAGCATATGGATGGGTCTTGTTTTTTAATCCAATCTGATAGCCTGTGTCTTTTGATTGGGGCATTGAGCCCATTTACATTCAGGGTAACTATTGAAAGGTATGAATTTAGTGCCATTGTATTGCCTGTAAGGTGACTGTTACTGTATATTGTCTGTGTTCCTTTCCGATCTTTGCTGCTTTTAGGCTCTCTCTTTGCTTAGAGGACCCCTTTCAATATTTCTTGGAGGGCTGGTTTCGTGTTTGCAAATTCCTTTAGTTTTTGTTTGTTCTGGAAGCTTTTTATCTCTCCTTCTATTTTCAATGACAGCCTAGCTGGATATAGTATTCTTGGCTGCATATTTTTCTCGTTTATTGCGCTGAAGATATCTTGCCAGTCCTTTCTGGCCTGCCAGGTCTCTGTGGATAGGTCTGTTGCCAATCTAATATTTGTACCATTGTAGGTTACATATCTCTTCTCCCGAGCTGCTTTCAGGATTTTCTCTTTGTCTCTGAGACTCGTAAGTTTTAATATTAGATGTCGGGGTATTGACCTATTTTTAGTGATTTTGAAAGGGGTTCTCTGTGTCTCCTGGATTTTGATGCCTGTTTCCTTCCTCACATTAGGGAAGTTCTCTGCTATTATTTGCTCCAATATATCTTCTGCCCCTCTCTCTCTTTCTTCTTCTTCTGGGATCCCAATTATTCTAATGTTGTTTCGTCTTATCAAATCACCTATCTCTAGAATTCTGCCCTCGTGATCCTGTAGTTGTTTCTCCCTCTTTTTCTCAGCCTCTTTACTTTCCATCATTTGGTCTTCTATATCACTGATTCTCTCTTCTGCCTCATTTATCCTAGCATTTAGTGCCCCCATTTTTTATTGCACCTCATCAATAGCCTTTTTGATTTCGACTTGGTTAGATTTTAGTTCTTTTATTTCTCCAGAAAGGGTTTCTCTAATAACTTCCACGCTTTTTTCAAGCCCAGCTAGTATCTTTAAAGTCAAGATTCTGAACTCTAGGTCCGACATCGTACTAATGTCCGTATGGAGTAGGTCCCTGGCTGACGGTACTACCTCTTGTTCTTTTTGCTGAGGTGATTTTTTTCGTCTTGTCATTTTGTCCATAGGAGAATAGATGAATGAGAGAACAAAATGCTAACAGGTTTACAACGTCCCCAGCAAATATACTGTATACAAATCAGAAAAGACCTGAAACCAGGGGAAAAGAAAGGGAAAGAAAGAAAAAGGAAAGAGAAAAAAAATGAAAAAAAAAGAAAAAAGATAAAAACAAAAACAGAATAATACAAAAAAAAGCAGAATGTGATCAAATATGATCAGGCTAGTGCATAGATCAGTGCCACACACTAGATTTTGGGTGTATTTTGGTCTGTTAGAAAAAGTGCCTCCTAAAATTTTAAAGGAAGAAAGACATATATGTACAAAATAAGGGTTGATACAATGAAGGGATAGAAGATGACTGTAAACATGAAAATTATAAAAGATTTTATAAAAGGACTTGATAAGATAAGAAGTTGTTTAAAAAAAAGATTAAAAAAAAAAGAAAAAAAGAAAAAAGGGAGAGAATGTGATCAGGCAGGAAGACTAGAACAGAACCATACACTAGTGATTTAGGGTATATTTTTATCTGTTAGAAGAAACTGTATCTCAAAATTTTAAAGAGAGAACAACATATATATATATATATATATATATATATATATATATATATATATATATATATATATATATATGCCAAAAATAAGGGTAACTACTATGAAGGGATAAAATATGACTCTAAAAATGAAAAAGAAAAAATGTCTTTTTTTTTTTAAAAGAGATTGATGAGATGTTGAAAAAGGGAAAAAGAAAAAGAAAAAAAAAAACAGTTAACAAAAATTAACTTTGATGAACTAATGAATCATGGTAGAAAAAAGCCATGAATTCTATCTGCAGTATTCCCCTAGCGCTGGAGTTCTCCCGTTCTCCTTGATCGGTAAACTTGGTCTTGGCTTGCTGGCTGTTCGTGCTGATCTTCTGGGGGAGAGGCCTGTTGATGTGGTTTCCAAATGTCTTTGCTGGAGGCTGAATTGCCCCACCCTTGTCAGTCCGGGCTAAGCAAGCCGCTCGGGTTTGATCTCAGGAGCTTTTGTTCCCTGCAAGCTCTCCGTACAGCCTTGGAGGACCAGGGCAGAAATGGTGGCCTCCCAATCTCCACCCGGAGGAGCTGAGAACTTGGGGCCCTGCTCCTCAGTGTGCCCCCAGAGAAAAGCAGTCACTCCCTTGTCCCCGGTCTCCGGCCGCACTCCGTGCTCATCCAGCCTGTGACCGAGCGTTTGTATCTCTGGCACCTGACCCCGTGTGGAGTCTCCAAACCCAGCAGATCCCTGCGGTGCGTTCCCGCGCCGCTCCTCCCCGGGAAGGAAGGGGAGTCTCCCCGGATCTGCCGCCTGTTGAGTCCCTGCTGCAGGAGCAGTGGCCCGACTGGGCCGCGGATCACAGTTTATGGCCACCCCGAGCTGAGAGCCCGCGCCTCGGCTCCGTCTCTGCAGCCGGCTTCCCTGCTCCGATACCTGGGAGCTCTGGCGCACTCAGGCTCCCCCAGTCTTTCTGTGACCCCAAGGGTCCTGAGACCCCACTGTCCCGCGAGGGTTCCACCCCCGCTTAGCCACTGGAGCGACGTCCCTCAGCGGAGCCGACTTCTAAAATTTCCGATTTTGTGCTCCGCGGCTCTATCACTTGCCAGAAGCGGCCGGCGGAGGCCCCTCCCCCGCCGTCTATCCTCCCGAATATCGCCTCGGATTCACTTCTCCGCACGCCCTACCTTCCAGTAAGTGGTCGCTTCTCTGTTCAGAGAGTTGTTGCTACTCTCCTCTTTGATCTCCTGTTGAGTTCGTAGGTGTTCAGAATGGTTTGATCCCTATTCAGCTGAATTCCTGAGACCAGATGAAATCTAGGTCTCCTACTCCTCCGCCATCTTGCTCCGCCCCCCCATCCATACATCTATTGATGGACACAAGCTGCTTCCCTACTTTGGCTATAATAAGTAGTGCTGCTATAAATATCAGTGTGCATGTATCCTTTTGAATTAGTGCTTTTGCCTTATTTGAATAAATACCTAGTAGTGTCATTACTGGATCATAGAGTAGTTCTATTTTTAGCTTTTTCAGGAACCTCCATTCGTTTTCCAGAGTGTTTGTACCAGTTTGCATTCCCACCAACAGTGCGTGAGTGTTCCTTTTTCTCCACATCCTCGCCAATACCTGTTGTTTCTTGTGTTGTTGATTTTAGTCATTTTGACAGGTGTGAGGTGATATCTCATTGTAGTTTTGATTTGCATTTCCCTGGTGGTAAGTAATAATGAACATCTTTTCATGTGTCTGTTGGCCATCTAAATGTCTCCTTTGGAGAAATGTCTGTTCATGTCTTCTAACCATTTTTAATTGGATTTTTTGGATTTTGGGTATTGAATTTTATAAGTTCTTCGTATATTTTGGATACTAACTCTTTATCAGATATGTCATTTGCAAATATCTTCTCCTTTTCCATAAGTTGCCTTTTAGTTTTGTTGATAAGCTTCTGCACAGCAAAGGAAATATATATATATATTTTTTTATGTAGTCCCAATAGTTTATTTTTGCTTTTGTTTCCCTTGCCTCAGGAGATGTTTCTAAAAAAAAGTTGACGATTGAGGTTACTGCCTGTGTTCTCTTGCAGGATTTTTATGGTTTCAGGTCTCACACTTAGGTCTTTTTTTTTTTAAATTTATTTATTTGACAGAGAGAGAGACAGCGAGAGAGGGAATACAAGCAGGGGTAGTGGGAGAGGGAGAAGCAGGCTTCCTGTGGAGCAGGGAGCCTGATACGGGGCTCGATCCCAGGACCCCGGGATCACAACCCAGGCCAAAAGCAGATCCTCAACAGACTGAGCCACACAGGTGCCTCTCACACTTAGGTCTTTAATCCATTTTGAATTTACTTTTGTGTATGGTGTAAGAAAGTGGTGAGCTGGGAACAAAATGTCCCATTAGGGACCTGGGGCACTCAAAGTATTAGATATTCCCCTGGAAGGAAGCAAGAAGACCTTGCAACCTGTATTCCCTGAGCACATCTGACCAATACCTTTAGGTACACATCTTAGGCGTTCTTGAGGCGCAGGACCTTGGTCCAGTGTTACAGGGCTTGTGTTCCCCCTCTTTTCCCCCAGGGCCAGCACAGGATCTCACATCTAAGCCACATACTTTAGTACATTACAGTTGATTTTTCTATCTTACAGGAGAGGCTGCTGCCCACTTTCCTACTCACATCCTTGAGTACCCTCCTGAGGTCATCCTAGACCTTGCTTAAAATATGGGCCTGAGTAAAAGAAAGGTAAGCAATGAGTGTAGAACTCATTTGCTTGGGAATTCTCTTTGTCCATTTCTTTCGGTGAGTGGAACACTTATTTAAATTTAAATGTTATTTAAAATAACATTTATTATCCTTGTTTAGCAAACATTTGCTTCCTGAAAAGTGCATTTTCCTTGGAGATTTTCATTCCTAGGTTTGGTCACCTGGAAAAGATCTTTCCTCCTTTTTCACCAGTTAAGCAGAAACAAGAATGCATTCTGCAAGGAATAAAGAATTCTCCTGGAGGCTGGAACTCCAGAGGAAGTCAGTCCACGTGTTCATTTGCATATCTGAGCTTTTTGCATTTTCTTCCTCTCCGCATGCTAGAAACTGGAAAGAAGTACTGACTCAGTGTTCTTAGCACTGCCTTTTATGAAACCCAAGCCAAGCTGATTAGTAAATCCATCACCCAAGAATGTTTCCTACCAGAGATTCATCTCTCAATTCTGGGAGCTAACCTTGAGCTAAGAAGAAAGGATGAGAAAGGAGAGTTACTAAATCTGCCTCTGCCATTTGCTAGCTGTTATTCTGAGCAATTTTCTTCTCTGAGTCTTATCTTCCTCATCTGTAAAATGGGTGCACCTTGTTTTCTTGATGTGAAGACACATTTTTAATTTTAGCCGTGTTTTCACCTTTTTGAAGCTGGCCACTTCTCTCCCAGTGTGCCAAGCATTCCCTTAATTTGTTTTTCACGCAAGATTGCTTCTGTGGAAAGAGATAGCTGCGTCTACATTTGGCAGGAGGAGAGCTGGGAGATGGGAGGCTGGAGCAGTGGTTGCTTCCAACTTCTTGCTCTCTGTCTGGTGATGCCAGAATCTGCTGCTTGAGAGTCCCAGGGCATAGTAATATTATCTCCCCACCTATGGGTCCTAGTGTGGATTGTGGGTATACTTCCAGACACTTGGGCATTTCCAGGGCTCTATGATGTTCTATACACTTATGTTAGGGGCATGATCCCCCAACTGTTCTCAGAAATACTTATGTGATTTTTAACATGAAGAATCACTCTATCCTCAAAATTTGTATTCCTAGATTCTAAAGCAGATTCCAATGTAGTTTCCTCCAGATCTTCCCCAATTCTCTCTGCTCCTTCTTATTGTGGGATGTGTGTAAATCACAGTTTCCGAGGCCCTGGGCTCAGGTTCCATGCCAGGGACCTGTTTCTTTAGTTCTTGGGCAGCCTTCTCCATCCCCCAGCCCCTACTCTTCCTTGTATGCTAACAAGGATGAAGTGGGTGAAAGGATATAATATTGGCAATTTGTCTTAACAAATGTATGTGTATGAGACAGATGAAAAAAGAATGGCAAAATGGTAATAATTGTTGAAAATGAGGGCTTATCATACTATTTTCTCTACTTTTGAGAGTGTTTGAACATTTCCCTAATAAAAAGAAAAGAAAGAAAGAAAGAATTGAAGGGTCGAAGGGCTACGCTTAGATGTGCACCCCCACTGACATTAATAAACAGCTCTTGCTCAGAGCCAGGGGTGAGGGGGTGGAGGGGTGGGGAGGGAGGCTGGAAAGTCATTTTACAGGCTTCCTAATTCAATTTACTCATAAACCTAATTGCTTGACTAATTGCAGTGTGCACAAAATTAGGAAAAGTGCTAGGCCAGGGGAGAATTTTACAGGAAGTAAGTTAGCATTCCTGTTTTGCCTTCTCTGATTGGGGTCTCACAGCTCCCTGGGGAGTCCCAGGACAGAGATGTCAAGATAGCTGTGCTGACAGGTGATCTTGTCCACATTCACCTTCTGCAATTTTGGAGCTAGAGCCTCTAAGCCGGGATGGTGATGGTGAAAATGGTGATGCTAATGAGCGTGGCCCACCCACTGTGAACACCTGCTGTGTGCAAACCTCTGGGTATCTTATCTACACAGCAGTCCTGCAAGGTATCACTACCACCAGGGGTTGCAGGGGAGGAGTCTGAGCCTCAGAGGGACGGAGCGGTGGTCCTTGGCAGTGTTTGCATCCAGCTCTTTCCCATCACTCCTCCTGCCTGGGGACCTGCCTGAGGTCATCCAGATGGCTAGAGTCTGAGCTGGAACAAGAACCAGGTTTGGCAGTAGCAGTCTGGGCCTGTGTCTGGAGGGAGGAAGGCCTCGGCCTGAGGGAAGGTGGGGGGACTCTCCAGGAGGCATTGCTCCTCCCTGACAAGGTGACAAATTATCTTAAAAGCTACCCTGAAGCTTAATGGTGCTGGTGAAGGCCTCAGGTGGAGCTCCCTCAGCTCACCAGTGGGTCCCTGGGGAGACAAGCACCTTCTGTATGTACCTGCCTGGGGGGCTGGTGTTCAGAAAGCCCTGACAGCTTAGGTTTGAACATGTGCCAAGAGCCCCTGGTGGTGTCTGCGATGTATGCCTGCCTCGAGCAAGACTGATAAGCTCCCACATTACAGGGTATTACATCTGACCTGACATACATTAAGAGATAGTCATAAAAATCTCTGCACCTTCAACTGTCTAGCCAAGTCCTGATCACCTGCCAATGCCGAGGGCTGTTATTATTCAGCTGTTACAAAGCACTTTATATTTGCATAGCCCAGACAGGAAAGGTTATTGTGTTTTCTCTGTCTTATTAGGCTGTCAGTACCTGCCCTAAAAGAGCGGTCAGCCAGACCTTAAGCTGCAGGGTGGTGGTGTAGAAGGATGCCGAGGTGTGGGGTTGAGCCCACCCAAGTTCAAGTTCTTTTTTTTCTCTTTTGTTAAAGATTTATTTATTTATTTGAGGGGGGGGTGAGAGAGCATGGGGGGTAGAGGCAGAGGGAGGAAATCTCAAGCAGATTCCATTCTGAGTGTGGAACCCCATGTGGGGCTCAATCTCTCAACCCTGAGATCATGACGTGAGCTGAAACCAACAGTCCAACACTCAACCAACTGAGCCACCCAGGTGTCCCCCAAAATCAAGTTCTTTTTTTTTATGTTATGTTAATCACCACACGTTACGTCATTAGTTTTTGATGCAGTGTTCCGTGATTCATTGTTTGCGTATAACACCCAGTGCTCCATGCAGAATGTGCCCTCTTTAATACCCATCGCCAGGCTAACCCATCCTCCCACCCCTCTCCCCTCTAGAACCCTCAGTTTGTTTTTCGGAGTCCATCGTCTCTCATGGTTCTTCTCCCCCCCCCCCCCCGATTTCCCCTCCTTCAATTCTTCCCTTCCTGCTATCTTTTTGTTTGTTTGCTTTTTAACATATATTGTATTATTTGTTTCAGAGGTACAGATCTGTGATTCAACAGTCTTGCACAATTCACAGCGCTCACCATAGCACATACCCTCTGAAGATCAAGTTCTAATTCTCACACTTACTGCCCATGAAATTGTGGCTAGTCACTTTCCTTCTATCCATAGAAGGGAAATGACCCTGGACTCTCCCAGCAGTTTTGTTGTGAAGACCAAATAACCTAACTTTCAAGCAATAATGTCCTAAAATCTTTGTATTATTTTAATGTTAGATCTGTCTAATGCTCTTTGTATAAATGGACTGATGCACACACATGTTCTGTCCTCTGGGTATAGAGTGCTATAGGAGAAATAAGACACAAACGTGATGGTTCCTATTAATTGCAAGGAATTTATATTTCAAGGTAGAATAAATTATCGACCCGAGAGTAATGGACCTCATGAGTCAAGGCTTAAATTACATGGAGGCAAGTGGTATAATTAGGGTGATGGTATAATTTATTATTCAAACTGAGATACTGCTAGGAGTGGAAGGGGGCACTCTTAGTCATCATTGCAGGGGCGAAGTGTTTACACTGGGACTGACCTGGGTGGCTGGGACACAGTGGCATTGTAAGGACAGCACATGTTGCTCCATCTATGCAATAGATGTGTGCATATTTAAACCATCTCCAGAGTGTCTGCCAGGCCAAAACACATACCTCTTCCTGCATGATCTAGGCCTTTATTAACATAAGTGTCCACGGAGAAGCTTGCACCTATATCAGGATTTCAGAAGTTGTTTCCTGGGAACTGTTCTCAGAGTCACAAGCTTCTCCTCTTACTTGGAATACCATCCAAATTCCTGACCATGGCCTACAAGGCCCTACCCTGATCTGGTCTCTGCCTCAAATGTTACATCTGTCTTCTTCCACTAGGCTCCAGCCATAGCATGCTCCCAATCTCAAGCCATTGAACTCGCCCTCCTTCCTGCCTGGGGATACTTTTCCCTCAGGTTTTCACACAGTGTCTTGGCTTCATAATTCATAGCTTGAATATCACTCCTCAGAGAGGGCTCCTATGGCCATCCAATCCCAACCGGCCTCCCCTACCTCTCTCTTACTTTTATCATTGTCTCCAAAACACTCAGCACAGACATTACACATTTAAAGAAAAAATAAAAATAAAATACTCCCTTGCTCGACGAGGCTACAAACAAGATAGAACCATGCTAGTTCTTTCTTCTCATGGCATGTCCATGCCTAAATTGGGCCTGGCCCACCAGAAAGCCTGATGAATAAGTGGTCTAGTGGCATATAGGAGAGACTTTAATTAGAATTATGATTTCATTCTGGAGAATCCATCATCAGTCACATTAGCAAGCCAAGAGAATAGTGACTGGGAGATAAAGGGAAACTGAGGCAGAGTTGTAAAAAGTGCAAGGGGCTCCTGGAAAGAAAGGCACAAGAATCAGAAGCATTGACATAAATTGCTCACTGGCTGAGGCGAGACACTTTCCATCTCAGTCAGTTTCACTATTTATAGAGCGGAAAGGGTGGAGTTGGACGGGAACGGGGCCCTATCAACCTTTACTGCAAGGGCCAGATCACAAATGCTTTGGGCTTGTGGGCCACACGGTCTCTTGGGTCCTGCAGGGCAAAGGTAGCCACAGATAGCCTGTAAATGATGGGTGTGTCTGTGCTCCAGTGAAACTTACTTACACAAATAGGCAGCCCATCGCATTTGGCCCATGGGTCTCAGTTGCCAAACCTGGCTCTAGAATAGCAATTTCCAAACTGTCTTCTTTCAAAAGAAGTTCAAAGAAATTTGGGAAAATTGAGTTAAACAGATTTTCTTATCTCAGGACTTCTCAGAACCTTCACTATGCCAGTGAACCCTAGACTTTCCAAGAAGGGATATAGAAGGTGGCGGGGGAGGGCTGTCCTTTATCTCCTTTGAGATATCTCCCTGAGTTAAGATGCAGTCACAGACACTGTCAGTGTCCTGCACCCAACCCTCAGTACTACCTGTCCCTGTGCATGCTTGGTGTCCCACTTACACATGTTCATGCTCTGCCTGAGGACCCTCCCTCCACCCACACAGAGGCAGACCACATGTGCTGGGCAGTCACTGTCCCTAGGAGCTGCCCTCAGCCAATGATGAAAGGCTGGTGGGTTATGAATACCCCAGCTTCGTGGGGATGGAGGTGGGGAGAAATCTCCAAGTCTGGTCCAGGGACCAGCAGCACAGTGTCACCTGGAAGCCCACTGAGTCAGGAACCCTGAGGCTTCAGCTCAAACTCTGTTCTAACAATCCATCTAGGTGATTCTGATCATGCTACAGTTTGAGGACAGCCTTATACTGTCAGAGGTCCTCAGTGCGTGGAGCCCCACTTGTTCATTAAACACCTTGTTTTGTGATTTCTTCCCTTCCGTCTCACTTCTCTGCTTCCTTACTGGTGCTTCCCAGAATTGTCTTCCTAATAAACCACTTGGCATGCAAATCTTCACCTCAGGATCTGCTTCTGAGAGCCTCCAATAAGATAGACCCTCATAATGTCTCCTGCGAGAGGAGTTGTATAAATTTTGATCTAGGAGCTCTTGGAGGTTCCTCTCAGCCATAGGTGTACAGTGATTATGGCTTTTGCATAGCCTGATCAGTGTGCTTCATCAAACAACCAGTGTGCATTGCTTGTTTAGCATTATAGAGGAAGAATCTGAGTAGATCTACAATTTCCCCTACAGCTGAGGTTTCCAAAGCAGCATTCATGGTGAGCATGTAGTCCTGTGCCACAGACAGCTTATTGGGTTTGTCTGAGTACTCTGTTGAGCGTGTGGCTCTTAATGGGTGAGCAAGTCATTTTGAAATGTTTTATTATCATTCACGTATGGTGAGGCCAACAGATCAGGAGATGACCGCCATTGAAAAGATGATTTGTTAGAGTTTCTGAGGAGGTGGTGCACCACACCCCAGAGGGCCTCACAGGGAAGCGCCAGGGTCAGTCTGGAGGCAGAGTTAGCCAAGGAAAAAAACACAGGCAGGAGCCTTTATTTTGGTTTCCACGGGAAAGGCAAGGCAGGGTAAGCAGATTTAGGATCGGCAGGTTTGAATAATTTTAGAAATCTCTGGGGCATAGGGGCTGTCTCTAGTTGTCTGGTATCTGGCTCTGTAGTGATTAGGGCAAATTAGTGGTCCAGAGTGGCAGAGCCTGATAAAGGAAGAGGCTGGGGGATTAGGGCTCTGGATTAGTTAGTTTGCATATGAAAGCCACCCTAATTTGTTATCTCTAAGAACGGGCTAGGCTTGGAAGGGGCCACAAGGCCCCAGATGTCAAAGCATCAGAAATACAGAAAACAGAAAGGCATGATTAATACATAAAGACATAACAGTTCCAGGAAAAAGGTGTGCTGGGCCCTGGCAGGCAGGCTACATGCAGATTAAAGCCACTAGAATATATAGGTGGGGCCTTTTCTTGGGTGTGAAGGGCACTGTAATACAGAAGATAAGTAATATTTAAAAGTTAGAAATCACTTTAGTTCTCTTTCTAAAATGTAATCCATGCCTAGTAGAGAGAAATCAGGGGATTTAGAGCATGAAATGGAAGTTATAAAACAACATCATGATTTTACCATCCAACGATAATCAGTAGGGAAACTTTGCATTATATAGTCCACTGTATGGATATACAGTTCTTTCAGTTGCAAGAAACAGAAAACCCAACCCAAACTGGCCTAAAAAATCAAACTAATATAAATAATAAATCCAGAAGTTGAGCTAGCTTTAGGTGTAATTTGATCTAGAGATTCAAAATGTTACTGATTTTTCTGAGATTCTCTCCTTTGGGTCCATTTGTCTTCACATCAGTTCCCTTTATGACTACAATAATGATTTTGATAGTCTCAAATTCCCATGGCACAAATGTCAGTGAAAAAGGGATTATGTCCCACCATTTCTGGAAAAAAGTCCTGGATTTCTTCTTACCAGACTAGGTTGGGTCATATGCTCATCTGTGAATCAAGAAGTGATAGCTGTTAGGGACCTCTGACATTGAGGGTGGTTTGTTTAAATCACATGGAAACCATGGTATCCAAATTATCTTTAAATTCTAGTCCTATTTTTTTTTTCCAGTTCTATTTTCTGAACAGGGGAATGGATCCTGGGCAGCCAGCAACAAGTGTGTGTTGCACATTATGATATCGTCTTAGTTATTTTCCTATTGTGAATAAACTTACAGCTAAATCTTCACACCCATGTTTGTTTAGGAACTATTCTATTTTCCCCCCTTTCAGTTCAAGTAGTGGGGTTATAAAGAAGTCTCTTGATGTCCACCAATGATAGAGGAAACCTTAAATGTCAGGTGGAAATTCCAGGAGAGTTCTTCCCACTGACAAACTCATGCTTTGGAGATGACCTAGCTGCAGGGCGTCAGGGAAAAGTGTGGTTTTCTGGGCATTGATGGACTAAGAGAAGCCCGCTTGTCAACTTTCTTTTCTAACATACTCCCTTTGGCATCCTAGTCAGCATGTGCATGGCTCTGCCTGGAAGCGACCAGCTGCTGCTGTCACCTAGTCCTGTGCCTGCAGTAAGAGTGACTGGGCTGGAAGGAGAGATCACAAACCATATGGCTGCCTAAGCAGCACAGGCAGAATGCAGGCCGATTTGTCACAATGATGGCTTTGCTTTCTACTGAATGAGGGACCCTCGTGTAGGTGACAGCCTGCAAGATGTCAGAGTTTTCTGGTGCTGTAGATGCTGCATGGGCCCTGCCAGCTTCCAATTTCTCTGGGCTCTGGCACAAGTGCCTAATACCCTAAAATGCTATCAAGGAAGCTCTGTATGTTAGGAGTCCACGTTGGCCTCAGTTTTAATTTGGGAGTTTGACCATAGAAACAAAGGCTGCTAGTCACAGGGTCTGGTTTAGTAGCCTTTTGACCTTGGATCTTGAGGGCACATAGGAGCAGAACTTCTAGCTAATCTCACTCTACTCTCTTCAGTGTCTGTCCCAGATTGGAAGAAAACACCTGATTTGAGACAGAGGAGCAAACACAGCATATAGCCCTCTTAGATTAGTAGGAGGCTTAGGGATAATTCCTCACTGGGCATTAACAGGAAGTGGCTAAGTACCACAATTTAAGGTAGATGGAAGGGAGGGAGAAGAGCTCTGGCGAAATATGGAGCCAGGTTGGTAAGGAAACTGGTGTAGCATGGCCTCATTCTTTCCTTGTCTTTCCTGGCTTTGAAATTTCTGAAATAAACAAGTAAATGGTTTTATAGAATGTCCATCCAGTTTGGATTTGTCTCATGTTTTTGTCTCATGTTTTCTACTTACTAGATTTAGGTTATGATTCATTGAGGAGGATCCCGTGGCAATGGTGTACCCTTCTCAGTGCATCACACGGAGTTCATGGCGGTGATGTCTATTATAATTGCTTATTTCTTCATCACCTCACTAAGGTGCTATGTTATTACTTCTACATTTATTAATTGGAATTCTACTGTAAGGAAAAGCTGCTGCTTCTCCTTCATTTATTGATTTACTCAGTTACTTTTTTAAGCAGTATAGACTCATGGATATTTATATTATTCTTTGGGTTATAATTCAATACTATAGTTATTTATTTTGCTCAGATTGTTCCAATGATGGCCATTGGGAGCTCTTTCAATTTGGCTCCTGTGTCCTTTGAAGTACACACACACACACACACACACACACACACACATTTATTTTTGTTGTTCTTTTTTGTTTGGTTTTTAACACTCTCTGCTATCTGGCCCTGCAAGATACTTTAGGCTCATCTTGTAATTTCTCTGCCCCATCCCTGAATCAACCAATCCTCCAGGGTCATAACCTTATTTTCATTTCCCTCATCGTATATGGTATCTGTATTGCTTCTTTGGAAGCAGGTCACAGGGTGTTTGGGGAATGGGAGATGCTGGAAGAACACAGACCCTTTGCCTTTGACCCAATATGAGAGATGTCTTGGTAAGGCCTTAGGCATGACCACCAAGGGGTTGTGGCCGAGCATTAGGGGACTGCAATTTCCAAATTCCAGACTTCTAGAAGAGACCTCAGAGAGTCAATCATGTATCTGCAGCTCAAGATCTGTTTTTCCACCTGGAAGATCCATCCAAGGGGACCTGACATGTTAACTCCCAGATAAGAGTGAGGCAGATGGCCTAGTTCCTGAGCTAACTCAACACTCCCACCTGTGACCACTCACAAAGGAGACAGGGCAGTAAAATTCTGGTCTTCCCATGAGTGGGGTAGGATTGCATGGGACAAGACTAGGTTACTGTTGATTGGCAAGTCTTTCTGTCTTAGAACTTTGATTCCTTCCAGAAAGCAAGGCCTGGGACAAGAGATTGTGTGCACTAAGTTGATTTTTGGAAGTGATTTCGGGGAACAGAAGTGGGGTACTGAGAAGAGTAGAAAAGGGAAGAAACATCAATATAAGGATGCCTTCCTGAGATAATTACCACTAATTGGGTTCAGTCCTGCTGGGACCCTTTGGGGAGCCATGTAGAATTCAGTTCAGAATTTCCTGCCCAAAGGGCAGAAGAGAGGCATATTTGTCCACTAGCTCCATCCCTCATTGGTCAAGGGCTGTCCTCATAAGGTGCTAGCTCCCTCACACTTTCAGATTACATGTGCATCACAAAGGCCAAATAGGTTCTTGCAAAAGCCCTGTGAAATGGTGACAGAGTAGCTCTTAAGGAGAGAAAAATGCCCAGCACAACTGATTCTGGGAGCCATCAGATCACACCTTCAGTACATTGGCCAAAACAAAAAAGTGGCCCATGAGTATATGGGGGTATGTGTCACAGAATGTGTCAGGGATAGCCTGCAAGAAGCAGGAGGTGGCAAAAGTCCAAATAGACTCTAGACCACCACATTTACTGCATGCCTGGTGAGAAGTGATAAAACACAGAGCAAGAGAATGACTGGGAGGAGGAACTCAAGGCAGCAGAGTAAGTAAAGAAATGGGCAACATCACAGGTTTGGCTAATTGGTCACTCTTCTTTGCTTCTAAACCATCTTATATCATCTATCAGCATCCCTCCTCAATCTGATATCCTCATCAATTGACATCAGGCTCCATGAACTCAACACGTTCTTCCAGTCCCATGTCAATGGGTACCACTTTCCAACATGGATTAGAGCCCAAACTATTCTCTCTAGGGTTTTACAAAACTTACCTCCACTTTTTTCCCTACTGGGCCCAGAATGTATTTCAGCCATTCTTTGTTACTGAGTCATTGCCAAGCCTTCCCTCCACCCAAATTCCTTGGAAAAGTGATCCTAGGTCTCTAAGACCAGGAGAAAAGTGGAACTCTGCCATTAAAGATTTCGGGTGAAATCTTTACTTCTCAGACTTGGTTTCTCAAGGACTCCTGAATGGTTATAGGGTTCTAAGCCCTGGCAGGTCAGGGGCTTTGATAGTTTAACCCCACTAACAGAAGCCTATAACCAAGGAGGAGGGTGTGGACTGAACGGTTGGGGCTGTCTCAAGTTTGTGCTCCTTGAGCGACCTCAGCTTGTGCACAATGCAGGATGCTTGCTTGCACTTGCTATCTGTCTGCTGTGATGCTCTCTGACCAGGTCTCTCCCAGGGGGCTCCCTCTCCTCCTTTAATTGCCTCTCTGGCCAGTCTTCCTTTATCAGCCAGCCTAAAGTACCTCCACCAGTTCCACCCAAGTCCTTCTCAGTCACTCTCCCTCTTTTGTTTGGTTGTTGTTGTTTTTCTCCAAGGAACTTATCACTCTGTGATGTTTTCTTGTTGATTTGTTTACTTGTTTATTGTTGTCTTCTTCAACTCTAAAGGACACTCCTGGAGGGCAAGGGTCTTTGCCTGTTTTGCTCCCAGTTGTGCAGAGGATGAAGTCTAGCACTTAGAGGATGCTCAGTAACTGTCTGCTACGTGACTGAGCAACCCTAGCATCACACAGGATCTTATTAGAAGCACAGAACCTTGGGCCCACATTAGATCTATTGAATCAGAATCTGCATTTTGGCAAGATACCAGGTGATTTGTAGGCATATTAAAGTTTAGGAAGTGCTATGTTGTGTATCCTTCAAGTCAGCCAAAGCAGCGTGCCCTGCTGTAATCACCATGGGACACATGTTCTATGGTTCTCTTGGGTACTGCACTCTGTCAGACTCCATCACCTTGTCCCTGATTCATCCTGCAACAGCTAGGGAAGTTCTCCATCCTATTCTAGCACCATAGGAGAATGTGTGGAGCATGCATATCGCTAAGCAAGGCCCTTGTCCTGGGTGGAGTCCCTGCACCAAATCTCCAAGAGGCACACATTCACACTGTGCCATCCTCTGAGGCCATTTTTTTCTCTGTTTCAGATGGAAAGGGCTAACCCATCTCAGATATAATCATATGAAGGAGAATTAGAAGAAACAGAGGCAGTTTTCTTGGTGAGTTTTCCAAGATAGCCTATTGGGGACAAAGTATTGTGGCTGGGGGGATGCTCCCAGGGCTCTTAGGAGCTACAGGCACAGTACTGATAATGAAGGGGTTTTTCATGTCCATGGCACGTAGATGTCCAGAGAAGGGCAGGAGCCACCCACTTACTGGGCTTCTGCTTCCTGTTCAGCCCTTCACTGAACTCTTGGGTGGGAAGATTCAGTGCATTTTTCAACTCACTTTCACATTTGACTACTTCCTTTTCCACATCTTCATACCCTCACCTGACTGACACCTACATTTTCTCTATCATTCATCTTAGGGGTCATCTGCTCAAGAAGCCTCAGGCCTCCTTAGCCTGGCTTGGAGGTCTCTGTGATGGCATTTCCAACTCTGTGTTGGGATGATTATTTTGTCTGTTCTGACTTGGTCTCATGCCCCAGTTGAAGCTGGCAGACCCAAATACGACAAGTATGTAAGGGGCTGCAGTTCAAGGGCCCATGATGCTCCTTGGGTCTGAAATGTCTTTTCCAATTGTCCTCATGGAAATCTTACTTATCCTTGAGAGCTGTGCAAAAGCCATCTCCTTTGGAGAGCTCCCTTCCTCTACTTTCTGCCTCTCCTTAATGATCTTGCCACTCTGGCCCATATCTTGTTTTATGATGCTTATCTGGAGGTGTCTTCTCCAGATGTCTCCGAGTTGCTTTTTTTTTTTTTTAAGATTTTATTTATTTATTTGACAGAGACAGACAGCGAGAGAGGGAACACAAGCAGGGGGAGTGGGAGAGGGAGAAGCAGGCTTCCCACAGAGCAGGGAGCTGGATGAGGGGCTCGATCCCAGGACCCTGGGATCATGACCTGAGCTGAAGGCAGATACTTAATGACTGAGCCACCCAGGTGCCCCTGTCTCTGAGTTTCTTGAGTGCTTTTCATCTTTGTATGCTGAGTGCTTCCCATTTACAGAATGTACTCCCAGAGACAGTTTGTATCATCACATTTAATCCCTTCAACCACCTTGCAGTGTAGATATTTTTAACTTCCATTTCACAGAAGAGGAAACTGAGGCTCAGAGAGTTAACAAATTGTCCAAAGTGATGGACCTAGTGGTTCACACTTAGGTCTGTGGGTGCCCTGGTGCCAAACAGGTTCACATAAGTGCTAGTCATATATCCACTCTAGTTCCTAAATGCCTGTAAACTCCAGGTGGTTTCTCCCAGCCTTGGGCTTGCAGAGTGCCATTTGCTCTATCTAGCAAAGTGAGCTTGGATTTCCCCTTCACAGTACACTCTGCAAAAGAGTGGCCCTTGTGCTCAGCACGACTCAGACTTTCAGCTAGCCATCTATCTCAGACCCCTTCAAAAGAAGAATGAAATGGGGTTTGCTGCTTCTAGCAACCTCATATCTACCCAACCCTTCGAAGGAACCACTCTCCCCTGACTCTTCAATGTGAGAAGCATGACAAGTGAGTACCTGACAGCCAAACCAGCCCTGCCTGGCACTCTCCATGGACTTCAGAACACACAGCAATAGATGCTGATATCCACTGGGTCCTGCTGTCTGAGCATTGCCTGAATTTCTTTGGAAAATGTCTGACTGCCCACGTTGACTTAGGAACCCTCCTGCACTGCTCCTTTTGATTGGGATATGGGGCAGCATAAGGAGTCAGATTGGGGAATATTTGTCACTATGGCCTCTCAGGGCTTTGGGCAGGATCATTCCCTGGTGGTGCCATTTGGGTGATCTGCCGAATGCTTGATCATAATCCCATTATTCTTCTCTGTCCCTTTACATCTCCAGGCTCCTCTGCTCAAAAGGCATATAGTTAACCTGGGAAGGGCAACACATACTCATACCTTATCATGCTTGTGTTGGTCAGACCTTACCTTTTTCATGGAAGAAAACTGCAGAAAGCCTGAAGGAGCTGGGCATCAAAGGTGCAGAGGCAGATGCCAAAGGGAAGCTCCATCAAAGTTCTCCCATGGAATTCCCTGCCTGGCTCTGCACTGTGGCCCCCATTTCCAGTGAGAGCTAGAGAGGCTTTCCCCTGTAGGGCTTCTGAATCCCTGCTGACCTGTGCTGAGGGCTTGCTCCTGCTCAGTTTCTGTTCTACTCCGGTGTCCTCCCAGGGGCCTGCAATGTGGGAGCCACCTGTCCTGGTAGCAGAGGCCTTGGCCCTGCAGCAACTGCTGTGTGAACTTAGGCAAGTCACTTCTCCTCTCTGGGCTCTATTTTCTACTCTGAACAAGGTGAAATGGGGCAAGGAACATGGCAGAGTCCAGAGGGCCTCTGTGGGCTTCCCTGGGGCTAAGGACCAGGTGCTAGAGATACAGGAAATGATCCTAACCTTCTATAACTACTGAAGGGAGGCAGAAGGACATCGGGATGAGCTGCCTTCCTACCCGCCTGTTCTGCTCCAATAACCACTGCGGCAATTGTCTCTGGAAAGAGGGCTTTATGCATATTCATGAATTCTATCATTCTGTACATACTACCGGGGGCGGCCTGTTTTTCTACCAAACAGTGTTTCATCAAAACAGCAAGCTCAGCTGTTCGGGTACTTTCCAAAGTCTTAACTGGCTAGCTTGGTGTTTTGGGATAATGACATTTAGGTATGTGACAGAGTACCTTCCAAATGGCCAGTTTCTGTGGCAACACGTGGCCAGGGGCTGCATCAGGGTCTGGAAACCAGAAACTTCACCCATCTATTCACAGACACAAATACCTGAGGCCTGACGGGCTGCACAGCTGTATACTATTCTTGGGCCATGACTTTCCTGGCCCTGCCCTGTCAGATCAGCTTTGGAAGCTTTCTTTACCTTCATAGGCTCTTCCTGTCCCCAGCAGGTGCTTCATCCCCATTTTCCTTCACACCCGTGGGCTGGTGGAGGGTCAGACACTGGCTCTGTAGAGTGGAGTGTGCCTCTATGACCCTCTTTCCTCTCCGTAGCCTGCATATACGTGCATAGCCTCATCTGCAAAGGGGAGTGGGGGAGACCATGTCACCACAGGACTCCAGCCCCACCCTCCCTCCTCCTCCTCATGCTGATGCTCCTCTCTCCTGGGCTTCCTCTCCGCCACTCCTCCTCCCCTCCTTCCCCTAATCCTCCCCCCAACCCTGCTCCTGAAGGTGCCCACCTGGCACAAAAGACCTCTGTGTTTCCAGGCTGAGGCTTATGTGGTTTTTACCTTTCAGCACAGGTCAGGGTCGTTGGTTGCCTGTCTGTGCACTGGATGAGGGCTGCATTTGTGTGGACGGCCAGTCATGAAGCACCGTCCAGCCTCACAGGGAATGGAGGACAGACTTGCGTTTGCTGCTTTCTCCCACTGCTTGTTTTCTGGCTTGTTCATTACAGGCCAGAGCCAATTCACCCATTAGTCTTTCATTCTTTCATTCACAGGTTTATTTGTCAAGTACCCACAGTGTGTTTCCTGTCCCAGTGGAGCAGTTTGAAAGTACCTTCTAGTCTTTAAGGGCTGCGATCCCTAGCGAGAATGCTGGGTAGCCCCTCATGCCAGAGCTGAGGCCAAGACTCCCCTTCCCCTGGGTCCATCTCCTGGTCCATCCTCAGCCCTGGAGCTCTTCCGCCCCCACCCTCCTGCCTCCTGGTCAGAGCTAGGCAGTCAGCAGGCCAGTCCCCTGCTGCCCCCCAGGCAGTAGGCTGCAATTTAAATGGCTTCTTACCTAAAACACATTTCTGGCAGGAATCCTTTTCTTCCTCACGTCATAGCATGTAATTAAAAAAAAAAAAAGTCCATGCAAGTTTCTTTAAATAAAATTTTAACAATTCAAAAGTGTACATAATAAAATAAAAAGTAACCTGTTATTCCACTGCACAGATACAAACAGTGTTACCGTTTTAGTGCATTTCTTTACTTCTAAATACTTTACTGGACAGAGAATTTCACAAAATTGAGACCACCAAAATCTATAATTTTGCATCTGGTTTTTGGTTTTTCACTTTACATTGTCTATATAACAGTGAAACTTTTCCTCTCTTCAGACTTTTTCTGAAAACATGATTTTAATGGCTTCGTAGCGATTTCCATACTTAAAAAGTAAAATGTGCTATTTTGGGACATTAAGGTAGGTTTTATTTTTTCACTACTTCTGTGAGAGCCAGTACCTTGGGCATAGGCAGCAATGGAAGATTGGGGAGGAAGGAACTATATTCAGGATTTACCTGGAAAGGAGCACACACAAGAGGACTCAATGAGACCTTTGGTCTAAAACTATTGGGTAAATGGCAGTACCATTTGCTGAGAAGGTAAGACATGGGAGAGGCAGGTTTGGGAGGGGGACCAGGAGTTTGATTTGGAACCTGTTAGGTTGGAGATGCTTATTAAATATTCAAGTAGAGAAGATTAGTAGGCAGTCAGATAAGGCAGCCTGGAGCTCAGAGGAGAAGCAGGGACTGGATACATAAATTTGGAAGTCATCAGGGTATAGACGGGTTTTGAAACTATGGGACAGTAATAGATCCCTTAGGGAGACAGTGAGGATGAAAAGTAGTGCTACGTTCTGATCCCTGGTCCCCCAGCATTTAGAGATCAGGTAGAGGAGGATGAGTCAGAAGGAGGATGGGAAGGCCCATGAGTTAGGAGGGGAACCTAAAGCTGTGCTAAGGAAGGACAGTTTCTATTCATTTTTTATCATTTCTTTAGAATAGATTCCCAACAGTAAAATTACTAGGTCAAAGAGGGTATAGACACATTTAAAATGCTTGCTAAATGTTGTCATGTCATTTCCAAAAATGTCGAATCAATTTATGTTTCCATCATCAGTGCATGGCTTTGCCCATGGCAGAGAACCATTGACATCTTCACCAATTTAACAGGCAAAAGTATGACATCCTGGGGCGCCTGGGTGGCTCAGTTGGTTAAGCAACTGCCTTCGGCTCAGGTCATGATTCTGGAGTCCCGGGATCGAGTCCCGCGTCGGGCTCCCTGCTCAGCAGGGAGTCTGCTTCTCCCTCTGACTTTCCTTCCTCTCATGCTCTCTCTCTACCATCCTCTCTCTCTCTCTCTCTCAATAAATAAATAAAAATCTTAAAAAAACATATGACATCCTGATTTTAATTTGCAATTCTTGCCTTCTAGTGAGTTTGAACCATGTTTTTAAACCTATGCTTGCTGCTTATTTGTGTTTCTTGTATGTGTTATCTCATAATTCCCCTTTCTATTATGGTTATATAAATATTTTTTAATTGTTAGAAACATTCTTTATATATTAAAAACTACTCCTTTGCTGTATTTTTCACAAATGTATTTTGGTTCGATATTACCCTTTTACTTTCATTATGGTGTTTTCTGATATGTTTTACATTTTTTACTTAAATACACTTATCCATTTTGCTTTTTATGATTCATTGTTTTTTTAAAATTTTTTTCTTGTTATATTAATCACCATACATTACATTATTAGTTCTTGAGGTAGTGTTCCATGATTCATTGTTTGTGCATGACACCCAGTGCTCCACGCAGAATGTGCCCTCTTTAATACCCATCACCAGGCTAACCCATCCCCCCACCCTCCTCTCTAGAACCCTCAGTTTGTTTTTCAGAGTCCATCGTCTCTCATGGTTTGTCTCCCCCTCCGATTTACTCCCCTTCATTCTTCCCCTCTTGCTATCTTCTTCTTTTTCTTTTTTCTTAACATATCTTGCATTATTTGTTTCAGAAGTACAGATCTGTGATTCAACAGTCTTGCACAATTCACAGCACTCACCATGGCACATACCCTCCCCAATGTCCATCACCCAGCCACCCCAGCCCTCCCAACCCCCACCACTCCAGCAACCCTCAGTTTGTTTCCTGAGATTAAGAATTCCTCATATCAGTGAGGTCATATGATACATGTCTTTCTCTGATTGACTTATTTCACTCAGCATAACACCCTCCAGTTCCATCCATGTCCAAGATCTCCCGGGGATTGTTTTTAAAAGCATTTTGCATGTTTACTGTTTTTGAAGGACTATGCTAAGAGCTTTGCATGTCTTCTTTCATTTAACACAGCAGCCTTATGAGGTAACGACTACTGTGAGCCCTATTTCATGCATGAGGGAGCTGTAGCACACAGAGCAGTGGAGTAGAGTAGGAAGATCACATAGCTGGCACACAGTGAAGCCAGGATTTAATCCTACCAGACATTTGGGCTTTGCTTTCAACTCTATGTTTTATTGCCCTTCTTAATAATTACTTTTGGTCTTAATATGCATTTTTCTGATTAATAATTGGTTGAGAATCTGTTCATAAATGTTCATATATTTATGACCCATTATGTGTCCTCTTCTGTGACCTATATTTTAAAACTTTTCCCCCCCTTATTGATTTTTCTTAGGATATTTTGACTAATAATCCTTTCCTTGTTTTGCATGTTACAAATATCTTCTCTAAGTTGATAGCTTGTCTTTCTACCTTATTGTGTCTCTTGATAAACAGAAGTTCTTAATTATAATGTCATAATAGTTATCCTTTTTTATGGTTAGCAGTTTTTGTGTCTTAGTTAAGAAATCCTTCCCTACTCTGAGGTCATAAGTATATTCTCCTAAATATGTCGAGCTTTGGCCTTTTACATTGACATCTTTAAGCCATTAAGAATTGATTTTTGTTTATGGCATGAGGTAGAATCCGATGTAACACTTCTTTCTGTGGTGATCTGTTGCCCCAGTGCTGTATTGGCTTGTCCATCTGTCTTATTTGAATTTCTCCAAAAGCAAAGCCTCATGTTGTTTCTTTGGGAGGTGAACACAGGAAGCAAGAGTAAGGGTGTGAGGGGCGCCTGGGTGGCTCAGTCGTTAGGCTCAGGTCATGATCCCGGGTCCTGGGATGGAGTCCCGCATCAGAGCCTGCTTCTCCCTCTGCCTGCTGCTCCCCCTGCTTGTGCTCTCTCTCTGTCAAATAAATAAATAAAATCTTTTTTTTTTTTTTTTTTTTCTAAAGAGTAAGGGTATGAGGAGAAGACAAGTTAGGGCAGAGTCACAGTTGCTACTATGGACAACAGGGTTCAAATCCATCTCTGCCAGCACGTGCATAGAGTATCTTCCAGAATCTTCCACCTGAAAGACAGGAAGCAGGATAATGTGTCTGCCATCTCCCATTTCTTCTTGTTTGGGGCCTGTCCCCGGGGGTGTTAGGCCCACACTCCTGAGCTGCCCCTTAGTGTGGACTTAGAGGTCTCAACAACTTAAACTGAGCCCTGGAGTGAAGGTAAAATATACCTGTAGTGGGACAACACCAGTGCCAGGGGATCAAGCACACAACCATGGAACTCCAAATGGGGGTGAGCTGAGGGGAGGGTGTGACCCAGGGCACCAGGGTGGTCTGCTATGCCCTCCCCACACTATTTTCTTCACCTTGCAGAGGAGTTTCAAGGGATCCTGCTCAGAGCTGGCCCATAGGAGCTTCTTCCCTTGCTCTGTACCTCAGGAAGCAACCTGAATGGCATTAACTGGCTTCCTATCCCTCTGCTTACTGAGAGCCCTTGGAAGGAGAACAGTGGAAGGGAGCCGGGGACTCAGAGCGTTTAGACCTCCTGCTTCCCTCTGTGGGATTGCCTCTGGCTGACTGGGTCCCTCCTTTCAAGGATGTATGTGTGTAGTATGTCTACAGAACTCCTCCTTCTGCGAACTGGGGATCACTTGTTCACTGTGTCCCTTCAGGCCTGTGGTCACAGCTCCACTCAGACCTTTGTGAAATGTTATATCATTAAACCTTCTGAATGTTGATGTGCTCCTGCTCCTTCAGGGTCTGTGACTGATAATGGCACTGTTGTCTTGTCTCATTGACATGATGGCACAGTGGGTGCCTGATTTCACGCTGCACTTCCTTGTGCCTGAGCAGTGCTCAGGGCTACAGGGGAACTGGGTGATTGACACAGCTCCTGTCCTTGGAAAGCTTCCTGTCTAGTGAGCCAGATGAAGGAAAGGGGAGCCAAGGAGCAAAGGACAGCAGAGAGTGCTCAGAGTAGATTTGGGGCCAAATCTGTCCAACATCAGAGTGAGCCTTGCCTCCCCTCCCATCGAGGTCTTTTAAAGCCAGACCCCTGCCCAGGCCTTTTGGGACAATGTCCCCCATCCAGCCCATCTCCCTGTTCCCTCTCTCCTGGCTCGAGTTGGGCTTTTCCCTTATTCTCTTTCATGGTTGCTGTTCCAGAGGTTTCTGCTGACTGACTGATGTCTCTTTTATAGATATTCATATGACTAAAAAACAGGCTTCAGATGCATAAATATCATATTGACAAGAATGAATGAGGAGAATGGGGAGATTCATGGTCTTTTAACCAAGCACAGGGATTTTGTGGTAGTGCTTTTTTTTTTTTCCTTTTCCTCCTGAAATCTGCAGAAGCTGTTATATACTAATAGCTGTGATTTGCATAATTTCTGGAGTGCAGCAGAATAAGAAACCAGGATGCAGCAGACAGTCTGACTCTGCTGGTATAGGGCAGGGCCTTGTGTTATTAGGAAGAAGCCACATTAATATGTCAGTCCGTCACAGTCCCCTGTGAGGGTGAGGCAAGGTGGATGGAACTAGTACAGTGAGCCAGTGGCTTCTAAGCCACTGCCCATGACAGAGTACCTAAATCAAGGACTAGAAGGGGTGGGGGAGAGACAGCTCCCACCCTGCTCCTTAGGGACTGCTCCTTAGGGACCCCACGGCCAGGCTAGCCCTTTATAAGTAGCTGGTGCTCCGTGTGGAGTTGCACAGACATTGGCTGTTCTGGTTGAGGGCAAGGTTTCTCTGAGTTAGGTTCTACTGATGGAGGACTTTGGAGAAACTGATCATTGTCAAGTCTATGCTGTAAATCATGCCAGGCTCACAGTGCGAAAAAAGTCTTTGCCTTAAATGGGTTAAATGTTTACCTTGTTGCACCACCAAAGGGGATCTCTGTGTGGTATGGAGGAAAATAAATGGGCCTGGAGTGGGAAAGAGCAGGCTCCCCATGCCCTAGGCTAAGCAGGTCACTCTGCTTAAGAATAAAGGTAATGTGGAGTTGTTGAATCGCTATATTGTACACCTGAAACTAATATAACACTGTGTGTTAACTATACTGGAATTAAAGTAAAAACTTAACCAAAAAACCCCCACAAAGCTAATGTGGCTTTGTAAGATTCTTGTGACAATATGAGATCATAAAGGAAATGAATGGGGGCTCAGTGTGTGTGCTCACTAAATAGTGCTATTGTTAAATTTCATTCAAATTAGGCTCCTTTGCCAAACCCTTCATTCAGAGTCTGTGATGAGGGGTCTGGGTTTGGGTAAAATTTATCAGTGTCTTCTGAAAGACAGGAGTCACTGTTACAGATGTTTTTTGACAATCCAAATGTTATGAATTCCCCTCTAGAAAGTCTTATTATTTGCACCACCTGCTGCCTCTCTCTTTTGAAGATTAAAGGCCTCTTATTGGAGGCAGGCTGATTGTAACAGGTTGGTCTGCAGGAGATCTCAAAGCCACAGCCACAGAGGCCCAGAGGAGAAACCTAGGACCTTGCAAGATGCAGTGGCCAGAGAGTTCTCGGGAGTAATTAAGCAGGACAGCAGATGTTGAAGTGTGGGCAGGCTGAGTACTGGTGTCAAAGGACATTCTCCGCTTTCCCTCACCCTCTGTTGGCGTGTCTCTTATTCCTCCCTGGGCTACAACTGTTATCAACGTTCAGATTTTGGAGATAATGGTTTTAATTAAACTACTTTGCTGTTTACTACTGTTTTGGGAATTTGCTAATTAATCTTTATGTAATTGTTTTGCAATGGTTGCACAGCAAAAGTTCTTAAATTATAAGTTGAAGCTCTCACAGAGAATCTAATTTCTAATCAGATTCCCATGTTAATAAGCAACAATGGAGGGGAAAAATTAACTATTTAAAGTCACTCCCTTCATAGAGGTTGTCTGTCTTCAACCTGGCAAGTTGACCACGCTGTGGAGAGTCCCACATTGGTCTCTGCATGTTGATGGTTCTGATGGAACTGCTGATGTCCACGTAGTAAGCTACTAGTCTTCCTTCTCTCTTAATTAACATTAAGATACTAATTCTGGCCCTATATTTGTAGAGAATATTTCTCTGAAAGGGTTACTCCTTAGAGAATAACCTTTCTAAGATAGAGGACTATTTCTCTGAAAGGGTTACTCCTTAGAGAATAACCTTTCTAAGATAGAGGACATGTTAACCGTTATCAAACCCTAGACTCTTCCTCTTTACTAAGGCCACTGCATGTCTGTGGCAATCACATCTATTGAACTTTGGAAATGGGTAATAAAGTGCTGAAGTTATATCTCAGAGTACCCCACAATATGTGAGGTAGAAAGAGTAGAGGAGCATTTCTAATGGATATTGGAGATAATCGTTCTTTAATTTCTAAAATAAGAACAGTCCTCCACAACTCCTATAGCTTGTTTCCCTACCTTGTCAGTTTCTGCCTCTCTGACTCTGAGTTCTGATCCTGAGTCTTCTAAGGGACAAGCTACAGAAAGGGCTAATCTCCCTCCTTGTTATTAGCCTCTGGGAATAGGGATATTATCTCAATGATGCTTGTGTCTGCTTGGGAGTCAAGCCCTCTCTGCTAGCAGAGAGCTCTATTGAGCAGCACAGTGCTCCAGTTAGGGGCATGGACCCTGGACCCAGACTACTTGGGCCCAAAGCCTACCTCTGCCTTCTTAGCTGTGCAACCTTAGACTAGTTGCTTAACCTCTCTGGGTCTGTAATAGGAGGTTTTATGAATCTATGCCTTATAGTACTGAGATGATGACTAAATGAGATGGCGTGTGAAGATCTTACTACTGTGCCTGGCACACAGTAACTGAGTATACTATTATTATCCATCTTTTCCATGGTTTGTTTTTCAGCCTCTACCATAGTGCATGCTGAATGACATGGAGGGATTGCCTAATTTGCTCTTAGCTATGATATTCCCAGGATCACATGTTTCTTTCCTATTTTACTTTTCCAGTTTGGAGGCAAGTTGAATTGTACCTTCTCTGTGTTCCCAAGTGTGTTTAGGGACTGTTGATGTTAAGCAGGTATTAACCATAGAAGGAGCTAGTTAAGGGATAACGGATGCTGTTCACCTCTTCTTTCACCTGTGGTAGACCTTGCTCTTGTTCATTAGATCTAGGCTTAGCTCAGATTCCTCTCAACACAAGAAAGAGAACACTCAGCAAAGCCAGCATGCTAATGCTTTATTAGGAGGTTCAGGTCCAGCAAGCAAAGTGAGGGTAAAGGAAATGGAGCAAGGAAGGAGAGAAAGCAAATACAGGTGACATGTTACCAAGCTGACTAGTTTCTCAAGAACTCCAGCTGGTTGCTCAGTCACATGGGATAGCTTCAGGGAGAACATATGAAAACAGCATATCCAGACAGTCCATCTCAGGGGAAGAGCTCAAGGAGTTTATCTTCTGACTTATTTCCATTTCCTGCCTCTCAATGGTCAAAGTCCACTTTGTGGGTCTTCAATGCCTATTCACCTCCAGGTTGTAATAATTGACCTCCCCTCCCCCAGGTAGCCACCAAGGAAATCAGAGCCTCCATGAATCCATTGGGCTGAACTAGGGCACTAGCACCACAGGTTTCATCACAGCAAGTGTGGTGGGCCCAGGCACAGCCCAGGACATTCCCCACGGGAGGCTGAGCCCATCTGGATGTTAGAAGATGAGGTGGCAGGCAGTGGAAGTTGGAGCTTTACATCTGTGGGAATGGAGATTTGGCAGGTGACCAAAGCTCAGGAAGCTAGAATTGCTGAGTGCATCTGAGTGGCTCATAGACTGGCTCCAGTGCAGTTGGCATGTGACATAAAAACCCATTTGGCATCCAGGGTTTGGTTGAGAAACATCCCAGGGGCTTTGGTCTCAAAGTCTTTGTCCCATTTCTTCCTCATTTTCATTGCCCTCCCCTAGTCCCACAACTATCTGCTGCAGTGCAGAGATCACACTTGACCAGGTACACTATGCACCTTAACCCCTCACCCCAGGCCCTGCACATCCATGATGAGTCCACATGAGAGAAGAACACAGTGTAGCCAGTGGTTCCAGAATTTAGGCACCTGATGTCAGCTTCCATGTTCTGTCTGCTACACCACATTCCTCTTCTCATCTGTCACTACCCTCTGGCTCAGCCACTTTCAGATCTTATCTCAGGTCATCTCCTTGTCACCTCATGGTCTCTGGCCACACTGTCCTCTTTTCAGCTCCCCCCCAAAATCAGTGTGTATAAAAACCCACTTGAAAGACACATCTACCTCTGTTGGCCAGCCAACTCCTGTTCATCCTGCTAGTCTGAGCTTCAAAAAGCCCTTCCTGGGCCCCATGATATAAAATAGATCTTTACTGTACATCACATCTCATTGCTCCATCTGTAGCAGTATATTTACAGTGTAAGTATTTAATTGACTTCTGTGTCTTCCACTAAGCTATAAGCCCCATGAAGGCAGGGAGTAAGATTGTTCTCCACTATGTCTTTAGCTCCTACTCTCTGGCTCATAATAGATTTTACACATGGTAAAAAAAAAAAAATGAATGAATTGGTGAAAAACTGAATTCCTCTATCTTTTTGATCCTTTGTCTCCATGAGCCTTGAGGCTGACAAGCTAATAATTCCCACAGCATGAGTGGGGCCTGCTATCATTTTCTGTAATGGTTGTCATGATGGTCTTTCAGAAAGTAATTGGCTTAATTATGCCCTAAACTGACCCTTTGGATGGAACTGTAGAATAACTGAACAGAGAGAAATGATTTGGAGTGGCCCTGTTGGGTCCAATTATCAGTAAAGAAAGTGATTGAGGATTAGGTCTAGTTTATCCAGGACTCCCCAACATGAACCACACTGTTCATTATAGCTGCCCTGTGGCTTTTCCAGGGTTTTGGGAAACTGGTCTGCCCACTATTCATTCCCATTTATTTTCCCTGAAAGGGGTGGTAGGAATAGGCTCCAAGTTGTGGGAACATAATGGGAACTCTGGAATCCCAAGATCAAGTGTCAATAAGAGCTTTTAACACTTCATCAGTTTTCAGAGTACACAGGTTGCTTAAGTGGCCCTAATTTCAGGGCCGGAGATCAAAGAAGCAGTTGTCAAAGTTCTCCTCTGCCTCTGATCTAATGATATAAATGTGGTCTACATAGAAAGAATGGAAAACTGGTCATAGTGGTTCTAGAGTCACACAAGGGACAAAACCAAATATGTAAGCAGTATTGTTTCCTTGGCTGTTAGATGGCGATGAGAGTCCTTATGGGGTAGGGTTATAATTATTAGTGCCTGGAGTAGGAGACACATATGCCTCTGGGTGAATCAATAGCCCCAGCCAACTGACTTGGGGTACAAATGTTTATGGGGGGCATCAGATCTGTATCTACAAAGAGCAATGCGGTGTCTGAGGTTTCAGATTGGTGGTCTCTGTGTTCCCTGACCATCAGGGCTCCATGCACCCAGCTCTGTTTTGCAAAGAGCACTCTGTTCTTTCTCTCAAAACTTCTGGGGACACCTGGGTGGCTCAGTGGGGCACCTGGGTGGCTCAGTCAGTTAAGCATCTGCCTTCAGCTCTGGTTGAGATACCAAGGTCCTGGGATCGAGTCCTACGTCGGGCTCCCTGTGTAGGGTGTCAGCTTCTCCTTCTGCCCCTCCTCCTTGCTCATGATCTCTCCCCCAGCCCCAATAAATTAATACAATTTTTTAAAAGATTTTATTTATTTGACAGAGAGAGACACAGCAAGAGAGGGAACACAAGCAAGGGGAGTGGGAGAGGAAGAGGGAGAAGCAGGCTTCCTGTGGAGCAGGGAGCCTGATGCAGGGCTCGATCCCAGGACCCTGGGATCATGATCCAAGCTGAAGGCAGATGCTTAACGACTGAGCCACCCAGGCACCCCTAAATAAATAAAATCTTTAAAAAAATAGATATCTGGGACTTTATGGCAAACTTGGCATATCATCACTTTGTCCCTCTGTTCAAAGAAGCCTCAACAGTTGACTCAAATGATGACTCTGTGAGCATCAGAAGAGCCAGGAAGATCTACTCTCCCTGTTTCTTTCTCTAAATAGTCTCCCTGTTTCTTTCTCTAAATCCTGACTTCCGTCTGAACTCGAGAAATCTGGGAGCTGTGTGCATCCCCTTGTACAATCCCCATGGGTGTGCAGAGTTTTGTTTTGTTTTTTGTTTTTTAAATGCTGGGGAAGATTGATACATTTATTTTTAGTCTCCAGTTAGGTGGGCTGACCCTTGCTGCTTGCATTCGTTATTTAGGAAAAATCCCTTTACAACAAACCCCCAAGGGACAGTCCTAAATCTCTAGTCATATTTGAAAGTTTTGAAGAGGTAAGTGGCTAATAGGACTGTACAGAAATATATGATTTTATACAGGCCTTGTCAATCATATCTTATTTCACATTAACTGGAAGTTTTTATTATTTAGGATAAATAACATATGGGGCATAATGTATCCCCCTCTGCTTATGAGGAAGGATTTCTTGCATACTGAAGGTTCTATGCCCAATACCATCTCCAATGAGACAAGGGTGAAGAGACTCACAAATGTGTCCAGGATTCTGGGGGCAGGGAGACGTACCATGTCATTTTCATGCTGTGCACAATAAATTCTAGGGACTGCCAACATGAGATATTATTCTAGCAGAGACCAAATCGGGTATATTGGATTATTTAATTTTTTTAAATGTTTTTTTTAAATTTTTTTATTATGTTATGTTAATCCCTATACATTACATCATTAGTTTTTGTTGTAGTGTTCCATGATTCATTGTTTGATATAACATCCAGTGCTCCATGCAGAACATGCCCTCTTTAATACCCATCACCAGGCTAACCCATCCTCCCACCCCCTCCCCTCTAGAACCCTCAGTTTGTTTTTCAGAGCCCACAGACTCTCATGATTCGTCTCCCCTTCTGATTTCCCACCTTCATTCTTCCCCTTCTGCTATCTTCTTCTTCTTCTTTTTTTTTAACATATAATGTATTATTTGCTTCAGAGGTACAGATCTGTGATTCAACAGTCTTGCACACTTCACAGTGCTCACCATAGCACATACTCTCCCCAATGTCTATCACACAGTCACCCCATCCCTCCCACCCCCCATCACTCCAGCAACCCTCTGTTTGTTTCCTGAGATTAAGAATTCCTCATGTCAGTGAGGTCATATGATACATATCTTTCTCTGATTGACTTATTTCGTTCACCATAATACCCACCAGTTCCATCCAAGTCGTTGCAAATGGCAAGATTTCATTCTTTTTGATGGCTCCATAATATTCCATGGTATATATATATACCACCTCTTCTTTATCCATTCATCTGTGGATGGACATCTTGGCTCTTTCCACAGTTTGGCTATTGTGGACATTGCTGCTATAAACATCAGGATGCACGTACCCCTTCGGATCCCTACCTTTGTATCTTTGGGGTAAATACCCAGTAGTACAATTCCTGGATCATATGGTAGCTCTATTTTCAACTTTTTGAAGAACCTCCCTACTGTTTTCCAGAGTGGCTGCACCAGCTTGCATTCCCACCAACAGTGTAGGAGGGTTCCCCTTTCTCCGCATCCCCGCCAACATCTGTCATTTCCTGACTTCTTAATTTTAGCCATTCTGACTGGTGTGAGGTGATATCTCACTGAGGTTTTGATTTGGATTTCCCTGATACCGAGCGATGTTGAGCATTTTTCATGTGTCTGTTGGCCATTTGGATGTCTTCTTTGGAAGAATGTCTGTTCATGTCTTCTGCCCATTTCTTAGTTGGATCATATGTTCTTTGGGTGTTGAGTTTAAGAAGTTCTTTATAGATTTTGGATACTAGCTCTTCATCTGATATGTCATTTGCAACTATTTTCTCCCATTTTGTCAGTTGTCTTTTGGTTTTGTTGACTGTTTCTTTTGCTGTGCAAAAGCTTTTTATCTTGATGAAATCCCAATAGTTCATTTTTGCCCTTGCTTCCCTTGCCTTTGACAATGTTTCTAGGAAGAAGTTGCTGCAGCTGAGGTTGAAGAGGTGGCTGCCTGTGTTCTCCTCTAGGACTTTGATGGATTCCTGTCTCACACTGAGGTCTTTCATCCATTTTGAGTCTATTTTGTGTGTGGTGTAAGGAAATGGTCCAGTTTCATTCTTCTGCATGTCACTGTCCAATTTTCCCAACACGATTTGTTGTAGAGACTGTCTTTTTTCCATTGGACATTCTTTTCTGCTTTGTCAAAGATGAGTTGACCATAGAGTTGAGGGTCCATTTCTGGGTGCTCTATTCTGTTCCATTGATGTATGTGTCTGTTTTTGTGCCAGTACCATACTGTCTTGATGATGACAGCTTTGTAATAGAGCTTGAAGTCTGGAATTGTGATGCCGCCAGCTTTGCCTTTCTTTTTCAACATTCCTCTGGCTATTCGGGGTCTTTTCCAGTTCCATACAAATTTTAGGCTTATTTGTTCCATTTCTTTGAAAAAAATGGATGGTATTTTGATGGGGTTAGCATTGAATGTGTAGATTGCTCTAGGTAGCATGGACATCTTCACAATATTTGTTCTTCCAATCCATGAGCATGGAATGTTTTTCCATTTCGTTGTGTCTTCCTCAATTTCTTTCATGAATATTTTATAGTTTTCTGAGTACAGATTCTTTGCCTCTTTGGTTAGATTTATTCCTAGGTAACGATGGTTTTGGGTGCAATTGTAAATGGGATCGATTCCTTGATTTGACTCTCTTCTGTCTTGTTGTTGGTGTATAGGAATGCCACTGATTTCTGTGCATTGATTTTTATATCCTGTCACTTTACTGAATTCCTGTATGAGTTCTAGCAGTTTTGGGGTGGAGTCTTTTGGGTTTTCCATATAAAGTATCAGATCATCTGTGTTGGGAGCCATGAGCAACAAAGGGGTTAATCAGGTAGAGCAAAGGCTCCCTGATCCCTTTGAACCATGGCCACCTGACTGCCCCCATACAAAAACATGTTATACTGGCTAGCCCGAGTTGTATTTAGGCTAAGAAAACCACAGTGTTATTGATAAGCCCTGAAAAATAGCGCACCGGGCCCTTTGAAGGCATGGGAAGAAACTATGCGCTTGAGGAACCTGGCCTTGAACCAGAAACTCGGGACGGAGCCAGGAGAGGGCAGGGAGGAACCTGTGGAACTTGTTTATGTCCTATTGTTATATAACCTGAACTTATATAAAGTGTGTAAGTAAGAGAGAATAAAGTTGTTGCTCGCGGCATCCCCGTGGGCAACCCTCCTGTTCCCATACTTTTATGTTTCATTCTCTTACCCTCATCCCTGTTCGACCTTGCACGCGGGCCGTGACAAGTGGCGCCCGAACAGGGACCTGAGCACATGAAAGAGGATCCTGGACACTGACGTCGCACGCAATCAGGTAAGAGAACCGGTCCTTTAACCGGCACGACAGGAGTAAGAAATTATGGGACAAAGTCAGTCCGCTAGTCATGCATATTTTCTGCGGACCCTGCGGGTTCTATTGGCAGAGAGAGGGCATAAGGTGTCTTCCTCTACCCTGCAGGAATTTTTCAGGAACATAGAAGACTTGTGCCCTTGGTTCCCACTAGAAGGGACGGCAAACCCAGAGGATTGGAGACGGGTGGGCCAAGAGATGAAAAATCAAATAAATATTCCTTATAATTCTCAAGGTCAGGCCATAGTCGAAAGAGCCCATTCCACCCTCAAAATGTACCTCAAAAAACTAAAAGAGGGGGAAATACTGCAGGGGAAAATAAAATATTCACCTCATTTACACCTTTCATTGGTACTCTTTGTTTTAAATTTTTTGAATGTTGACTCGGTTGGCCGCACTGCCGCCGAGCGTTTTTGGCAGCCTGAACGGGCTCCCCTCCTCTATGCGAAGTGGCGTGACCCCGCCACCGCGGAATGGAGGGGACCCGACCCGGTCCTACGCCGGGGCCGAGGACGCGCTTGTATCTTTCCCCAGGATGAGGGGACGCCACGCTGGCTCCCGCTCCGATGCGTCCGCATTGTCCGTGATGGTTTGCAGAATGAGGCGGCTTCAGATCCGCTCCAGGAGGAAGAGGAGACGCCCCGCCTCGGATCAGAGGAAAATAACATGGGGAGACATCAAAGCCCTGACCGCTCGAGCTGAGGCCACCGTGCGTGAGTCGGGCCAGCCAGTCACGGCTGTTGCCCTTTTTCTTGCCATGATATCACTTTTAACCCTTGACTCTGCCCAGGCCTCTTCTTCCTGGGCTTTTGTCCCGGATCCTCCTACCGCGAGGGCAGTCACCTGGAAGGATCCCTCACCCAAGGTGTTTACTAACTTCACAGACATTTTTGATGGGCCTGAGATTTCCGGCCTCACTCATGCCGTGGCGTCTTTTAACTGGACCAGCCTGGCTTCTGCCCCCCCCCATTTGTTTCCAGGCCATCGATGACCCTGAGGCGCCCCATCATGGATGCGTGGTCACTTCACCAGTCTCCCGAAGAATCCGCTCTTGGTATGGAACTGAGCCACCTAGAGGAGACACTTTGACACCTCATGTAATGGTGGAGAATTGGGACATCAACGAGGTTGTCCTTCAACATCGACGGCCCCTGCCTGTTGGCCGTTTCGGACCCGCTTCCAGATCCCTTGAGACCCCATACCTTGACTATCCCCTCTGCAAATCTGACTTAACGTGGAAAACCTAAGAACCCTCTTGGAAAACCTGCATTCATCACAACCCAGAGATTGTGACTCCCCATGGCATACCTGATACTTATATAATTGACTGGTCAAAAGACGGGGATCTCCCTTTGCGCCGCTCCCCCCCGCCTTCAGAATATGGGCCATATGACCACAATAATTCTGCTCCCGGGGGACTGCTGTCACTGGGGAGTATGAGACACCCGGACTTGTGGAAAATTGTTGCGGCCATGAGAGATGTCAAAGCTAATTCATCTCTTTTCCCTGGCTTCCCCTCGGGCCCATTGACATTTCAAATTCAGGCATGTCTTTCCCCACCGTTCCTGTTTGTAGTGGGGGACGGATCTGTAGTACCCGAGGCTAAGGCCAATAGAACCCTTTACAAAATAACTTGTGAGGAATGTTATCTCACCAACTGTTTGCCTTTACCCGGCGCCCCAAATCCAACAAAGATGGTTTTTCTAGCCATGCAGCCCCCTTATCTAATGATGCCTGTAGAGGTGGGGGGGCCCTGGCATAGAGATTATGGCTACCAATTTGCGCAAGAATTGGAGGGCCTGCTTAGCCGGGGGCGACGTTTCCTAGGCCTCCTAATAGCTGGCATCACTGTCTTGGTGTCTTTGATAGCATCAGCTACTGTTTCCACGGTGGCACTGTCCCAGGGCATACATACTGCCGCTCATGTAAATAGCTTGGCTCATAATGTCTCCCAGACCCTTGCCACGCAGGGAAGTATAGATAGAAAAATTTTGGCTCGCCTAGATAGTCTAGAGCAGGCCGTCAAGTACCTGGGCACCCAATATTCACTGTTACACACTCGTCTGTCCTTTGTATGCCACGGCGGGTATGGTTCCATTTGTGTAACCCCCTTGAAGGCTGACAATGTCTCCTGGGAAACGGTGCAGAGGCACTTGCAAGGTATCTGGCATGAGACAAATGTAAGCCTGGATCTGCTTCAATTGCAAGAACAAATAAACAATATAGCCTCCTCCCATCTGCATGTAGTCACCCCCGGAGACATGGCACAATCCTTTCTACAAAAGCTACAGTGGTTTAACCCCTTTAATATCCTCCAACATTCCTTCTGGATTATGTGTGCTCTGGTTGTAGGAGTAACCTTATTACTCTGCTTATGGTGTGCTTGGAGTCGCTGTCTGTTTGCTTTCATGGCTAGTACCCAAGCAAATGTACACATGTTGCGTTTAAAGATAAAAGGGGGAAATGTCGGGAGCCATGAGCAACAAAGGGGTTAATCAGGTAGAGCAAAGGCTCCCTGATCCCTTTGAACCATGGCCACCTGACTGCCCCCATACAAAAACATGTTATACTGGCTAGCCCGAGTTGTATTTAGGCTAAGAAAACCACAGTGTTATTGATAAGCCCTGAAAAATAGCGCACCGGGCCCTTTGAAGGCATGGGAAGAAACTATGCGCTTGAAGAACCTGGCCTTGAACCAGAAACTCGGGACGGAGCCAGAAGAGGGCAGGGAGGAACCTGTGGAACTTGTTTATGTCCTATTGTTATATAACCTGAACTTATATAAAGTGTGTAAGTAAGAGAATAAAGTTGTTGCTCGCGGCATCCCCGTGGGCAACCCTCCTGTTCCCATACTTTTATGTTTCATTCTCTTACCCTCATCCCTGTTCGACCTTGCACGCGGGCCGTGACACATCTGCAAAGAGTGAGAGTTTGACTTCTTTGTCAATTTGGATGCCTTTTATTTCTTTTTGTTGTCTGATTGCTGTGGCTAGGACTTCTAATACTATGTTGAATAACAGTGGTGAGAGTGGACATCCCTGTCGCGTTCCTGACCTTAGGGGGAAAGCTCTCAGCTTTTCCCCATTGCGAATGATATTTGCTGTAGGTTTTTCATAGATGGCTTTTATGATATTGAGGTATGTACCCTCTATCCCTATACTCTGAAGAGTTTTGATCAAGAAAGGATGCTGTACTTTGTCACATGTTTTTTCTGCATCTATTGAGAGGATCATATGATTCTTGTTCTTTCTTTTGTTAATGTATTGTATCACGTTGATTGATTTGCGGATGTTGAACCAACCTTGCATCCCAGGGATAAATCCCGCTTGGTCATGGTGAATAATCCTTTTAATGTACTGTTGGATCCTATTGGCTAGTATTTTGGTGAGAATTTTTGCATCCGTGTTCATCAAGGTTATTGGTCTCTAATTTGCCTTTTAGATGGGGTCTTTGTCTTGTTTGGGGATCAAGGGATTGTTGGCCTCATAAAACGAGTTTGGAAGTTTCCTTCCATTTCTATTTTTTGGAACAGTTTCAGAAGAATAGGTATTAATTCTTCTTTAAATGTTTGGTAGAATTCCCCTGGGAGGCCACCTGGGCCTGGGCTTTTGTTTGTTGGGAGATTTTTGATGACTTCTTCAATTTCCTTAGTGGTTATAGGTCTGTTCAGGTTTTCTATTTCTTCCTGGTTCAGTTTTGGTAGTTGATACATCTCTAGGAATGCATCCATTTCTTCCAGGTTATCTAATTTGCTGGCATAGAGTTGCTCATCATATGTTCTTATAATTGTTTGTATTTCTTTGGTGTTGGTTGTGATCTCTCCTCTTTCATTCATGATTTTGTTGATTTGGGTCATTTCTCTTTTCTTTTTGACAAGTCTGGCCAGGGGTTTATCAATCTTGTTAATTCTTTCAGTTTCATTGATCTGTTCTACTGTTCTTTTGGCTGGTTTCTATTGCATTTATTTCTGCTCTGATCTTTATTATTTCTCTTCTCCTGCTGGGCTTAGGCTTTCTTTGCTGTTCTTTCTCCAGCTCCTTTAGGTGTAGGTTTAGGTTGTATATTTGAGGCCTTTCTTGTTCCTTGAGAAAGGCTTGTATTGCTATATACTTTCCTCTCAGGAATGCCTTTGCTGCATCCCAAAGATTTTGAACTGTTGTGTTTTCATTTTCTTCGTTTTCCATGAATATTTTAAGTTCTTCTTTAATTTCCTGGTTGACCCATTCATTCCTTAGTAGGATGCTCTTTAGCCTCCATGTATTTGAGTTCTTTCCAACATTCCTCTTGTGACTGAGTTCTAGGTTCAAAGCAGTTTGGTCTGAAAATATGCCGGGAATGATCCCAGTCTTTTGGTACCGGTTGAGACCTGATTTGTGACCTAGGATGTGATCAATTCTGGAGAATGTTCCATGGGCACTAGAGAAGAATGTGTATTCCGTTGCTTTGGGATGGAATGTTCTGAATATGTCTGTGAAGTCCACTTGGTCCAGTGTGTCATTTAAAGTCTTTATTTCCTTGTTGACTTTTTGCCTAGATGATCTGTCCATTTCAGGTAAGGGGGTGTTAAAGTCCCCCATTATTATTGTATTGTTGTCGATGTGTTTCTTTGCTTTTATTATTAATTGCCTTATATAATTTGCTGCTCCCATGTTCGGGGCATAGATATTTACAATTGTTAGATCTTCTTGTTGGGTAGATGCTTTAAGTAGGATATAGTGTCCTTCCTCATCTCTTATTACAGTCTTTGGTTTAAAATCTAATTTGTCTGATATAAGGATTGCCACCCCAGCTTTCTTTTGGTGTCCATTAGCATGGTAAATGGTTTTCCACCCCTTCAGTTTCAATCTGGGGGTGTCTTTGGGTCTAAAATGAGTCTCTTGCAGACACCATATTGATGGATCTTGTTTTTTTATCCACTCTCATAGCCTGTGTCTTTTGATTGGGGCTTTTAACCCATTTACATTCAAGGTAACTATTAAAAGAGGAATTTAGTGCCATTGTGTTGCCTGTAAGGTGACTGCTACTGTATATTTTCTGTGTTCCTTTCTGGTCTACGTTGCTTTTAGGCTCTCTTTTGATTATTTAATTTTTATTCTAAAAAGTTGTATTGCAGATTTGAAACATATACACAAGTAGAGAGATTAGTATAGTTAACCTCTCATGTACCAATTACCCAGCTTCAGCAATTACTGATAAATGCACCCTCTTATTTCATTTCTGTTCCAACCTATTCCCACATCCTGTCGCACATTATTTTGAAACATCTCTCAGATTTCTGTCACTGCATTTATAAATATTTCAGTCTGTATCTGTAGGATAAAAGACTTTAAAATGTAATTATAACCACACTACAACTTTCACACCTAAAAATATCAAAAATAATTCCTTCATAACATCAAACATCAAGTCAGTATTTATGTTTCCTCAATTGTCATACAAATGCTTTAAACGTTTAAACAAGAAGGGTGGGGAGGGGCAAGGGGAAGAGGGCGGGGCCCGGGGCACTGAGAAGTCTACCCCTAGGAGGAACCAACAGAACCTGGAGCCCCGTAGAAAGTCACTCCAAGTGCATACCACTCCCTGGAGCCAAGATTATTTCCCATTCAGGGCTTCGCCTCAGTGTCACCTCCTGCCAGGCAGGTCTCCCCTGCCTGCCTTGGCTCACATAGGCCCTCAGTACTGTCCAGTGACACCATTTTAATTCTCTCCCATAGTGTGAGATATTTTTCTCGTCTGGTCGTTTTCCTTTCCCCCCAGTGCAGAACTGTATAAAATTTCTAGACAAGAAGCTCCATTTTTCTTTTTAAAATAAATAGCTAATGAACTCTTGAATGGGGCAAAAAGACCTTTGAACTGGGCCAGAGACAGCATTTGTTTTAGGAACAGTTGCTCCTAGAGTCAACAGGGGGACTGGCATCTGGCCTGTAACACTGTCAGTGGGGGCTTTCCAAAGACAGAGGAATTAATGCTTATCAGGAGTAGTTTCCTTCATTAGCAACCACAGATCAGGTCATCAAAGTGTAATCAAAAGCTGTTCAGCCTGGTAGTACTAATCGACAATTTTTTTTTCTTTTATTCAAGTCACATAATTGCCCCTCTTCCCCTTTCTCATAAAAACCCCCAGCTTTCCCCACACAGGTGACATATTTTTTGGTTGCGGCTGTAATCTGTGCTGCCTGAACTGCAATTCAGAGACCCCAAATAAAGGCCTTTGCTCTTTTTCTAAATAAATAAATAAATAATAAATAAATGTTTAAACTGCTTGAATATGAATCCAAAACTGCATTGTGATTGGCTGACATCTTTTACACTTCCTTTAATTTACCTTCTCCCTCTCCCTGTGTTTTTTATTTCTTGCAATGTTTTCTCTTTGGTTGTTGATGTTATTACTCATGCTGTTTTTCATTGGAAAAACTGGATATTTTGTCCTGGAGAGCTTCCAACAATCTGGATTTTGTGATTGTACCCCTATGGTGTCATTTAACATGCTCATTTGTTCCCTGCGTTTTCTATATATTGGTAATTAAATCTAGATGCTTGGTCAGGTTCAGGTTTGATGTTTTTTGGCAAGACTGTTTCAGAGATTGTATTGCTAGGAGGCCCATAATACCTTATTGTCTCCCTTCATGTGTTGTTAGCAGCCATTGATGATCATGGAAAGATCTTCTCCTTCATAGGAGGTTACAGTTGGGTATTCTAATCCATCATGCCTCCTTTATTCATTAGCTAGAATGTATCTAAAAATTTTCCTTATCGACTCTGCTTATGCTGAGAAGCCACACATATATAAAAAAAGGTAAAATGAAAGAGATCTTATACACTATATGGAGTGATCTCCAGGATATATTTAAGAGATTTAAAATAAAAGCAGTAACATGCATGGTATGTTACCATTTACTTTAAAAAATGGAAATGAATACATATATATAGTGTAATATATGGTGTACAATTTCCTTGTATTACAGAGATAACTGCAACTCTCTTAATACCTGCTTCTTCCTTTGTATTCTCTCTTGAAACCAATGACCTAAACATGATTTCTCTTCCTTCCTAGTTCAGTTATGGACTAAGCAGGACCACCATCTTTATCTTTTCCGATATGTTGGGTATATTTCTGAAGTTTTAATTCTGTGATTGGATTTTTTTTTTAATTTTCATGGAGCTAAGACATACTGCAATAAATCTGAGTCCTTATCACAATGAGGACTTCCTTTGATTATCCAAAGGAAGCAAAATAAATCAGACATGCTCAAAGTTACTAATCAAAGTCTTGGGCTAATACACTGCCACGTATGTTTAACTAATATAGAATTGCCTAGTAGTGACATCACTTGTACAAAAGAGGTCTGGAAGTTGAAAGAAAACTTCTTTGAATGGTATCTCTAGCTGATGGGCCAGGAAGATGCTACGATGTTGTGGCAGTTGTTATCTTTTGAAATCCTCTATATAATACTCAGCACCCAAACTATGCAATTGAGGAAAATTGGATAAAAAGATTATTGCAAGATTTGGGCAAAATTTAAAGGGATAGTGGAATACTTCAGGGCAGGCAAGAGCAGTGAGCTATGTCCACTTCAGGCCCTAAGAGAGTAGATGAATGGAGAAGGCTTTCCTGACAGGAGCTATGATTTTTTGTTTGTTTGTTTGTTTAAGATTTTGTTTATTTATTTGACAGAAAGACACAGTGAGAGAGGGAACACAAGCAGGGGGAGTGGGAGAGGGAGAAGCAGGCTTCCCGCCAAGCAGGGAGCCTGATGTGGGGCTCGATCCCAGGACCCCGGGATCATGACCTGAGCCAAAGGCAGATGCTTAATGAGTGAACCACCCAGGCACCCAGAAGCTATGGTCTTGATAGAGAGACACAGCCAATACTCAATTATCTGTCAGGGAGCATGCTGTGGAGATAAATATCTTGACTCCATTCTCCTTCTCCTTGTCAATCTCCTGCTGGTGCCTCTTATTGTTAAAACCCAACTAAAAGCCAGAGAGCAAAGTAGCCCATAGACGTTGGCCTCTAGGGGGCACAGGGCATTATGCCTCTGTCTTCTTATGCCTAGTAGTGCCAATGAAAGATTTATGTGCCAGTCTGAATTTTTTAGTTCATTTCTGGAAGTTTTGGTAACTTCTCTTGACACTTGGTGTTTTAAAATTTCTTGGGGAGAAGTTTTTGTGTTTGTCATTTTGTATTCGTGTTACCAAGAAATCAGTGGACACTTTAAATCTGAAAACTCCAGATATCCTTCAGTTTTGTGAAATGGTCTTCTTTTTACTCTTGTATATCTTCTCTAGCCACTTCTATTCTCTTTCTAGAACATTTATTGATGCCTGTTGCCCTCTAGATGGATTGATTGTATTTTTAGCCTTCTTGGGCTTTCTTTTTCTTTTCTACCTCTTTGCTTTTTGCTTTATATTTTGGGACATTTGTTGACTTTTCAGACTTTTAACTATATTTTTATTTTAGCCATCATATTTTTAGCTCTCAATGATTTGTTTTTGTTTTCATATTATTTCTTACATATAGAAATTTGCTCTCTCTCTTTTTTTTTACATAAATGTGACATCTTAAATTTCTCTGAGGAAATTATTTGAAGTCCTTTTATTTTTTTCAGCTGTATTAAGATACAGTAGACAAATAAATATTGTGTATATTTAAGGTATACAGTGTGATGGTTTAGATATGTATATATAGTGAGATGATTGCCAAAATCAAGTTAATTCACACATCCATCAACTCATTTATTTATTTATGTAGTGAGAACACATTTTTAAATCTTTTTTAGAGAGAGAGCACGTGTGTGCATGAGCTGAGCAGGGTGTGGGGGTGGAGAGGGGCAGAGGGAGAGAGAATCTTAAGCAGGCTCCACACCCAGTGTGGTGCCCCACATGGGGCTTGATCTCACAACTCTGAGATCATGACCTGTGCCGAAATCAAGAGTCAGACACTTAACTGACTCAGCTGCCCAGGTGCCCCAAGAACACATTAGATCTAAATTTACCTCCCTTCAATTTGCTCTGTCCTCTCCAAAGTCACAATGTTTCATTGATCATGAGAGGAAACTATAGTGATTAAGAACCTGGGTGTGCATTATAGCATTTACTAGTTTTTTTGATCTGGGGCAAGGTACCTGCCTTTGTACCTTGGTTTCCTCACTTGTAAAAAACCACCTCAAGGAGTTAAGACGGCGGAGAAGTAGAGAGACCCTAGGCTTTCCTCATCCTTCAAACACAGCTGTGTTGAGGTCAGATCACTTGGAAACTCAGGAAATTGATTTGAGGATTGAAAGAAGGATTTCCACAGTTGGTGGGAGACAGCGTGATAGGTATGATGTGCATGTAAGTGATTGGCGGAGAGAAAACCTGCCATGCTGTGTAGGGGAGGGAACCCTTTCTATGGGGAGATAAAAGGGAGAGAGGGAGAGTGGGACAGAGGGGTTGAGAGAGAGTGGTGTCTGTTCGCATAGGAAGAAAAACCCCTTGGACCACAGACTGGGTAGCTGTGGGAATTGAATCATTCAGATTTTTTGCAAGCAGTGAGTGGAGTTCAAGCTCAGAGAATTTGAAAATGCTCAACTTTCAGTGGAGGGGAGCTGTTGCCTGTGCTCTTGGAGAAAAGGAGGGTTCTGGCCCTGGAATGCACAAAAAATGGTGTAGGGATCTCTGAGGTCACACTGGGAAAGATCATTCCCCTTCCTGGAGTACACTGAGAATAGGGTATATTGCCTCTCCAAGGACAAAAGACTGCAGGTGCCAGCAAACAGTCTTTCATCGACAATGAACAAAGGTGTGCACAGAGGCTGGACAGCACAGAATCCGGACACCACACAGGCATGGGACTATTTTTCTGGGACAAAGGACACTAAGTCAGACCACAGCAAGCCTCAAACCTGGAAGAGGGCAGATCTGAGTGGGCCAACTATTTTATAAAGATTTGGAGCTTTGAATCCCAGTCACACCAGAAATAAAACACAGGAGAGCTGGGTGTCAGGCACACTGATGGCCCTCACTTTTCTGTGAGGGCTTCCTGAACAACAAAGTGTGTGAGACCTCCCCCATCTGGGGTCTAGAGAGTGGGGAGTCGCCATTTTACCTCTGCAACCAACATGGCTGGACATCAGAGAGCAACATAGTGGCTCCCAGTGAAGGTGGGAGCCATTTACACCAACCCTGACCCCTGTGCTTGGCAAGTGCATTTTTTGCTGGGGCAGGATTGACTGAGCCAGTGGAGTGGGTCCCCTCCCCCAGAAGACCAAAATAGGCAGCATGCCACATGCACCAAATCTACTGATCATACAGTGCTTCAAAGTGTCCCCTTCAATTCAATTATGACCAGACTGTATTTTTTTTTCTTTTTCCCTTGGAATCAGGCTTACAATTTTTTGTTTGTTAGTTTGCTTTTTCATTACCTTCTCTCTCTCTTTCTTTGATCAGCCTTTTTTCTTTTATTTTTTTTTTCCTTTTTGTTTGGAATCAGTCTTATAGGTTTGTTTTTGCTTTTGTTTTTTGATGGTCTGGGTTTTTTGTTGTTATTTGTTCCTTTCCCTTTTCTCTTTTTTTCTTTCATTCCTTTTTTTCCCAGACTTTTTTCAACAAACAAATCAAAGCACACCTAGATAAAGGTCCAAGCACTCCCCACTGCAAGCAAGAAGGAACTTTGCAGAGGACTGACCAGTAGGGAAAAATCAGCCAAAATGCAAAAGCAGAGTACACACAGCATACACCAGAAACACTTCATGAAGTGCCAGGCCCTGGACAGTGTATGACCTATATTTTTAAGATTTTATTTATTTATTTGATAGAGACACAGCGAGAGAAGGAACACAAGCAGGGGGAGTGGGAAAAGGAGAATCAGGCGTCCACTGAGCAGGGAGCCTGATGTGAGGCTTGATCACAGGACCCCAGGATCATGACCCGAGCCGAAGGCAGAGACCCAATGACTGAGCCACCCAGGTGCCCCTGACCTATTTTTAATATAGCATTACTGTGAGGTGCAGGAAATATAACAAGCTTTCATAACAGGCAAAAGATAGAAACTTATCCAAAATGACAAGATGGAAGAATTCTCGCCAAAAGAAAGGTCAGGAAGATATCACAGCCAGACACTTGCTGAAAGCAGATGCAAACAATATATCTGAAAAAGAATTTAGATCAACAGTCATAAGACTACTAGATAGACTTGCAAAAAGCATAGAAGATAGCAAACCCTTGCTGCAGAGATAAAAGACCTAAAAATTTGTCAGATGGAAATAAAAAAAATGCTATAACTGAAATGCAAAACAGTTTGGATATAATCACAATGAAGAGGCAGAGAAGACAGTAGGTGATCTAGAAGATAAAATTATGGAAAATAATGAAGCTGAAAAGAAAAGGGAAAGAAAACTGTTAGATCATGAAAGTAGACTTAGGGAACTCAGTGATTCCATAAAGCAAAATAATATCCATATCATAGGAGTCCCAGAAGAAGAACAGGGGGAAAAGAGCAGAAGGTTTATTTGAACAAATTCTACCTGAGAACTTCCCTAATCTGGGGGAAGGAATAGGCATTCAAGGCCAAAAGGCACAGAGAACTCAACTCAAAATCAACAAAAACAGGTCAACACCAAGATATATCATAGTGAAATTTGCAAAATACTAAGATAAAGAGAGAATTCTGAAAGTAGCTAGGGAAAAAAATTGTCCTTAACTTCTAAAGGTAGACACATAAGGTTAGGCAACAGTCCCATCCACAGAGACCTGGCAGGCCAGAAATGAGTGGCATGATATATACAACACGCTAAATGGGAAAAATAAAGGAACTTGTGAATATAAAACCAGCCCTGCAAGAGATATTAAAGGGGCAGGAAAGAGAGACCAAAGGTAACAAAGAATAGAAAGGAACAGAGACAATCTACAGGAACAGCGACTTTACAGGTAATATAATGGCACTAAATTCATATCTTTCAATAATTACTGTGAATGTAAATGGACTAATTTATAATGATAATTCTGCTGCTTATAAGAGACTCCCATTTTAGACCCAAAGACCCCTCCACATTAAAAGTAAGGGAGGGGAGAACTATTTATCAAGCTAATGGACATCAAAAGAATGCTGAAGTAGCCATACTTATATCAGATGAACTAGATTTTAAAACAAAGACTGTAAATAAGAGATGAAGAAGGACACTATATCATAATGATGGGGTCTATCCAACAAGAAGATTTAACAATTGTACATATTTTTACCCCTAACTTGGGAGTAGCCAATAATGTAAATCAATTAATAACAAACTTAAAGAAACTCATTAATACTAATACAATAATAGTAGGGGGACTTTAACACCCCACTCATAGCAATGGACAGATCATGTAAGCGAAAGATCAACAAGGAAACAGGGCTTTAAATGACTCACTGGACCAGATGGACTTAACAGATATATACAAAGCATTTCATCCTAAAGCAGCAGAATACACATTCTTTTTGATTGCACATGGATAATTCTCCAGAATAGTTCACATACTGGGTCACAAATCAGGCCTCAATTGGTACAAAAGGATTGAGATAATACCATACATATTTTCAGATAACAATGCTATGAAACCTGAAGTCAACCACAAGAAAAAATTTGGATCACAAATACATGGAGTTAAAGAACATCCTACTAAAGAATGAATGGGCCAACCAGGAAATACAAGAAGAATTTAAAAAATACATGGAAACAAATGAAAATGAAAAACACAACAGTTCAGAACCTATGGGATGCAGCAAATGCTAAGAGGAAGTGTATTGCAATACAGGTCTTCCTCAAGAAGCAAGAAAGCTCTCAAATACACAACCTAATCTTACACCTAAAGTAGCTGGAAAAATAACAGCAAATAAAACCTAAATCCAGCAGAAGAAGATAAATAATAAAGATTAGAGCAGAAATCAATGATAAAGGAATAAAAAAAAAAAGCAGTAGAACAGATCAACAAAACTAGGAGCTAGTTCTTTGAAAGAATTAATGAGATTGATAAAACCCTAACCAGACTTATCAAAAAGGAACAAAAAGGGACCTAAATAAAATCACTAACGAAAGAAGAGAGATCACAAACAACACTGCCAACCACAAACAATTTATAAGAGAATACTATGAGCAATTGTATGCCAACAAATTAGGCAATCTGGAAGAAATGGATAATTTGCTAGAAAATATAAACTACCAAAATTGTAACAGAAATAGAAAACCTGAACAGACCCATAACCAGTAAAGAAGTTGACTCAATTATCAAAAATCTCCCAACAAACACGAATCCAGGGTTGGAGGGCTTCCCAGGGGAATTCTACCAAACATTTAAAGAAGAATTAATACCTATTCTTCTGAAGCTGTTCCAAAAAATAGCAAAGGAAAACTTTCAAACTCATTCTATGAGGCTAATATTACCTTAATCCCAAAACCAGACAAAGATCCCACTAAAAAGGAGAACAATAGACCAATATCCCTGATGAACATGGATGCAAAAATTCTCAACAATATACTAGCTAATTGGATCCAACAGTACATTAAAAGGATTATTCAGCACCACTAAGTGGGATTAATTCCTGGGCTGCAAGCGTGGTTCAACATTTGCAAATCAATAAATGTGACACATCACATTAGTACAAGAAAGGATAAGAACCATATGGTCCTCTCAATAGATGCAGAAAAAGCATTTGACAAAATACAGCCTCTCCTTTTTTGATAAAAACTCTCAACAAAGTAGGGATAGAAGGAACATACCTCAACATCAGCTATTATAATCCTCAATGGGGAAAAACAGAGCTTTTCCTCTAAGGTCAGGAACAGGACGGGGATGGCCAGTCTCACCACTGTTGTTCAACATATTACTGGAGGTCCTAGCCTCAGCAATCAAACAAGAAAAAGAAATAAAAGGCGTCCCAGATAGGCAAGGACAAAGTCAAAGTTTCATTCTTCCCAAATGACATGATACTCTATGTAGAAAACCTGAAAGACTCCACCAAATAACTGCTAGAGCTGATACAGGAATTCAGCAAAATTGCAGGATATAAAATCAATGCACAGAAGTCTGTGGAATTTCTATACACCAATAATGAAGCAGCAGAAAGAGAAATCAAGAAATGGATTCCATTTACAATTGCATCAAAAACCATAAGATACTTACGAATAAAACTAAAAAAGAGGCAAAATATCTGTATTCTGAAAACTATAGAACACTTGTGAAAGAAATCAAGAGAGACACAAAGAAATGGAAAAACATTCCATGCTCTCAGATTGGAAGAACAAATATTGTTAAAATGTCTATATTACTCAAAGCAATCTACCCATTCAATACAATCCCTATCAAAACAACACCAGTATTTTTCACAGAGCTGGAACAAATAATCCTAAAATTTGTATGGAACCAGAAAAGACCCTGAATAGCCAAAGGAATGTTGAAAAAGAAAACCAAAGCTGGTGGCATCATAATTCCAGACTTCAAGCTCTATTACAAAGCTGTAATCATCAAGACTGTGTGGTACTGTCTTGACACATAGATCAATGGAAAAACATAGAGAACCCAGAAGTGGAGCCTCAACTTTATGGTCAACTAATCTTTGACAAAGCAGGAAAGAATATCCAATGGAAAAAAAGACCATCTCTTCAACAAATGATGTTGGCAAAACTGGACAGTCACATGCAGAAGAATGAAACTGGACCACTTTCTTACACCGTACACAAAAATAAATTTAAAATGGATGCAAGACCTGAATGTGAGACAGGAATCCATCAAAATCCTAGAGGAGAACACAGGCAGGAACCTCTTCAACCTTATTGGTAGCAACTTTTTACTAGACACATCTCCAGAGGCAACAGAAACAAAAGCAACAATGAACTATTGGGACTTCATTAAGATAAGCTTCTGCACAGCAAAGGAAACAGTCAACCAACGTGAAAGGCAACCTACAGAATGGGAGAAGATATTTGCAAATGACATATCAGATAAAGGGCTATATCCCAAATCTATAAACAACTTTTCAAACTCAACACCCAAAAAACAAAAAAATCCAATCAAGAATGGGCAGAAGACATGAACAGACATTTCTCCAAGGAAGACATACAAATGGCCAACAGACACATGAACAAATACTCAACACCACTAATCATCAGGGAAATACAAATCAAAATCACAATGAGATACCACCGCACACTGGTCTGAATGGCTAAAATTAACCAATCAGGAAACAACAGATGTTGGCGAGGATGTGGACAAAGGGGTATCTCATTACACTGTTGGGAATGCAAGCTGGTGTGGCCACTGTGGAGAATAGTATGAAGGTTCACAAAAAGTTAATGATATGTCTTTTGCAAAATGTTAAAAATAGAACTACCCTAAATCTAGGAATAGCACTATTAGGTACTTACCCAAAGGATACAAAAATGGTGATTCAAAAGGGTACATGCACCCAATATTTATAGCAGCAATATCCACAATAGCCAAAATGTGGAAAGAAACCAAATGTCCATCAACTGATGAATGGATAAAGAAGATGTGCTGTGTATATATAATGGAATATTACTCTCAACCCTAAAAAGGAATGAAACCTTGCCATTTACAACAATGTGGATGAGACTGGAGTATATTGTGCTAAGCGAAATAAGTCAGTTAGAGAAAAATAAATACTATGATTTCACTCATGTGGAATTTAAGAAAGAAATCAGATGAACATAGAGGAAGGGAAGGAAATATAAAATAAGATAAAGCAGAGAGGGAGGAAAACCATAAGAAGCTCTTAACTATAGGGAACAAACTGAGCATAGGGAGGTGGGTGGGGGGAAGGGGTAATTGGGTGGTGGACATTAAGGAGTGCACTTGATGTAATGAGCACTGGGTGTTATATGCAACTGACAAATCACTAAATACTACCCCTGAAACTAATAATGCACTATTGTTAACTAACTTGAATTTTAAATAAAATCTAAAAAAAAAAAAACCCAAAAAACAAAAAGTGGGTGTGAAAATTATATAAGTTAATATCTGCAAAATCTTTAGAAAAGTGCTCAATGTTAGCTAGAACCTCTATTCATTTTGGGCTCTCCTCTGTGCTGTTGTTTACCCTTGAGTAGCTGCTGATTCTTAATCACCTAAAACTATTTATAAATAGAGTACTGTGGATTTTCTATATTATTACTGGACTTTGAGCTCTGTGTGGGTAGGTAGGTATATCTTGTCCACTAGCAGGTTTACCTGGAGGGATGGGGATGGGCAGGCCTGAGGCTGTGCTGACTTCATCCTACAAGCCCATATAAGGGGGCACAAGAGGATTCTATTCAGAAGGGCTAGCTGCCACTTACAAGCAGATAATTCAATATCTTTATGGGAACTCCCTTGCTATATGTGTGCATACCAGGGAGAACAACTTGCTTAGACATTAACTAGGCATTTCTTTAGGTAAATATTTCTATTTTGGCCCATTCTTTTTAAAATTGCTGTACCTGCCAATTATGGAGTGGCATTTCCCCCTAGTCTTCAAATGGGAGCTCCTGCCTTCCCCAGAGCCTTCTCCTGTGTCAGCTCTGAGCTGTGTACCCCCATCATCAGCACACTATCCACATTCAACATTGGAAATTTCTCACAACTCTTCCTCCTCTGATATCCCTCCATTCTACCCCAATTCCTATAGGATTTTTTTAAAAAGATTTTATTTATTTATTTGACAGAGAGGGACTCAGCTAGAGAGGGAACACAAGCAGGGGGAGTGGGAGAGAGAGAAGCAGGCTTCCTGCAGAGCAGGGAGTCCTATGCAGGGCCTGATCCCAGGACACTGGGATCATGACCTGAGCTGAAGGCAGATGCTCAATGACTGAGTCACCCAGGCGCCCCCCTTACAGGATTTTATTTCCTCATATGCCTCTTTTCTGTCATCTTCTAGAGGAAGAGGAAATGAATGCATACTCTATCCGCTGAACTAAACACTCCAAACTCAGCTTACACATTTTACTCTTTAGGGATGCTGTGAATTTTGCTACCTATGAACACTGGCTATTTGCAAGTTCATAACCTCCTCCTAGGTTTCCAGGGCACCTGTACATTCATGTGCTTTAGATGTAGTCTCACTGTACACTGATTATCTACTTGTCCTCCTCTCCTAGGACAGATGGGAGAGTAATATCTTCCAGTAATCACAGTCCCTGACATAGTGCCTGATATGTGCTCAGCATTTTATCTGGCCTCCCTGTGTCCCCCTACTCCCCACCTCACTTCTGAACACTAGAATTTGACACAGGTTACAAATTCATACTCAACAAGGGCAGTGGATATTTTTAAAAAATCTGGGACAAAGAAAACGTTCAATAGAGTGGGGGATATAATGCCAGTTTACAGAATGTGCAGTGGAGAAAAGATTACATTCAGGTCCTCTGTGCCTACATAGTTACAAGCACTGGGCTACAAATCTGGCATTTAGCCTCTGGGGCAAAACACATTAGAAATATCTATTTTATGTAAATAATATGTTCTTGAAAACATGCATAAAAACATTTATAAATAAACAAGAGTATTACAGTTTTGGTTGTGGTGGTGGTTGGGTGGTTGTGTGTTTCATGCCAGAGATTGAAAAATACTATAATATCTCTAAATACATTGTGCCTTTTGGGCACAATATATTTAAAACATTACATTTAATCTTGTCCTTTTTCTTTGTAATTCAACCATATTTGAAAGTCCATTTGAGATGGAGATTCACACCATTTGAGAAGTGATCACACTTGATCAATTCTAGCTTGGCCATAATTATATTACATTTATGGGACCAATATTTTTGTTAGTATCAGCACTTTTATTTTCCTGTTCTAATTTATTTTTAAAGCATAAAATAACAAACACATAAAGAGTTCCATAAACACTGTGGTTTATCAAATGAAACTACTACACCCATGAGAGCCCCTGATGCTGTCAACCCATGTATGAGAGTCCATCCAAATTCAGATGGTTAAGATTTAATTCTGTCACTATATAATTTATGAAAATCAAACATATGAAAGTTAAAGAAGTCTTCAATCATGAAATTCACATTTTTTTTTCCCAGAATACAAAGTTGCTCTGGGGGGTTCAACTTAATGCAAATGAGTAATCCAGGCCCTGGAGTTCTGTACCTTGGAAAATGGAATACCCTCAGACGCATACATTTTTAACACACACGTACCATTGTGTAGTTTAAATGTGTATGCTTTCACTATGACTTTCCTTCACCTGGGTAAGTTATCACATACAGTGAAATATCTTGTGATAGATAATATACTCTCAGCCTAAGTGAAATTATTATTTAAATTCATATTTTCTTAATGCAAGGCCTTCTCATAGATGAAAAGATATTAAAATTTAGGTACATTTTTTTTAAGATTTTTCATTTATTTGACAGAGAGAGACACAGCGAGAGAGGGAACACAAGCAGGGAGAGTGGGAGGGGGAGAAGCAGGCCTCCTGCAGAGCAGGGAGCCTGACACGGGGCTCGATTCCAGGACCCTGGGATCACAACCCGAGCCGAAGGCAGATGCTTAATGACTGAGCCACCCAGGTGCCCCAAAATTTAGGTACATTTTTAAAAATGGTATTCTTTCTGTTTCAGTTTTGGTGGGAACCACAACACAATTGGTACAAATCATTCCCACATTCCATAACAAGATGTGAGACCACCTGTTTTAGTTAGGGTAGCAACTACTGCTTTGACAAATAAATCTCTACATGTAGGAACTTAACAAAATAGAACTTTATGTTTCATCCACATAGTGGTCTACTATAGCTTTCCTCCACCCAGGTTTTTTCCATTGTGTCTCCATAATCCTTCAGGGCCTCAGAATGCTCTCCATCCCCTCAGAGGGAATGAAGAGGAAATGTGGAGGAGGCACACACACTTCTCACATACCTGGTCCTTGGTACTTCTGTTTCCATTCCCTTCATGAGATTTCATAATTGGCTTGGCCTACATGCAAAGAAGCCTGGGATATGTGGCACCTCTCTGGAAAGTCACTTTCCAGAAAAAATGCAGTGCAATGAAAGGAGAAACTAGAACTTTGAGCTTTGGTTGATAGCCGGCCATTTCCCCATCCAAAACAAATAATGGGAGATGGGCTAGAACTAGATAAAAATGTCCCCAGAGGTAAGAACGTACAGGGAAGGGAAATGGGAGGTCTGGTGAATGAATCTGCTGGGCTAGCTGCCTGCCTTTCCACCCCATCCACTCCAACCCCAAATATTACATTTTAAAAACTGAACTTAAAAAAAATATATGCATTTTATCCTCAGACATGAACCATTTCCTATCTCCAAACCTCTCCAACTTCAGTGTCAGGCCCTGCACAATTAGGGACAATATTATCAACCACATGGCAATGTTGTGAGGATAAAGGGACATAACAAATATAAAATAACTTTCTAAATTGTGGAGTGCTATGTGCCTAAATCTGAAGTTAATGACAAACTGTTGGCCCTCATGGACCTTCATTCTTCACTGTTGTTTGCAGGTCTGCCCTGGTTACTATTTTGTGTGGTGTAGATGAAACACTCCTCATTTTCTTAGTATCCTGACTACAGGGGAAAATTATAGTCATTAATGTGCACTATTAAATTATGTCAAATACTAGACTCAAAATTTCTGCTGAATACCAAATAGGTTTTGGCTAAAAGGAAAATCTGATGTAGATTTAGGGTTGTATTTGGGATTTTCTTTCTAGCCTCCCCTCTGTTCTCCCCCTTCTCCAAAGTGGCAGTGTATGTTGATACAGTTCAAAGAGAATGAGAGTAAATAACTTCATAAAGATTTGGGTAAGTTGTAAAGTATGACCCAGTATCTGGCAGTGTCAGACTATAGACTCAAGTCAAGGTGTATAAGATCTCATACCTGCCATGGAAAGAAAGGAGTGTTCTTTTGCGATACATCCCAGAATATGGCAGGTCTCCCATGGGCATCCTGAGATCTAACTTCAGACCAGCTGTGAAACCCCCAAATGCAAGCCCTTTTCACAAAGCAGTAGCAAGCTATGTGTTTACTGGAAGTTTCACAGGGAGACCCAGAAGAGGGCCCATAACCTTACCACCATATTAGAAAACTTCATAACCCATCCCATAGACAGTGTAGCCACCATCACCTCCCCCTTCCCACTATCCATTCACCCACTGTTAAATTTCCCCTGGCCCCACCCCTATCCCAATATTCTCCACTATGTTATTTTTCATTTTTCTCTTGTAGAGCAATCCAACTCTGTCCCAAGTCCTCCACCACTGCATCTCCTTACCTATCACCTTCCATGACACAGTCACCTTCTTAGGGAGGCAGTTGGGGAGGGTAACTTACAAATTTGCATGGGTTTTCCTTTCTCTTTACTATGCTATATGTGTCACAGTCTGAGGCACTAGGACCCCAGTGGTGATTAAGGATCAGACCTTGTCTGCAAAGTGCTCCCTCTCTACTGGGTTCAGCAGCTAACTTTCTGTGGTGGCTTAGTTTTCATAATGCTTTTAACATTCATCTTCATTTTGTTCATCAAAAACCCCTCCATGAAGACCGGCTTTATCACGTGCATTTATCAACAGAGGACTCAGAGTTAGTGAAATGTGACTTTTATAATGTCACACAGTGATCTTGAGCAGAAGAGAATCCACAACTCCTTATGTCTTAAGAAAAGTATTTTTGCTTTTGCAACAGAAAACTCACTGGCCATCAGGAGAATTCCAAGGGACAAAAAGAAAACATTTTTATAGCTGAATTGAGCCCCTTCTCCTTGCTAGAGTCATCTGGAACTTAGTAAGTACTTAGGTGTCCCCCTGCCCATCAGGAAGAACCATATCAGTAAAACTTCCTGCAAATGCCAGGCTTCAGAGTACAAAAACAACTGTTCTTTCCCAGTGAATCTTGTCTTCCCCATGGTCTCACCCACAACCAGCCATATCTTTGAGGAAAAATAAAGTTTCTGCTCTTGAGTCTGGAATTTGGATCCAGCTATGGTGAAGGGAAGAGGGAGTCAGCCCACTGAACGTCCAGCCGAGTGTACTGGGCCCACTTGATAATTTCCATGGTGCCTCTTCCCTTCTGGCAGAGTTGCTGACAGGAGCTAAACAGGGCCATCCATCCAGGCAGCTGTGCAGGTTTAATCAAGGGTCTGCATGACAGCTCTGGGGCTCAGCAAAGCAGCTCCCCCTGCTGTGATAAAGAGCTGATCAATGTTCCATTGTTCTTTCATTTATTGGTGGCTCTCCTCTCTCCCCCTTCTCCCCCTCCTGCCTAGTACTTCCCATCACAGCATCAGAGCCTCAGTGAGAGAGATTGCTCCTGCCACAGGTCTTCTTGCTTATTCCACAACCAGGATACAGTCACCAGTTGGGTACTTGGAGAGGCCAGAGGCACAGCCACTAGGCTGTCTAGTGGGAAAGGGAGGAGGGCAAGGCCTGGCCCCAGAGAGAGGCTTGCATCATCCAAGCCTTCTCGGTCTGCAGGGACTCTCCTGTCCTCCTTTGGTGCAGGTTCCTAAGCAGTTTAAGACAGTGGTTGAAAGGGTTGTGTCATGTAGTCAGTTAATGGAAGTTTCAGTCTCTCACTTCTAGTATTTAGATTTCCCATCTTCCTAGACCAGGGTTTCTTAACCTTAGCACTAGGTTTTAGGCTGGAGAAGTCTTTTTTTTGTTTGTTTAACAAAAAATCACATATTGTACATATGTAATGTGTAACTTTTTCTAGAAGACATTTTTTTTCAGTGCAGTTTTTAGGTTCACAGCAAAATTCAGAGGAAGGTACAGAGATTTTCTCTGTACTCCCTGCCCTCACACACCCATCACCCTCCCCATATCAATGTCCCTGACCAGGGAGTTACATCTGTTACAATTGGTGAACTATGCTGACACATCATCATCACCAGAGTCCATTGTTTACCTCAGGGGTCATTTGGTGTTACATTTTACAGGTTTAGACAAATCTATAATGACATGTGTACATCATTATGGTATCACAGAGAGCATTTTCACTGCTCTAAAAATTCTCTGTGTTTTACCTATTCCTCCCTCCCCCCCACCCAAACCCTAATAATCATTGATCTTTTTACAGTCTCCATAGTTAGCCTTTTCCAGAATGTCACATAGTTGGAATAGTACATTATATGGCCTTTTCAGATTGGCATCTTTCCTTAAGTAATATGGATTTAAGGTTCCTGTATATCTTTTCAGGGCTTGATAACTCATTTCTTTTTGTCACTGAATAATATTCCATTGTCTGGATGTACCACAGTTTATCCATTTACCTGCTGAAGAACATTTTGGTTGCTTCCAGTTTGGGGCAATTAGGAATAAAGCTGCCCTAAACATCTATGTGCAGATTTTTGTGTGGATATAAGTTTTCAACTCCTTTGAGTAAATGCCAAGAAGTGCCATTGTTGGATGATACGGTGAGGGTATGTTTAGTTTTGTAAGAAACTGCCAAATTTCTTCCAAAGTAACTGTACCATTTTGTATATCCAGCAATGAATAATAGTTTCCACTGCTCCATATCCTTGTCAATATTTGATGTTGCTAGTGTTCCAGATTTTGGCCATTCTAATAGATGTGTAATGGTATTAATATATACATTGTGATGATTTTGGATATATGCATATGTCCATGATAGCATCACCACAATCAAGATACTAGACACATCCATCACCTCTAAAATTTTCCTTATTTCTTTTGTAGTTTTTTGGTGTGGTACGTACACTTAACATAAGATATATCCTCTAAATATATTTTATTTTATTTTATTTTTTTTAAGATTTTTATTTATTTATCTGGCAGAAAGAGACACAGCGAGAGAGGGAACACAAGCAGGGGGAGCGGGAGAGGGAGAAGCAGGCCTCCTGCGGAGCAGGGAGCCTGATGCGGGGCTCAATCCCAGGACTCTGGGATCACGACCTGAGCTGAAGGCAGATGCCCAATGACTGAGCCACCCAGGTGCCCCTATATTTTATTTTAAGATTTTATTTATTTATTTTAGAGAGGGATAGAGAGAGAGCACAAGCAGGGGGAGGGCAGAGGGAGAAGGAGAGAGAGAGAATCTCCAGCAGACTCTACTGAGCACAGAGCCCCAGATGGGGCTCAATCTCATGACCCTGAGATCATGACCTGAGATGAAATCAAGAGTCAGACACTCAGCTGACTGAGCAACCCAGGCACCCCTAAACATATTTTAAAGTGTGCAATAACTGTATTAGTTATAGGCACCATGTTGGGCAGCAGATCTCTAGAACTTATTCATCTTGAAAAACTGAAACTTTAAGTGCATTGAGCAACAACTCCTCCTTTCCCCTCAGCTCCTGGCAACTACTATTTTATTCTCTGCCTCTATGAGTTTGACTACTTTGGGGGCCTCATACAGGTGGAATCATGAAGTATTTTTCTGTCATTGGTTTATTTCATTTAGCATAATGTCCTCTAGGTTCATCCATGCTGTCTTAAATGGTAGGATTTCCTTTTCATTTTTAAGGCTGAAAAATATTCCATTACATGCATGTATCCTATTTTCTTTATCCATTCATCTGTTGATGGGCATTTGAGTTGTTTCCACATAGTGGTTATTGTGAATAATATTGTAGAAGATGGGGTGGGAGATGTGTGTGTGAAAATATCTCTTCAAGATCCTGATTTCAGTTCTTTTGGATATTTACCCAGAAGTGGGATTGTTGAATTATATGGTAGTTCTATTTTTAGTTTTTCTTGGAACCTCCATAATGTTTTCCACAGAGGGTGTGCCATTCTATATTCCCCCCAATAGTGTATAAGGGTTCCAATTTCTCCACATTCTTGCCAACACTAATTTTTTCATTTTTGTGAAAATAACCATCCTAACAATTGTGAGGTGACATCTTACCTTGTGGTTTTGACCTTCACTTCCCTGCTGATGATTGATGTTGAGCACATTTTCACATACCTGATGGCTATTTGTAGGTCTTCTTTGGGTTTGATAATTCTTTAACTGTGGGGGCTGTGCTGTGCATTGTATGGTGTTTAACAGCATCCCTGGCCCCCACCCTCTACATGTCAGTAGCACCCTCTCTTCACAGTTGTGCCAATCAAAACTGTCTCTAGGTATTGGCACATATCCCCTGGGAAAAACCTCCTCCAGTTAGGAGCCACTGACTTTCGTGGCCAGCCCCTAACCCATCAGAAGCATGTCCTCCTGCTTCATTGCTACCATCATGCCAGCAGCAGTAACAGTAGCAGTGACATCACCACCACTGCTTTTATCACTCCCATCATCACCATTACCATTAGCATTAGCAACTACAGATCTTCATTAGTCATCACTACCACTGGTATTCATGATGACTAAAGGTCTCATTGATGAGCATTTCTGATTCCTGGGTGCCTGGCATGCTCCAGAAAATGTGAATGGACCAACCCATGATTTCTCACAACCCTAAGAACTAGGTACTATTTAAAAAGAAGAAGGAGAAGGAGAAAGAAGAAGGAGAAAAGAAGAAAGAAGAAAGGAGAAGAAGAAAGGTACTATTTTATCCCTGTTTTAAAGATGAGAAAACTTATGGTCAAGGAGTTTAAGGAAGTTTTCTCAATGAGGCAGAACACAACCTTGCATTTGTCTGACATAAGCAGGAGCTTTTATTCACTATGCTAGTCTGCCATCTGCTTCCTTTGCCCCACTATCTGCATCTCCTCAGCTCCTGGCATAGGTCAGGCACAAGCTTGGCACTCAAATCTTTGTAAAGTACAGGAATCAAATCACTCAGCTTAATTCAAATTAATTTGCACCTTGTCAATCTAGGCAATAAAGAATTGTTTTGTAACACAGGACTAAATCTAGAAATCTGGCTCCAAACTTGACCAACTGTGTGAGCTCAAACAGGCCACTTGACATTTCTAAGCCTCGGAGACTTCATTTGTAAATGAGCTAATACGTGTAAAGAGATAAGAACTACACCTGGATACAGCCAGCACTCAAAAGTAGGATATTGCTTTTAGTAATAGACACTGTTAAGCCCCCTGTTCTTTGGGTCCTCTGGTCCTGTCACTCATCAACTCAGGGTATATTACATATTTCTCCTTTTTCTCTTTGCATGAGTGATTGGGAAGCTGTTGTGTGTATTTAGAAGAGATGAGAACCAAAGTGTTCTAGGTCAGACAGGAAGATGACTGGCTTCTTCTCTCAACTTCTCTCCTGACAAATTGCAGCCTATCTTGGACAGAGCCTATCTGGGTGTCCAAGGCCCTGAAGTCCAGTCTCCAAACTGCAATGGAGCAGCTGCATGAAAACTGAGCAAGTCATGTACACTTTCAGGGTCCTGATTTTCTTATTTACATGTCAGTCTAGACAATGTCAAAGCTCCTAGAGAGGCAGGTTATATAATAGATAATTGTATAACCTATTATTATAATTTATATATTGGGGGCATCTGTTCCAGGTTTAAGTGAGTTTCTTCTCTTATGCTGCCTGGGGGCTGGTGCACTCTCTCTCTCTCTCTATAGATAGATAGATAAATAGCTAGCTAGCTAGCTAGCTAGATAGATAGATGATAGATAATATAGATAATTTCCTCTTTTTGTCTCTCTCTTTTCTTCTTATGCAGTGAATTCTTCAGGCAAGCTGTAATCCCCATGTGTTCCTCTGTCAGGCATGCTTTTCTTAGGCAGTAAGCAGGATATGTAATTAGAATTCACAAACAGCTCATGAGACTTCATGAACACATCTGAAAGGCTGATTAGCTGGACATGTTTTTAAATACATGTCCTCTTGACCAGTAACCTGAAGATTGATCCTGCTGCGAGAAAGGGCTGAATTGTAGGTCAATATCTCTTTCTAAGAACCTTCTGACTTTAATTAGTTATCCTCACAAAGTCCTAGATTAGAGCTGAGGGACAGGTGATAAGGAATTAATGCAAGTGCAGATACCAGGGAAGAGGTAAACCATGACAAGATAATAGAACTGTGGGGAGCAAAAGGATTTGGGAAGTGCACTGAGAGGAAATGTCAACATCTTGGGTGGAAGCAAAGGAAAAATGGTCTTTTTGTCTGTCCCTGTATCTACCCATCTGACAGTGCTGCCTTTTCCCAGCAATGCTAGAAGCAGCTTGAATCATCACCTTCATTTATAAAGGACAATGCTATTGGAAAGAGCATAGGCTTCACAATCACATACTACCTTTGCGAGTCTTCCCATCTCTTTTTTGTCTGCTTCTCTGGTAAATGGGGATAAGAATTCTTGCCTCATAAGGAAGCTGTCTAACTATATTCCAAGCAAGAGTTGTGGAGGGGCAAGGTGGGGAAGGCTGAGCAACATCCCAGGGACACACTAAAGCCCAAAGTATTATCCCGCCTTGTCTCTGAGCTCCCTGTGGCATTGTGCTTCCCCTCTGGGTCAGGAGGGATAAACACAGGACAAAAGTCATTATGGTCTCCCAAGTCAGCTGGCTTTGCACCTCATGCATTTACATTTCTTTTGCTTCCATTCCTTCTGGAAGATGGGGATGGTAAAGTGGTGAGAGTAGGGGTCTTGGAAATTAGACAGCCACAGTCAAGTTCTGCCTGCCTTCTTGGAACTTATGATGTATATATATGTCACTTATATATCTATCATAAACACACATATACACACACACATATGTGTGTGTGTATTTTTTTAGAGAGAAAGTGTGCACAAGCAGGGGGAGGGGCAGAGGGAGAGGGAGAGAGAGAGAGAGAGAGAGAGAGAGAGAATCCATGCTGAGCATACAGCCTGATGCAGGGCTCCATCTCATGACCCTGAGATCATGTCCTGAGCCTAAATCAAGAGTCAGATGCTTAACCGACTGAGCCACCGAGGTGCCCCTGAGAGATGTATATGAAACAGATGAGCACACACATGAAGGCATGGTTATGAAAGTTTTGATAAATGCCATACAGGAAAATTAGAGTATTCATTAGCAGTAAGTGGACTGGAAGGTCAAGTAAGTTTTCTCTGAGGAAGTGATCTTCAAGCAAAGACCTAAAAGATAGATGGGAATTAATCTGGACAAGCATGGAAGGGGTGGGAGATAGAGAAGACTTCTAAGGAGAGGGGAGAGCAAATGCAAGTCTCCATGTAGGGAACAGGTTTGTGGTTAGCATGCCAGGGAACTTGACAAGCTGGGGGGAGAGGTGAAGTGGCAAGAAATGAGGTCAGGGACTAAGGAAAGAGAATGGACATGCTGGGTGATTATAAAGTGAGTAAGAAGTTGGTATCTTAACTAAACTCAAGGAGAACCTCTTCAAGGGTACATTCAGGGATGATGATAAAATGCTCTGACTCCCCCTTTAAAGGACGTCATTCTAGTCACTGCATAAATGACTAGAATGTCAGAAGTGCACTTGGTATTACATTTCATTCACCTAGTTCTTTTCTTTATAAATACATGTCTTTTTAAATACTATTTAATACCTGGCTATTCTGGCCAAGGCTGAGTCCTTATTGTTCCCCTTAGCTGAGGTCACCCTTCCTCAGAGGAGGTAGTGAGTAATAAATAAACTGGTGTGTGTGAGATTTTTTCAATGAACACTTTTCTGAACGTTTATGGTCTATGATCATTCCAGCTCCCCAGCCACTACCTGAAATGTTCTCCCAGTAACCTGGCCACATCTGTTTTTATTGTCAATAAAACTTGTCCTACCTCTGTCAATCCTAGTTGGTCTCCTCATATTCGTGTTCCATACCAGAATGTGGACTAACTGGGATATTCTCTGTACACATGAACTCCATATCACAATCTTTGACAAGCCTATTTTCCCCAACACATGATCTTCTACATGCCCAAAGAGAGGTGAAAGACCCAAACAGATATGCTAGGTGTGGGTGGTCAAGCCACAGACACAGGACTGAATTGGCTGAGTGGGAGAAGCTGACAAAAATCTGCTACATGCTTCTTCTTCTTTTTTTTTTTCCTTCAGATTTTATTTATTTATTTTGACAGCGAGAGAGGGAACACAAGCAGGGGGAGTGAGAGAAGGAGAAGCAGGCTTCCCGTTGAGCAGGGAGTCCAACATGGGGCTCGATCCCAGGACCCTGGGACCATGACCTGAGCTGAAGGCAGACGCTTAATGGCTGAGCCACCCAAGTGCCCCTGCATGATGCTTCTCATTGACAATCAGCCTCTCCAATATCTGCTGTAGCCCACCTGCATTTCCCAAACACAGTAGAGTTGTTCATACAATACAGCTTGGACAGGTATGAAGGAAGTCTTGGGGGCATGGATAAGTGTCATTTCTGCTAGATAATCCACAATAGCAAAGGGTCTGCCCATCCATTGCCTGTCCTCCTTAAATAACAGTGCCTAGAAAGAAAGCAAGAAGCCTGCACAACACTGTATGAGCTGGGTTGGATGGTGCCTGGAGGGTCTTCAGGCCCTGCATGTCCCTACAGGACACTGTGACAAGGTTGAGGGGTACCCTTTGTGGGGGGGCATGGATGTGGAGAGTCTGTTAGCACTAACTTTTCTGTCCATATGGTCCTCAGTCCTTCCCTCCAAGACCTTACCAACTGCTCCTCTTTACCATCTCCCTCCTCTTACCACATATCCTCTCCACATACAAGAACATTATTTTGTCTGAAATCCTAGCTCTTGTTTGATTTTTCTTAATCTACCTCTCATGGGAGTAGAGGCTTATTATTATATTATTACTTACAAGTACTCATAAGTTCTTCAGACTTTAGAAACTCAAAAGTTCTGTTTCCTACAAATAAAGACTCTTGGTTTCCAAAGACTATTTTGAAGCTCAAAAGCTTGAATTGCCTTATTTTGTTCTGGTACATCTAGGCCCCTCTTCCCTTTGAAAGGTCCTTACTGCCTATGTTGGCAGATGCAGAGAATTCACAGGACCTAGGGAAATGTGTGGGTAGACAGTGAAAACATGGTGAGGGAGTCTCCAGAATACAGTCCTCATTGGTTTTCGAGAGTTTTTTTGTTAGCTGGACTCATGGTTTAAGTCTACAGAAAGTCTTCCTCCCACCAGGTCCCTAAAATTTTCTAGCAGTCTGAAAAATCTACTATTTAGCAGCTTAAAGTAGAAGAAAGTGTGCCTTTTGTTGCTACTCATGTCAAGGATTAGATCTATGATGGCTTTAGTCATCATTCCAACCACTCATTAAGAAATGTTTCATTCAAGTAGAAAGAAACATTCTGCTCATTTTAACAAGGAGGTAGAAAGTCCAAACAGTATTCCACATGCTTGCATGGATGGAATTCAGGCCACTGACCACCCAATTTGTCTCACTTTGCTAAGAAAAATGGTTTCTCCAGTACACTACTACACCAAATAAACAGTTTCAGGACCCTGGATTGAGTCCAGTGTGGGTAGGTGTATGTACCTTGAAGGCAGAGACCAGGTCTATTTTCCTCATCATTTTATCTCCAGTGCCTAGCATATGGCCTGGGATATACAAAGTGTGTAGAGTGCCCATCTGTGGACAGTACCAGCTGTACTTCCTGACTGGAGTTGGTGAGGGGGTGTACAGAGTGGCAGAAGGGAAAGACCTTGGCCTTGCAGTCAGAAGGCCTGGTTTCTAACTCAATTTAGTCTTTAATATGCTAGGTGAACTTTAGGAAATAATTTTCTCTCCATGGGTCTCATTTTCCTTATCTGAACTAGTTCATCTCTAAACTCTAAATGATCTTCCATTTCTAACATTCTTTTATTCTGACAGTCTGATCCCTTATAACTCAAGTAAAATGCACTGGGAGTGAGAGATCATTTGATAGGAAGATGGTGTCAGTCCTAAGATGCTTGTAGGGAGAGATTCAGGTGCAAAGCCAATAAGCTCATGCTTCACTTTCAGCTGACTTAAATGGCACAGGACCCAGGCTCTGATGATGTGGATCTAAAACCAGGTGCCAGCAGAGCAATGAAAGGGATTTCCTTGATGAAATGGGCCAAAGAATGGAATGGTTTGAATGGCATGTTTTGTTCTATGAGTTTTTCTATCATCTAGGTGATAATTTCTCAAAGAGTTATTATCTTTTCTCCTGACCTATAGTCCCAATAAAGGCTAAATAACAGCAGAAAGGGTAGGGGGACCAAGGGAATGTCCCATCTCTTATGAAACCTTACTCTTTTTTTTTTTTTTTATGCTTTTCCAAGTGTGTTCTGAGACCTTGGAGGGGGATGAACAGATTCACCCAATCCAACTAGGGAGGTAAAACCTAGGTGTGCATAAGAGAAATGTAGTTTTATTTTTCTGCAGTTGAACTTATTTTCGACCTTGACTTTCCATTCCCACTTTGGCTGACACTTAATTTTAGTCCACGTAAGAGTAACCTCAATCATTTCATGAGTTTTCCCCTCTCCTCCTCAGTGGGGTTGCAGTTAAATTTCAGGAAGCCAATGTAATGCACAGACTCTGGTTTTTGAGCAAAGTCATCTGTGAATATTGACATCCACTGAGATGATCTCTATGATCCCATTGGCCTCTGGTCTCAGAACGTCTGAGTCCAACCTCTCACATCCTCTTGGGATGTGTGCAAGTGAGGACACATGGAACTGCAAGGAGCTCTCTCCTGCACTGTGGACACTGCACTGTGCTCTTTGGCCTTGCAGTTAGACTATGCCCATGGCTGTGTAGCTCTAATGTTGCTGCACAGGCTTGTGCTGGAGATTCCAGGAGATTTGCTGCTTCCCCAGGCTCCGTTGGAAGTGTAGCACAGACCACCTAAGCTCTCAGCTCCTGAAATTAATCTAGGGCTTAACTTCCTCATCCTATGGAATTCAACCTAGAGGATAAGACAGAGCCTTCAATTCAATAGGTAACACCTCCCCAGCATCATGTTGTTTTACTTCCCCTTCACCTTCCCTTTGCTCTAGTCCTAAGGTTTTATTTTGAGGGACTAACAGGAAGGGGCAGGAAAAACTGTTCTGAGATCACTCACATTTTTCACCAAATTTATTGTTATGGAATAAACTTTTGCCTGATGGTTTTTCTAAACTTCATTCTCTGAAACCAGTATTTGTCTGTTTAGCATGTCTTCTGTTTTCCCTTCACCTTTGTGCTCTGGAAGGCTGCCCTATATGGACTTTATCAGTGGGCTCCCTTGCCCCTCTGGTTTTCAGTTGGGTTTTGGCAAAACGGAGCCAAAGAAGGATTTAAGGGAAAGAAGAGCATAGAGTTGGTTATTTCTACTCCCAGATCCACCCCTGCCAGGTTACTGTAGGTTGTCTAGGTCCCTTGACAGTGTATCTCTGCACTCTCTGCAAGCCTCTCTCCTTCCTATTACCCCTTCTGGCTACAGTGGTAAGGGCATCCTGGTGCTGTTTTTCACATGTCTCTTTACACACTGTATTCTTCCTACACATTTCCCACTCCTTTGTAAATAACCCTTTGTAAAATTCTCTTCAATTTCAGTCCTCAGTCAGCTTCCTACAGATTTCCTGGTGACATCCCGTCATTGGTTTCAGTGGCCTGATCTGAAACTAAGAAGTGAGCATCGACTTTTCTTTCTCTTTGCTTTTATGTTGTAACAATCTTTCTTGAAGGCAATGGTCACCTCTGTCTGGTTTGAATTAGGAAATTAGTGGGGAGAAATGAAGTTTCAGAATGGGGGCAAAAAGGTAAAAAAGAATCACCAGCCAAGAAAAAAACATGGGTTAATATTTTAAATGATTATACCACTACCCATTTTTGGTCATATTTTGTTGTTATTTTTTCATTGGTAAGTGGGACTAGTTAGCTTAAGAAGACATGGGTTGGGGGCGCCTGGGTGGCTCAGTTGGTTAAGCGACTGCCTTCGGCTCGGGTCATGATCCTGGAGTCCCGGGATCGAGTCCCATGTCGGGCTCCTTGCTCAGCAGGGAGTCTGCTTCTCTCTCTGACCCTCTTCCCTCTCGTGCTCTCTATCTCTCATTCTCTCTCTCAAATAAATAAATAAAAAATCTTAAAAAAAAAAAAAAGAAGACATGGGTTGGTTTGGTTTGGTTTTGTTGTGTTTTGTTTTTTACCTCATCTAAGTGAGCTATAATTACTAAGTGTAAGAGTTGCTGATGTAGTCCAACTCTCACATTCTCTAGATGAGAAAACTTTAGTCCAGAAAGGGAGAATTTAATTCACCTATTTATTCAATGAATGTTCCCCATATAATTATTGAACACAGGCTCTGTGCTAAGTGCTACAGATAAAAAAAAATAACCAGGACCTACCTTGGGGACCTTGGAAGAGAACTTTGTAGACTAGACTAATCATACAATCACTTATAATTCCTGTTAGACCTATGATGTTCTGGGCTCTGTACTAGAAGAACCATCAGACATAATCTATGCTCTATAGAACTTGCTGCACAGTGAGGACATAGCATTGAGCAAAAAAAAATCATGGGAAGTGGAACAAATCAAAGAAGTAGAACATAATGAACTTTTATTTAGGAGTCATGTAAGCAAAGAGGAAAAGAGGACTTCAGGGCAAAGACAGCTTACACAAAGGCCTTTTGTCAGGAGAGGCCATTGTAAATTTAAGGACTGGAGTAGAAAACTGAAGAGAGGTAGGTTGGGGACTCTGCATGTCTTATGAGACTTGTGAGCAATTCTGTAATGTGGTTAGTGGTGACAAAGCAATGTACAATACATAGAGGGAGCAAGTGGAAGGTGACACCCACTTGGGGAATCAGGAAAAGATCTGTGGACAGCCAATTCTGAGTTTAAGAGATGATTTGTTCCTCTCTTAGCTTAGTGTAGTGAACAGCATATTAATGGCAGAGGACAGGGAATGGGGGTAGAAGGTGAGGACATAGAGGGAGGTGATTTGGGTCAGATCATGAGAACTTTCTATACTTAGCTAGGGCCACCTGGAAGGAAGGTTGTCCCAGCTTCTCAAAAGAGCACCCAGCCAGTGAATAGTAGGGTGGGGACTAGGATTCAGGTCCAAGGGGTTAGCTTGTCCAACAACCTCCCTTTAAGAGGAAACTAAGGCACCTTCCAGTCCTGACATTGATTCTCTAAATTTTTTTAAGATTTATTTATTTGACAGAGAGAGAGCACAAGCAGGGGGAGCAGCAGACAGAGGGAGAAGCTGGCTCCCTACTGAGCAGGGAGCCCAATGTGGGACTCGATGCCAGCACCCCAGGATCACGACCTCAGTTGAAGGCAGGTGCTTAACTGAGCCACCCAGGCACTCCTGATTCTCTTATTAGATGTGTAGACTCAGCCATCCTAGCTTTGACAACTGTTGGTAGGCAGTGAGTAGAGTCTAAGGTATGGTGTTCTTATGCCTCAGTATGCCTGAGCTTCAGCAGAAACAAGACAACTTTATACCATGCTTAGAGATAAGACCATGTATTACTTACCTGAAGATGCTGTAACAAATTATTATGTGGCTTAAAATACCAGAAATGTATGCTCTTATGGTTCTGGAGGCCCAGTAGTCCAAAATGAAAGAGTTGGCAGGGCCATGATCTCTCCAAAGGCTCTAGGGGAGAATCTTTACTTCTTCCAGATTCTGGTGGCTCCAGATGTCCCTTGACTAGTGGCAGCATCACTGAAATCTTTGTCTCATCTTCTCATGGCTTTCTCTTCTCCCTATGTCTCTCCTCGGTGTGTCTTTTATAAAGGACACATACTTTTAGGCCTATCAGTTAATCTAGGATGATCTACTTATTTTGTGATCCTTAATTACATCTGCAAGACCCTTATTCCAAATAAGGTCACATACATAGGTTCTGGGAATTAGGATGCAGACATATCTTTTTAGGAACCACTATTCAACCCACTACAGATCAGTACCAGAGCTTACAATTACATTGCTCTTTCTGCAATAGGTGCTTATGGCCGTGCTTATGGTGCTTTGCTACTTCTCTAAAACCCTTTCTAATGTATTAAACTGTTTTTCAGATTGTTGCCTATGTGAAAACAAAATAAAAGGAGGATGCTCCTTCCTGGCAAAATTTGTTCTAAAACTCTTAATTCTACCCTATACCCACCTGTCCTGGACCCAAGTAGATGAGGGTGTGAAGGTCTGTCTGGAGCTGATTTTTATTCTGTGTCAGTACAAAAGTTCATGCCACCTCTGAAACCAAATAAAAGGTGACAAGAAACAGGAAACATATACTTGGAGTCCTGAAGTGACTTAGTGTCCACTCCTGAATAAGAGTATCTCAGTGAGTGCTTGTTGGTTGCTGGGCTTGAACACATGATCCCTGATTAGTGAGATGTTCCTGTTAACCAGCACTCAGTGGTTGTCTGATGCCTTTCTCAACAATACCCTGGTTCTGAGAAATTAAATTAAACGTGAAGTCTCTCTGCCACTGAACAGTTTGTTGGAATCCTCCTAATAAAAATTCACTTGAATGTGCCACTCAGTGGAATTCTGTGTAATTCTAGACAAGGAAAATTATTTCAGAAATATGTTCCTGTATTCAACTGTGTAATGAATACAATTATTCTTATCACCCAGCACTAAGATTGTGAGTGTTATTGCATGTTAAAGACTATATTTGTTAAAGGGGTGCGTTAGATATCCCAACAGCATACCCAGCCATCAGGACCTGTCTTATCTCCATTCTGCTGCTGAGATTGTGGGAAAGGAAGATAATGAGTTGTTTTTTTTTTAATCATGTCACAAAAGGTAAATAGAAACTTAAGCCCCCAAAGAAGTTTCTCCATTAACACAACTTTTGAAAACATTTTGCACAAAGAAGTCCATTTTGCTACCTCTCTAAAACCCTTACAGAAGAGAAAGATGGAAGAGGAACATGTGGAAACTTTTTGTCTAAACACAGAGTTGGAGTGTTCCTTGTGGCCCATTCAAGGAAGGCATCTTCATCCTCACAAACTCTTCAAAGTTCTTATCCAGGCTGCTTGGGGCTGAGGAGGCCAGTCTGGATTGCTCAAGTTCAAATTAGACAGTATTCGAAAAGAAAAGCCATTTCATTCTGTTCCCTCTCAACTACACAGATAATGAAATGCAATGCCAGTGAAGGGTGGGACAAATAGAGCCCCTGCAGAGCCTACTTCAATGAACTGATAAAAAGGACTATAATTTGCTGCACTGATTTTCATATTTTGTGTTAAAACCATATTATTTTATTATATAGGTTAAACATGTCCCCTACAATGTTATTTTCCCCTCTCTGGAGAGCACACTTTGGCTCCATCAGGGCTGAGTTATTAGTGACTGACTGGATTTTTCATGTTTCCTAAGTTCCTAAATTCCACAAGTCAGAGGACATGAGCAGTTTATCATACCTAGCAATTCCCAAATGGACTTGGAATGCAAACTGAGCTCTTCGAATTACCCTTTTCAATCAGGATATTCCAGCATATTTTCCTGATACGTCTGTATTGCAGCTATATCTCTAATTATAGCTATTAAAAAAATAAATCCCAGGGTGCCTGGGTGGCTCAGTCAGTTGAGCCACTGACTCCTGATTTCAGCTCAGGTTATGATCTCAGCATTCTGTAGAGTTTGCTTGAGATCCTCTCTCTCCCTCTGCCTCTGCCTCTCCCCACCCCTGTGCACTTGCTCACACACTCTCTCTCTCTCTGTCAAATAAACATATCCTTTTTTTTGCTATTTTTTTAAAGATTTTATTTATTTATTTGAGAGAGAGAATGAGAGAGAGAGAGAGAGAGAGCATGAGAGGGGGTTGGGTCAGAGGGAGAAGCAGACTCCCTGCTGAACAGGGAGCCCGATGCAGAACTCGATCTCGGGACTCCAGGATCATGACCTGAGCCGAAGGCAGTCGCTTACCAACTGAGCCACCCAGGTGCCCCTTGCTATTTTTTATTTAAAAAAATTTTTTTATTATGTTATGTGAGTCACCATACAGTACATCATTAGTTTTTGATGTAGTGTTCCATGATTCACTGTTTGTGTATAACACCCAGTGCTCCATGCAATACATGCCCTCCTTAATACCATCACCGGGCTAACCCATCCCCCACCTCAGACCCCTCTAAAACCCTGTTTGTTTCTTGGAGTCCATAGTCTCTCATGGTTCCTCTCCCCCTCTGATTCTTCCTTCATTTTTCCCTTCCTTCTCCTAATGTCCTCCATTCTATTCCTTATGTTTCACAAATAAGTGAAACCATATGATAATTACCTTTCTCTGCTTGACTTATTTCACTTAGCATTACCTCCTCCAGTTCCAACCATGCTGATGCAAAAGTTGGGTATTCATCCTTTCTGATGGCTGAGTAATATTCCATTGTATATATGGACCCCATCTTCTTTATCCATTCGTCTGTTGAAGGGCATATCAGCTCTTTCCACAGTTTGGTTATTGTGGACATTGCTGCTATGAACGTTGGGGTGCATGTGGCCCTTCTTTTCTCTACATCTGTATCTTTGGGGTAAATACCCAGTAGTGCAATTGCTGGGTCATAGGGTACCTCTATTTTTACATTTTTGAGGCACATCCACACTGTTTTCCAAAGTGGCTTTAACAACTTGCATTCCCACCAACAGTGTAAGAGGGTTCCCCTTTCTCCACAACCTCTCCAACACTTGTTGTTTCTTGCCTTGTCAATTTTTGCCATTCTGACTGGTGTAAGGTTGTATCTCAATGTGGTTTTGATTTGAATTTCCTTGATGGCTAATAATGATGAACATTTTTTTTCATGTGTCTGTTAGCCATTTGTATGTCTTCTTTGGAGAAGTGTCTGTTCATGTCTTCTGCCCATTTTTGGACTTGATTATTTGCTTTTTGGGGCGTTGAGTTTGAGAAGTTCTTTATAGATCTTGGATATCAGCCCTTTGTCTGTAGTGTCATTTGCAAATATCTTCTCCCATTCTGTGGGTTGCCTCTTTGTTTTGTTGACTGTTTTCTTTGCTGTGCAGAAGCTTTCTATCTTGATGAAGTCCTAAAATTTCATTTTCACTTTTGTGTCCCTTGCCTTTGGAGATGTGTTTTGAAAGAAGTTGCTGCGGCTGATGTTGGAAGAGGTTACTGCCTATGTTCTCCTCTAGGATTTTGATGGATTCCTGTCTCACAGTGAGGTCTTTCATCCATTTTGAGTTTATCTTTGTGTATGGTGTAAGAGAATGGTCGAGTTCATTCTTTTGTGTATAGCTGTCCAATTTTCCCAGCACCATTTATTGAAGAGACTGTCTTTCTTCCATTGCATATTTTTTTCCTGCTTTGTCAAAGATTATTTGACCATAGAGTAGAGTGTCCATTTCTGGGCTCTCTATTCTGTTCCTTTGATCTATGTATCTGTTTTTGTGCCAGTCCATACTGTCTTGATGATGACAGCTTTGTGATAGAGCTTGAAGTCTGGAACTGTAATGCTGCCAGCCTTGCTTTTCTTTTTCAACATTCCTCTGGCTACTCGGGGTCTTTTCTGGTTCCATACAAATTTTAGGATTATTTGTTCCATTTCTTTGAAAGAAGTGGATAGCATTTTGATAGGGATTGCATCAAATGTGTAGATTGCTCTAGGTAGCACTGACATCTTCACAATAATTGTTCTTCCAATCCATGAGCATGGAACGTTTTTCCATTTCTTTGTGTCTTCCTCAATTTCTATCATGAATATTCTATAGTGTTCTGAATACAGATTCTTTACCTCTTTGGTTAGATTTATTCCTAGGTATCTTATGAATTTTGGTACAATTGTAAATGGGATCGACTCCTTAATTTCTCTCTCTTCTGTATTGTTGTTGGTGTATAGAAAGTCACTGATTTCTGTGCATTGATTTTTATATCCTGCCACTTTACTGAATTCCTGTATGAATTCTAGAAGATTTGGGGTGGAGTCTTTTGGGTTTTCCACATCAAGTATCATATCATCTGCAATCAGTGAGAGTTTGACTACTTCTTTGCCGATTTGGATGCCTTTTATTTATTTTATTCTCTGATTGCTGTGGCTAGGACTACTAATGCTATGTTGACTAGCAGTGGTGATAGTGGACATCCCTGCCGCGTTCCTGACCTTAGGGGAAAAGCTCTCAGTTTTTCTCTGTTGAGAATGATATGTGCTGTGGGTTTTTCATAGATGGCTTTTATGATATTGAGATATGTACCCTCTATCCCTACACTGTGAAGAGTTTTAATGAATAAAGGATGCTGGGAGGGCGGAGCAAGATGGCGGAGGAGTAGGAGACCTAGATTTCGTCTGGTCTCAGGAATTCAGTGGAATAGGGATCAAACCATTCTGAACACCTACGAACTCAACAGGAGATCAAAGAGGAGAGTAGCAACAACTATCTGAACGGAGAAGCGACCACTTACTGGAAGGTAGGACGTGCGGAGAAGTGAATCCAAGGCGATATTCGGGAGGATAGACTGTGGGGGAGGGGCCTCCGCCGGCCGCTTCTGGCAAGTGATAGAGCCACGGAGCACAAAATCGGACCATTTAGAAGTCGGCTCCGCGGAGGGACGTCGCTCCAGTGGCTAAGCGGGCGTGGAACCCTCGCGGGACAGTGGGGTCTCAGGACCCTTGGGGTCACAGAAAGACCGGGGGAGCCTGAGACCGCCAGAGCTCCCAGGTATCGGAGCGGGGAAGCCGGCTGCACAGACGGAGCTGAGGTGCGGGCTCTCAGCTTGGGGTTGCCATAAACCGTGATCCGCGGCCCAGTCGGGCCACTGCTCCTGCAGCAGGGACCCAACAGGCGGCAGATCCGGGGAGACTCCCCTTCCTTCCCGGGGAGGAGCAGCGCAGGAATGCACCACAGGGATCTGCTGGGTTTGGAGACTCCACACAGGGTCGGGTGCCAGAGATACAAACGCTCGGTCACAGGCCGGGTGAGCACGGAGTGCGGCCGGAGACCAGGGACAAGGGAGTGACTGCTTTTCTCTAGGGGCGCACTGAGGAGCGGGGCCCCGATTTCTCAACTCCTCCGGGTGGAGATTGGGAGGCCACCATTTTTGCCCTGGTCCTCCAAGGCTGTACGGAGAGCTTGCAGGGAACAAAAGCTCCTGAGATCAAACCCGAGCAGCTTGCTTAGGCCGGACCGACAAGGGCGGGGCAATTCAGCCTCCGGCAAAGACATTTGGAAACCACAGCAACAGGCCCCTCCCCCAGAAGATCAGCACGAACAGCCAGCAAGCCAAGAACAAGTTTACCGATCAAGGAGAACGGGAGAACTCCAGCGCTAGAAGAATACTAAAAAACATTTTTTATTTTTCATTTTTAGAGTCATATTTTATCCCTTCATAGTAGTTACCCTTATTTTTGGCATATATATATAAGTTGTTCTCTCTTTAAAATTTTGAGATACAGTTTCTTCTAACAGATAAAAATATACCCTAAATCACTAGTGTATGGTTCTGTTCTAGTCTCCTGCCTGATCACATTCTCTCACTTTTTTCTTTTTTTTCTTAAATCTTCTTTCTTTTTTCAAACAACTTCTTATCTTATCAAGTCCTTTTATAAAATCTTTTATAATTTTCATCTTTACAGTCATCTTCTATCCCTTCATTGTATCAAACCTTATTTTGTACATATATGTCTTTCTTCCTTTAAAATTTTAGGAGGCACTTTTTCTAACAGACCAAAATACGCCCAAAATCTAGTGTGTGGCACTGATCTATGCACTAGCCTGATCATATTTGATCACATTCTGCTTTTTTTGTATTGTTCTGTTTTTGTTTTTATTTGTTTTTCTTTTTCTTTTCTTTTTTTTTTCTTTCTCTTTCTTTTTTCTTTCTTTCCCTTTCTTTTCCCCTGGTTTCAGGTCTTTTTTGATTTGTATACAGTATATTTGCTGGGGACGTTGTAAACCTGTTAGCATTTTGTTCTCTCATTCATCTATTCTCCTCTGGACAAAATGACAAGATGAAAAAAATCACCTCAGCAAAAGAACAAGAGGTAGTACCGTCAGCCAGGGACCTACTCCATACGGACATTAGTACAATGTCGGACCTAGAGTTCAGAATCATGACTTTAAAGATACTAGCTGGGCTTGAAAAAAGCGTGGAAGTTATTAGAGAAACCCTTTCTGGAGAAATAAAAGAACTAAAATCTAACCAAGTCGAAATCAAAAAGGCTATTGATGAGGTGCAATCAAAAATGGGGGCACTAGAGGCGGAGCAAGATGGCGGAGGAGTAGGAGACCTAGATTTCGTCTGGTCTCAGGAATTCAGCTGAATAGGGATCAAACCACTCTGAACACCTACGAACTCAACAGGAGTCGAACAGGAGAGTAGCAACAACTCTCTGAACAGAGAAGCGACCACTTACTGGAAGGTAGGGCGTGCGGAGAAGTGAATCCGAGGCGATATTCGGGAGGATAGACGGCGGGGGAGGGGCCTCCGCTGGCCGCTTCTGGCAAGTGATAGAGCCGCGGAGCACAAAATCGGACCTTTTAGAAGTTGGCTCGGCGGAGGGACGTCGCTGCAGTGGCTAAGTGGGGGGTGGAATCCTCCCGGGACAGTGTGGTCTCAGGACCCTTGGGGTCACAGAGAGACCAGGGGTGCCTGAGTGCGCCAGAGCTCCCAGGTATCAGAGCAGGGAAGCCGGCTGCAGAGACGGAGCAGAGTCGTGGGCTCTCAGCTCGGGGTTGCCATAAACTGTGATCTGCGGCCCAGTCGGGGCACGGCTCCCCCAGCAGGGACCCAACAAGCAGGAGATCCGGGGAGACTCCCCTTCCTTCCCGAGGAGGAGCGGTGCGGGAACGCACTGCAGGGATCTGCTGGGTTTGGAGACTCCGCGCGGGGTCGGGTGCCAGAGATAGCAACGCTCGATCACAGGCCGTGTGAGCACGGAGTGCGGCCGGAGACCGGGGACACGGAAGGGACTGCTTTTCTCTGGGGGCACACTGAGGAGGGGGGCCCCGAGTTCTCAGCTCCTCCGAGTGGAGATTGGGAGGCCACCATTTCTGCCCTGGGCCTCCAAAGCTGTACCGAGAGCTTGCAGGGAACAAAAGCTCCTGAGAGCAAACCGGAGCAGCTTCCTTAGCCCGGACCCACAAGGGCGGGGCAATTCCGTCTCCGGCAAAGACATTTGGAAACCACAACAACAGGCCCCTCCCCCAGAAGATGAACACAAACAGCCAGCAAGCCAAGACCAAGTTGATCGATCAAGGAGAATAGGAGAACTCCAGCGCTAGGGGAATACTGCACATAGATTCATGGCTTTTTTTTTTTTTTTTTTTACCATGATTCATTATTTCATCAAAGTTAATTTTTGTTGACTGTTTTTTTTTTATTTTTATTTTTCCCTTTCTCAACCAACATCTTATAAATCCCTTTTTTAAAAAAAAAAAATTTTTTATTTTTCATTTTTAGAGTCATATTTTATCCCTTCATAGTAGTTACCCTTATTTTTGGCGTATATATATAAGTTGTTCTCTCTTTAAAATTTCGAGGTACAGTTTCTTCTAACAGATCAAAATATACCCTAAATCACTAGTGTATGGCTTTGTTCTAGTCTCCTGCCTGATCACATTCTCTCCCTTTTTCCTTTTTTTTTCTTAAATCTTCTTTCTTTTTTCAAACAACTTATCTTACCAAGTCCTTTTATAAAATCTTTTGTAATTTTCATTTTTACAGTCATCTTCCATCCCTTCATTGTATCAACCCTTATTTTGTACATATATGCCTTTCTTCCTTTAAAATTTTAGGAGGCAGTTTTTTCTAACAGACGAAAATACGCCAAAAATCTAGTGTGTGGCACTGAACTATGCAATAGCCTGATCATATTTGATCATATTCTGCCTTTTTTGTATGGTTTTGTTTTTGTTTTTATCTTTTTTTTTTCTTTTTCTCTTTCTTTTTTCTTTCTTTCCCTTTCTTTTCCCCTGGTTTCAGGTCTTTCCTGATTTGTATAGAGTATATTTGCTGGGGACTTTGTAAACCTGTTAGCATTTTGTTCTCTCATTCATCTATTCTCCTCTGGACAAAATGACAAGACGAAAGAAATCACCTCAGCAAAAAAAACAGGAGGTAGTACCGTCAGCCAGGGACCTACTCCATACGGACATTAGTACGATGTCGGACCTAGAGTTCAGAATCATGACTTTAAAGATACTAGCTGGGCTTGAAAAAAGCGTGGAAGTTATTAGAGAAACCCTTTCTGGAGAAATAAAAGAACTAAAATCTAACCAAATCGAAATCAAAAAGGCTATTGATGAGGTGCAATCAAAAATGGGGGCACTAAATGCTAGGATAAATGAGGCAGAAGAGAGAATCAGCGATATAGAAGGCCAAATGATGGAAAATAAAGAGGCTGAGAAAAAGAGAGAGAAACAACTACAGGATCACGAGGGCAGAATTCGAGAGATAAGTGATATGATAAGACGAAACAACATTAGAATAATTGGGATCCCAGAAGAAGAAGAGAGAGATAGAGGGGCAGAAGGTATATTGGAGCAAATTATAGCAGAGAACTTCCCTAATGTGAGGAAGAAAACAGGCATTAAAATCCAGGAGGCACAGAGAACCCCTCTCAAAATCAATAGGTCAACTAATAGGTCAACACCCCGACATCTAATAGAAAAACTTACGAGTCTCAGAGACAAAGAGAAAATCCTGAAAGCAGCTCGGGAGAAGAGATATGTAACCTACAATGGTAGAAACATTAGATTGGCAACAGACCTATCCACAGAGACCTGGCAGGCCAGAAAGGACTGGCAAGATATCTTCAGAGCACTAAACGAGAAAAATATGCAGCCAAGAATACTATATCCAGCTAGGCTATCATTGAAAATAGAAGGAGAGATAAAAAGCTTCCAGAACAAACAAAAACTAAAGGAATTTGCAAACATGAAACCAGCCCTCCAAGAAATATTGAAAGGGGTCCTCTAAGCAAAGAGAGAACCTAAAAGCAGCAAAGAGCAGAAACGAACACAGACAACAGACAGTTAACAGTCACCTTACAGTTAATACAATGGCATTAAATTCATACCTTTCAATAGTTACCCTGAATGTAAATGGGCTAAATGCCCCAATCAAAAGACACAGGCTATCAGATTGGATTAAAAAACAAGACCCATCAATATGCTGTCTGCAAGAGACCCATTTTAGACCCAAAGACACCCCCAGATTGAAAGTGAGGGGGTGGAAAACCATTTACCATGCTAATGGACACCAAAAGAAAGCTGGGGTGGCAATCCTTATATCAGACAAACTAGATTTTAAAACAAAGACTGTAATAAGAGATGAGGAAGGACACTATAACCTACATAAAGGGTCTATCCAACAAGAATATCTAACAATTGTAAATATCTATGCCCCGACCATGGGAGCAGCCAATTATATAAGGCAATTAATAACAAGAGCAAAGAAACACATTGACAACAATACAATAATAGTGGGTGACTTTTTTTTTTTTTAATATTTTATTTATTTATTTGACAGAGAGAGAGACAGTGAGAGAGGGAACACAAGCAGGGGGAGTGGGAAAGGGAGAAGCAGGCTTCCTGCCGAGCGGGGAGCCTGATGCGGGGCTCGATCCCAGGACCCTGGGATCATGACCTGAGCTGAAGGCAGTTGCTTAACCAACTGAGCCACCCAGGCGCCCCAATAGTGGGTGACTTTAACACCCCTCTGACTGAAATGGACAGGTCATCTAAGCAAAAGATCAACAAGGAAATAGAGACTTTAAATGACACACTGGACCAAATGGACTTCACAGACATATTCAGAACATTCCATCCCAAAGCAAAGGAATACACATTCTTCTCTAGTGCCCATGGAACATTCTCCAGAATTGATCACATCCTGGGTCACAAATCAGGTCTCAACCGGTACCAAAAGATTGGGATCATTCCCTGCATATTTTCAGACCACAACGCTTTGAAACTAGAACTCAATCACAAGGGGAAAGTCGGAAAGAACTCAAATACATGGAGGCTAAAGAGCATCCTACTAAAAAATGAATGGGTCAACCAGGAAATTAAAGAAAAATTAAAAAAATTCATGGAAACCAATGAAAATGAAAACACAACTGTCCAAAATCTTTGGGATACAGCAAAGGCAGTCCTGAGAGGAAAGTATATAGCAATACAAGCCTTTCTCCAGAAACAAGAAAGGTCTCAAATACAGGATCTATCCCTACACCTAAAGGAGCTGGAGAAAGAACAGCAAATCAAGCCTAAACCCAGCAGGAGAAGAGAAATCATAAAGATCAGAGCAGAAATCAATGAAATAGAAACCAAAAGAACAGTAGAAGAGATCAACGAAAGTAGGAGGTGTTTCTTTGAAAGAAATAAAAAGATTGATAAACCCCTGGCCAGACTGATCAAAAAGAAAGAGAAATGACCCAAATCAATAAAATCATGAACGAAAGAGGAGAGATCACAACCAACACCAAAGAAATACAAACAATTATAAGAACATATTATGAGCAACTCTATGCCAACAAATTAGATAACCTGGAAGAAATGGGTGCATTCCTAGAGATGTATCAACTACCAAAACTGAACCAGGAAGAAATAGAAAACCTGAACAGACCTATAACCACTAAGGAAATTGAAACAGTCATCAAAAAGCTCCCAAGAAACAAAAGCCCAGGGCCAGATGGCTTCCCAGGGGAATTCTATCTGACATTTAAAGAAGAATTAATACCTATTCTCCTGAAACTGTTCCAAAAAATAGAAATGGAAGGGAAACTTCCAAATTCATTTTATGAGGCCAGAATTACCTTGATCCCAAAACCAGACAAAGATCCCATCAAAATGGAGAATTACAGACCAATATCCTTGATGAACATGGATGCAAAAATTCTCACCAAAATACTAGCCAATAGGATCCAACAGTACATTAGAGGATTATTCACCACGACCAAGTGGGATTTATCCCTGGGCTGCAAGGCTGGTTCAACATCCGCAAATCAATCAACGTGATACAATACATTAACAAAAGAAAGAACAAGAATCATAGGATCCTCTCAATAGATGCAGAAAAAGCATTTGACAAAGTACAGCATCCTTTCTTGATCAAAACTCTTCAGAGTATAGGGATAGAAGGTACATACCTCAATATCATAAATCCATCTACGAATAACCTACAGCGAATATCATTCTCAATGGGGAAAAGCTGAGAGCTTTCCCCCTAAGGTCAGGATCACGGCAGGGATGTCCACTCTCACCACTGCTATTCAACATAGTATTAGAAGTCCTAGCCACAGCAATCAGACAACAAAAAGAAATCAAAGGCATGCAAATCGGCAAAGAGGAAGTCAAACTCTCACTCTTTGCAGATGATATGATACTGTATGTGGAAGACCCAAAAGACTCCACCCCAAAACTGCTAGAACTCATACAGGAATTCAGTAAAGTAGCAGGATATAAAATCAATGCACAGAAATCAGTGGCATTCCTATACACCAAGAACAAGACAGAAGAGAGACAAATCAAGGACTCGATCCCATTCACAATTGCACCCAAAACCATAAGATACCTAGGAATAAATTTAACCAAAGAGGCAAAGGATCTGTACTCAGAAAACTATAAAATACTCAGGAAGGAAATTGAAGAAGACACAAAGAAATGGAAAAACGTTCCATGCTCATGGATTGGGAGAACGAACATTGTGAAGATGTCAATGCTACCTAGAGCAATCTACACATTCAATGCAATCCCCATCAAAATACCATCCACTTTTTTCAATGAAATGGAACAAATAATCCTAAAATTCATATGGAACCAGAAGAGACCACGAATAGCCAGAGGAATATTGAAAAAGAAAAGCAAAGCTGGCGGCATCACAATTCCGGACTTCCAGCTCTATTACAAAGCTGTCATCATCAAGACAGTATGGTACTGGCACAAAAACAGACACATCGATCAATGGAACAGAATCGAGAGCCCCAAAATGGACCCTCAACTCTATGGTCAACTTATCCTTGACAAAGCAGGAAAGAATGTCCAGTGGAGAAAAGACAGTCTCTTCAACAAATGGTGTTGGGCAAATTGGACAGCGACATGCAGAAGAATAAAACTGGACCATTTCCTTACACCACACACAAAAATAGACTCCATATGGTTGAAAGACCTAAACGTGAGACAGGAGTCCATCCAAATCCTAAAGGAGAACACAGGTAGCAACCTCTTCGACCTCAGCCGCAGCAACTTCTTCCTAGAAACATCACCAAAGGCACAGGAAGCCAGGGCAAAAATGAACTATTTGGATTTCATCAAGATAAAAAGCTTTAGCACAGCCAAAGAAACAGTCCACAAAACCAAAAGACAACCGACAGAATGGGAGAAAATATTTGCAAATGACATATTAGATAAAGGGCTAGTATCCAAAATCTATAAAGAACTTATCAAACTCAACACCCAAAGAACAAATAATCCAATCAAGAAATGGGCAGAAGACATGAACAGACATTTTTCCAAAGAAGACATCCAAATGGCCAACAGGCACATGAAAAAGTGCTCAACATCGCTCGGCATCAGGGAAATCCAAATCAAAACCTCAATGAGATACCACCTCACACCCGTCAGAATGGCTAAAATTAACAAGTCAGGGAAAGACAGATGTTGGCGGGGATGTGGAGAAAAGGGTACCCTCCTACACTGTTGGTGGGAATGCAAGCTGGTGCAACCCCTTTGGAAAACAGTATGGAGGTTCCTCAAACAGTTGAAATTAGAGCTACCATTCGATCCAGCAATTGCACTACTGGGTATTTACCGCAAAGATACAAATGTAGGGATCCGAAGGGGTACGTGCACCCCAAAGTTTATAGCAGCAATGTCCACAATAGCCAAACTGTGGAAAGAGCCAAGATGTCCATCGACAGATGAATGGTTAAAGACGAAGTGGTATATATACACAATGGAATATTATGCAGCCATCAAAAGGAATGAGATCTTGCCATTTGCAACGACGTGGATGGAACTGGAGGGTGTTATGCTGAGTGAATTAAGTCAATCAGAGAAAGACATGTATCATATGACCTCACTGATATGAGGAATTCTTAATCTCAGAATCAAACTGAGGGTTGCTGGAGTGGTCGGGGGTGGGAGGGATGGGGTGGCTGGGTGATAGACATTGGGTAGGGTATGTTCTATGGTGAGCGCTGTGAATTGTGTAAGACTGTTGAATCACAGATCTGTACTTCTGAAACAAATAACGCAACTTATTTTAAGAAAAAAGAAAAAGAAGAAGATAGCAGGAGAGGAAGAATGAAGGTGAGTAAGTCAGAGGGGGAGACAAACCAGGAGAGATGATGGACTCTGAGAAACAAACTGAGGTTTCTAGAGGGGAGGAGGGTGGGGGATGGGTTAGCCTGGTGATGGGTATTAAAGAGGGCACATTCTGCATGGAGCACTGGGTGTTATGAAGAAACATTGAGTCATGGAACACTACACCAAAACAAATTATGTAATATATGGTGATCAACATAACAATAAAAAAAGAAGTTTAAAGTATGTTGTACTTTGTCAAATGCTTTTTATGCATCTATCGAGAGGATCATATGGTTCTTGTTCTTTCTTTTATTAATGTATTGTATCACATTGATTGATTTGTGGTTATTGAGCCAACCTTGCAGCCCAGGGATAAATCCCACTTGGTCATGGTGAATAATCTATTTAATGTACTGTTGGATCCTATTGGCTAGTATTTTGGTGAGAATTTTTGCATTCTTTTTCTTCAGGGATATTGGTCTAGAATTCTCCTTTTTGATGGGGTCTTTGTCTGGTTTGGGGGTCAAGGTAATGCTGGTCTCATAGAATGAGTTTGGAAGTTTTCCTTCCATTTCTATTTTTTGGAATACTTTCAGGAGAATAGGTATTAATTCTTCTTTAAATGTCTGATAGAATTCCCCTGGAAGCCATCTGGCCCTTGGCTTTTGTTTGTTGGGAGATTTTTGATGACTGCTTCAATTCCCTTAGGGGTTATGGGTCTGTTCAGGTTTTCTATTTATTCCTGGTTCAATTTTGGTAGTTGATACATCTCTAGGAATGCACCCATTTCTTCCAGGTTATCTAATTTGCTGGCATAGATTTGCTCATAGTATGTTCTTATAATTGTTTGTATTTCTTTGGTGTTGGTTGTGATCTCTCCTCTTTCATTCATGATTTTGTTGATTTGGGTCATTTCTCTTTTCTTTTGGATAAGTCTGGCCAGGGGTTTATCAATCTTGTTAATTCTTTCAAAGAACCAGCTCCTAGTTTCGTTGATCTGTTCTGCTGTTCTTTTGGTTTCTAGTTCATTGATTTCTGCTCTGATCTTTATGATTTCTCTTCTCCTGCTGGGTTTAAGCGTTATTTGCTGTTTTTTCTCTAGCTCCTTTAGGTGTAGGGTTATGTTGTGTATTTGAGACCTTTCTTGTTTCTTGAGAAAGGCTTGTATTGCTATATACTTTCCTCTTAGGACCGCCTGGCTGCAACCCAAAGGTTTTGAACAATTGTGTTTTCATTTTCATTTGTTTCCATGAATTTTTTAATTCTTCTTTAATTTCTTGGTTGACCCATTCATTCTTTAGTAGGATGCTCTTTAGCCTCCATGTATTTGAATTCCTTATGACTTTCCTCTTGTGATTGAGTTCTAGTTTTCAAGCACTGTGGTCTGAATATATGCAGGGAATGATCTCAGTCTTTTGGTACCAGTTGATACCTGATTTGCTACCCGGGATGTGATCTATTCTGGAGAATGTTCCATGGGCAGTAGAGAAGAATGTGTATTCTGTTGCTTTGGATGGAATGATCTGAATATATCTGTGAAGTCCATCTGGTCCAGGGTGTCATTTAAAGCCTTTATGTCCTTGTTGATCTTTTGCTTAGATGATCTGTTCATTTCAGTGAGGGGGTGTTAAAGTCCCCTACATGTATTATTGTCAATGTTTTTCTTTCATTTTGTTATTCATTGGTTTATATAATTGGCTGCTCCCATGTTATTACTTGCCAGTCCAAGTAATCTGCTTGGGTTTGCTCTCGGTAGCTTTTGTTCCCTGAAAGCTTTCTGTACTGCTTTGGAAGATGAGAATGAAAATGGTGACCTCCCAATCTCTGGCCCTGGACGAGCTGAGAGCCCAGGGCCCCACTCCTCAGTGAGCCCCAGAGAAAAATAGTCAATCACTCCTGTCTGCCTGGTCTCCGGCTGCACTCCGTCCTCACCCGGCCTGTGCCCGAGCATTTCTATCTCTGGCACATGACATCCTTAAGCAGAGCAGACTTCTAAAACTTCTGATTCTGTGTTCTGCTGCTCTGTCACTTGCTGGTAGCCGGCTGATGGAGGCTTCCTCCCCTTGTAGTCTATCTTCTCAAATATCACCTCAGGATTCACTTCTCCGCACATCCTACTTTCCAGAAAGTGGTCACTTCCTTGGTTCTAAGATTTGCAAGTTTTACTATTACATGCCTGGGTGTTGTTCTGTTTTCCTTGATCTTGGGAGGGGTCCTCTCTGCCTCTAGGACATGAATGCTTGTTTCATTGCCCAAATGAGAGAAGTTCTCAGCTACAATTTGCTCAAATATATCTTCTAGTCCTCTCTCTCTCTCCAGCCCCTCAGGGATCCCAATAATTCTGACATTGGAACGTTTCATGGCATCATTTATTTCTCTAATTCTGTTTTCATCGCGTTTAAGCTGTTTGTTCAAGGCCTCCTCCTCTTCCTTCCTTTCTATCAGGTTGTGTTCTAGATCACTATTCCTTCTTCTGCCTCATTTACCCTAGCTGTTAGAGTATCTAGATTAGATTGGATCTTACTGATAACATTTTTAAGTTCTGCCAGATCAGCTCTCATTTCTGCCCTTAAACAATCTGTTTCCATTAACTGTTTTCTCCATTCTAGCTATTGTCTTCAGAACTGTTACCCTGAAGTCTATTTCTGACATATTGTTTATATCCATATCCTTTTGTTCTGAGGCAGAGGTCACAGTCTCTGAATTTTTCCTATTTTGGGGGTTCCTCCTCTTAGTCATTCTGTGAAGGGGTGGTTGAGGGAATGTACAGAGTCCAAATTATTGACCACGATCCAAGCAAGATGCACCTGTTTCATAGGGACCTTAAGGTTGTTGGCCTCTTGTTCTTCCAGCCTTTCTTCTGGGGGAGGGGCCTGCCATGCTGTTACTCAGGCAGTCCTTGCCCTGCCCCTGTTGTGGGGGGGGGCAGGAATGGGCTCAGTGAAAACCAGATTCGGGGGGCTTTTTTCTCTGGAGGCTTTCCCTGGTGGCTTTCCATGTGTCTTCTGAGAGAGCAGAAGTGACCATATCCAAACCTCTGTCTCAGAACAGAGAGAGCGCAGGCTGCTTTCCACTGAGCTCTCCAAGCCACACTGTCTCCATTTCTGTCTGTGCTGCTATAAACTGCAGGGTCTGGGTTGTGTGTCCCTCCGCAGTACTCCCAGTCCTCACCTCCAGGTTGGGGCTAGTCTCTGCCCTTTGTGTTTCTAAAACCTTCAGCCGCTCCCCCCTCCTTTTCATATGCAAGCCCCCCAGTTTCCGGTTTCAGTCTGGGGTCTGCCCTAAAGTCCTTTCCCAGCTACTACCCATCTGAGAGTCTTTGCCTGGTCCCCAGCGCAGGAGGCTTTTGCGCTCCAGAGGTGCAGGATCCCCAGAGGCTCCCTCTGCCTTCCATTTCTCTTCTGATACCTGCCCACAAAATCCCGGCTCCCTGCTTCATACCTTGAAAACAACCGCCAGGGATATTCTGTTTGTAGAGATCCAGATCTATCTTACATCTAAGGCTGATTTTGTGGATCTTCATAGTGATCTGGTAGATATCCAGTTCAATTCATGGGACTAGTTGAAATAGGGTTCCCTACTCCTCTGCCATCTTTGCGACATCCCCAAATGAATAAATCTTAAAAAAAAAAAAAAAAAAAACAAGAAATAAATCCCTTCCTTAACATCTTTCCATCACTGCCACTCCCAAAAGTCACTTAAAGTATCCTTCAAATTTTAAAACATATTAGGTCCCTGGAAGTGTCTCAAAGTTGACATAATGTGGCCAGGCAAGGAGGCCTGGGGAAGAGTGCATGCTGAGTCCTGCTTGCAAGCCAGCCAAACGACATGAGTTCTGTCATCCTAACCCAGTCCAAATATAGTGCTGAGTCAAATAGTGCCATGCAGGAATGCTTTCTTCATGGTTGACCTTTGCTGAAAGGTGCTCACTAGCTGGGATTTCCTGTTACTTTCTGGCTTAGAGCATCACAGAACAATCCCGATGGTCACTTGTATAATAGAATCTATGCTGTAGAATAACCAAGAGTTTTTTAAAAGGCAGATTCAGCAAGCGGGTTTTTCATTCAGCCTATAACACAGAACTTTGTTTCTTCCTCCAAACCCTGTCTCCCTGTGTCTCCCTAACAAAGTGACAAGCATCACATTCTTCTCTTCTGCCTAACCAGCCACAAAGCACCTATTCTTCCCTTATTTTTTCCTCAGCCCCTAAATTTATCCCAAATCATTTGGTCAGGACTCTGTATTACAAATGCTTTCTAGTTCCTTTACTTCTAGTTCCTCTCTTTTAGCCATTATCTTAGCTAAATGTCATAATGAGCTTCTTTTAAAAAAAGTCACCCCAGTATCTTAGTTCCTTTGTCATCTCCCCATTACTGCAGGAAAACTCTAACATCCTTGGGGTGATCCTGGTCTCTTCACTGTCTTGCCCCAACCTGCTATTCCAGCCTTTCTTTTCATTCCCTTCAACTAACATGTGATGCCCTTTGTAAAATGTGTTTGGCCATCTTTGGGCTTCTACTAAAGAATGTAAAACATAAGAATGTGTAAATAGAGCACTAGTTATTCCCAACTACCGATAATTAAGCAGTTACTGTATTAACCCTGACAGTAGACATGAACAAAGCCCTGAAACACAGCATTTACAATTTCCCTTTACTATGACAGATATGAGTTGGTATTGAAATGTGCTCTATCCAATTGTGATCTGCATTTTGATGCCGACTTGTAAGGTCCTGCAACATGCTGCCCAAGCACAAAATGCTTTTACTTCTCTTTATAAATTCAGCTTGCTTCTAAGCTGATTCTTTGCACATTGGAGGAACCATTAAATAAGAATTTCAGAAAGTATGTTTCATGGTACACTAGTTCAACTAGAGGCTAACAGCTGTTAATCAGGGGAAAAATATTTATAATCTCTGCCTTTTATAAAAACATTTCTGGTTTGTTTTTCTCTAGAATGTCTCAAAGCCTTTAATATGCATTGTGACTTTTAAGAGAGGATGGGGGGCATTAGAGTATGTAAACTTTCCCAAACTCAGTGTTCTTGAAAATTTTAACTTTTCATTTTTTTTAGTATGTTATGTTAGTCACCATACAGTACATCATTAGTTTTTGATGTAGTGTTCTATAATTCACTGTTTGTGTATAACACCCAGTGCTCCATGCAATACGTGCCCTCCTTAATTCCCATCACCAGGCTAACCCATCCCCTCACCCTCCCCCTCTAAAACCCTCAGTTTGTTTCTTGGAGTCCATAGCTCTCGTGGTTTGTCTCCCCCTCTGATTTCCACACCCCCCTTCATTTTTCCCTTCCTTCTCCTAATGTCCTCCATGCTATTCCTTATGTTCCACGAATAAGTGAAACCATATGATAATTGACTTTCTCTGCTTGATTTATTTCACTTAACATAATCTCCTCCAGTCCCATTCATATTGATGTGAAAGTTGAGTATTCATCCTTTCTGATGGCTGAGTAATATTCCATTGTATATATGGACCACATCTTTATCCATTCATCTGTTGAAGGGCATCTCGGCTCTTTCCACAGTTAGGCTATTGTGGACATCGCTGCTATGAATGTTGAGGTACATGTGGCCCTTCTTTTCACTACATCTGTGTCTTTGGGGTCAATACCCAGTAGCGCAATTGCTGGGTCATAGGGTAGCTCTATTTTTAACTTTTTGAGGCACATCCACACTGTTTTCCAAAGTGGCTGTATCAACATGCATTCCCAACAGTGTAAGAGAGTTCCTCTTTCTCCACACCCTCTCTAACATTTGTTGTTTCTTGCCTTGTCAATTTTTACATTCTAACTGGTGTAAGGTGGTATCTCAGTGTGGTTTTGTTCATCATCATTAGCCATCAGGGAAATTCAAATCTTTTCATTTTTTAAAAATTTTTTATTGTTATGTTAATCACCATACATCATTAGTTTTTGATGTAGTGTTCCATGATTCATTGTTTGTGCATAACACCCAGTACTCTACGCAGAATGTGCCCTCTTTAATACCCATCACCAGGCTAACCCATCCCCCCACCCCCTCCCCTCTAGAACCCTCAGTTTGTTTTTCAGAGTCCATCATCTCTCATGGTTCGTCTCCCCCTCTGACTTACACCCCTTCATTCTTCCCCTCCTGCTATCTTCTTTATTTCTTAACATTTATTGCATTATTTGTTTCAGAAGTACAGATCTGTGATTCAACAGTCCTGCACAATTCACAGCACTCACCATAGCACATACCCTCCCCAGTGTCCATCACTGAGCCACCCCATCGCACCCACCGCCGACCATTCCATCAACCCTCAGTTTGTTTCCTGAGATTAAGAATTCCTCATATGGGTGAGGTCATATGACACATGTCTTTCTCTGATTGACTTATTTCACTCAGCATAACACCCTCCAGTTCCATCCACGTTGTTGCAAATGGTAAGATCTCATTCCTTTTGATGGCTGCATAATATTCCATTGTGTATATATACCACCTCTTCTTTATCCATTCATCTGTCGATGGACATCTTGGCTCTTTCCACAGTTTGGCTATTGTGGACATTGCTGCTATAAACATTGGGGTGCACGTACCCCTTCGGATCCCTACATTTGTATCTTTGGGGTAAATACCCAGTAGTGCTATTGCTGGATCGTATGGAATCTCTATTTTCAACTGTTTCAGGAACCTCCATACTGTTTTCCAAAGGGGTTGCACCAGCTTGCATTCCCACCAACAGTGTAGGAGGGTGCCCCTTTCTCTGCAACTCCGCCAACATCTGTCGTTCCCTGACTTGTTAATTTTAGCCATTCAGACTGGTGTGAGGTGGTATCTCATTGAGGTTTTGATTTGGATTTCCCTGATGCCGAGCGATGTTGAGCACTTTTTGATGTGTCTGTTAGCCATTTGGATGTCTTTTTTGGAAAAATGTCTGTTCATGTCTTCTGCCCATTTCTTGATTGGATTATTTGTTCTTTGGGTGTTGAGTTTGATAAGTTCTTTATAGATTTTGGATACTAACCCTCTATCTGATATGGCATTTGCAACTATTTTCTCCCCTTCTGTCGGTTGTCTTTTGGTTTTGTGGACTGTTTCTTTTGCTGTGCAAAAGCTTTTTATCTTGATGAAATCCCAATAGTTCATTTTTGCCCTTGCTTCCCTTGCCTTTGGCAATGTTTCTAGGAAGAAGTTGCTGCGGATGAGATCGAAGGGGTTGCTGCCTCTGTTCCTCTTTAGGATTTTGATGGACTCCTGTCTCACGTTTAGGTCTTTCAACCATTTGGAGTCTATTTTGTGTGTGGTGTAAGGAAATGGTCCAGTTTCATTCTTCTGCATGTGGGTGTCCAATTTTCCCAACACCATTTGTTGAAGAGACTGTCTTTTTTCCACTGGACATCCTTTCCTGCTTTGTCAAAGATGAGTTGACCATAGAGTTGAGGGTCCATTTCTGGGCTCTCGATTCTGTTCCATTGATCTATGTGTCTGTTTTTGTGCCAGTACCATACTGTCTTGATGATGACAGCTTTGTATTAGAGCTGGAAGTCTGGAATTGTGATGCCGCCAGTGTTGCTTTACGTTTTCAACATTCCTCTGGCTATTCGGGGTCTCTTCTGGTTCCATACAAATTTTAGGATTATTTGTTCAATTTCTTTAAAAAAGGTGGATGGTATTTTGATGGGGATTGCATTGAATGTGTAGATTGCTCTAGGTAGCATTGACATCTTCACAATGTTTGTTCTTCCAATCCATGAGCATGGAAGGTTTTTTCCATTTCTTTGTGTCTTCTTCAATTTCTTTCATGAGTATTTTAGAGTTTTCTAAGTACAGATCCTTTGCCTCTTTGGTTAAATTTATTCCTAGGTATCTTATAGCTTTGGTTGCAGTTGTAAATGAGATCGACTCCTTGATTTTTCTCTCTTTTGTCTTGTTGTTGTTGTATAGGAATGCCACAGATTTCTGTGCATTCATATTATATCCTGCCACTTTACTGAATTCCTGTATGAGTTCTAGCAGTTTTGGGGTGGAGTCTTTTGGGTTTTCCACATAGAGTATCATATCATCTGCAAAGAGTGAGAGTTTGAATTCCTCCTTTCCAATTCGGATGCCTTTGATTTCTTTTTGTTGTCTGATTGCTGTGGCTAGGACTTCTAATACTATGTTGAATAACAGTGGTGATAGTGGACATCCCTGCCGCATTCCTGACTTTAGGGGGAAAGCTCTCAGCTTTTCCCCATTGAGAATGATATTCGCTGTAGGTTTTTCATAGATGGCTTTTATGATATTGAGGTATGTACCCTCTCTCCCTATACTCTGAAGAGTTTTGATCAAGAAAGGATGCTGTACTTTGTCAAATGCTTTTTCTGCATCTATTGAGAGGATCCTATGATTCTTGTTCTTTCTTTTGTTAATGTATTGTATCACGTTGATTGATTTGCGGATGTTGAACCAACCTTGCAGCCCAGGGATAAATCCCACTTGGTCATGGTGAATAATCCTTTTAATGTACTGTTGGATCCTATTGGCCAGTATTTTGGTGAGAATTTTTGCATTCTTGTTCTTCAGGGATATTGGTCTAGAATTCTCCTTTTTGATGGGGTCTTTGTCTGGTTTTGGGATCAAGGTAATGCTGGCCTCATAAAATGAGTTTGGAAGTTTTCCTTCCATTTTTATTTTTTGGAACACTTTCAGGAGAATAGGTATTAATTCTTCTTCGAATGTCTGATAGAATTCCCCTGGGAAGCCATCTAGCCCTGGGCTTCTGTTTGTTGGGAGATTTTTGATGACGGCTTCAATTTCCTTAGTGGTTATAGGTCTGTTCAGGTTTTCTATTTCTTCCTGGTTCAATTTTGGTAGTTGATACATCTCTAGGAATGCACCCATTTCTTCCAGGTTATCTAATTTGCTGGCATAGAGTTGCTCATAGTATGTTCTTATAATTGTTTGTATTTCTTTGGTGTTGGTTGTGATCTCTCCTCTTCATTCATGATTTTGTTGATTTGGGTCATTTCTCTTTTCTTTTTGATATGTCTGGCCAGGGGTTTATCAATCTTTTTAATTCTTTCAAAGAACCAGCTCCTAGTTCGATTGATCTGTTCTATTTTTCTTTTGGTTTCTAGTTCATTGATTTCTGCTCTGATCTTTATTATTTCTCTTCTCCTGCTGGCTTAGGCTTTATTTGCTGTTCTTTCTCCAGCCTCTTTAGGTGTAGGTTTAGGGTGTGTATTTGAGACCTTTCTTGTTTCTTGAGAAAGGCTTGTATTGCTATATAGTTTCCTCTCAGGACTGCCTTTGCTGTATCCCAAAGATTTTGAACAGTTGTGTTTTCATTTTCATTGGTTTCCATGAATTTTTTAAATTCTTCTTTAATTTCCTGGTTGAACCATTCATTCTTTAGTAGAATTCTCTTTAGCCTCCATGTATTTGAGTTCTTTCCAACTTTCCTGTTGTGATTGAGATCTAGTTTCAAAGCATTGTGGTCTGAAAATATGCAGGGAATAATCCCAATCTTTTGGTACCGGTTGAGACCTGATTTGTGATCTAGGATGTGATCAATTCTGGAGAATGTTCCATGGGCACTAGAGAAGAATGTGTATTCCGTTGCTTTGGGATGGAATGTTCTGAATATGTCTGTGAAGTCCATTTGGTCCAGTGTGTCATTTAAAGTCTTTATTTCCTTGTTGATCTTTTGCTTAGATGATCTGTCCATTTCAGTCAGGGGGATGTTAAAGTCCCCCACTATTATTGTATTGTTGTCAATGTGTTTCTTTGCTTTGGTTATTAATAGCCTTATGAAATTGGCTGCTCCCATGTTAGGGGCATAGATATTTACAATTGTTAGGTCTTCTTCTTCGATAGACCATTTAAGTAGGATATAGTGTCCTTCTTCATCTCTTATTACAGTCTTTGGTTTAAAATCTAATTTGTCTGATATAAGGATTGCCACCCCAGCTTTCTTTTGGTGTCCATTAGCATGGTAAATGGTTTTCCACCCCTTCACTTTCAATCTCGGGGTGTCTTTGGGTCTAAAATGAGTCTCTTGCAGACAGCATATTGATGGGTCTTGTTTTTAATCCAATCTGATAGCCTGTGTCTTTTGATTGGGGTTTTTAGCCCATCTACATTCAGGGTAACTATTGAAAGGTATGAGTTTAGTGCCATTGTATTGCCTGTAGGTGACTGTGACTGTATATTGTCCGTGTTCCTTTCTGATCTATGCTGCATTTAGGCTCTCTCTTTCCTTAGAGGACCCCTTTCAATATTTCTTGGAGAGCTGGTTTCTTGTTTGCAAATTCCTTTAGTTTTTGTTTGTCTTGGAAGCTTTTTATCTCTCCTTCAATTTTCAATGAGAGCCTAGCTGGATATAGTATTCTTGGCTGCATATTTTTCTCGTTTATTGCTCTGAGTATCTCATGCCAGTCATTTCTGGCCTGCCAGGTCTGTGTGGATAGGTCTGTTGCCAATCTAATATTTGTACCATTGTAGGTTACATATCTCTTCTCCCGAGCTGCTTTCAGGATTTTCTCTTTGTCCCTGAGACTCATAAGTTTTAATATTTGATGTGGGATGTTGACCTATTTTTATTGATTTTGAGAGGGGTTCTCTGTGCCTCCTGGATTTTGATGCCTGTTTCCTTCCTCACATTAGGGAACTTCTCTGCTATTATTTGCTCCAGTATACCTTCTGCCCCTCTCTCTTTCTTCTTTTTCTGGGATCCCAATTATTCTAATGTTGTTTCATCTTATCGTATCGCTTATTTCTCAAATTCTGCCCTCGTGATCCTGTAGTTGTTTCTCTCTTTTTCTCAGCCTCTTTATTTTCCATCATTTCATCTTCTATATCACTGATTCTCTCTTCTGCCTCATTTATTCTAGGAGTTAGCACCCCATTTTTGATTGTACCTCATTAATAGCCTTTTTGATTTCGACTTGGTTAGATTTTAGTTCTTTTATTTCTCCAGAAAGGGTTTCTCTGATAACTTCCACTCTTTTTTCAAGCCCAGCTAGTATCTTTAAAGTCATGATTCTGAACTCTAGGTCCAACATCGTACTAATGTCCGTATTGTGTAGGTCCCTGGCTGATGGTACTACCTCATGTTCTTTTTGCTGAGGTGATTTTTTTTTTTTAATTTTTTATTGTTATGTTAATCACCATATATTACATCATTAGTTTTTGGTGCAGTGTTCCATGATTCATTGTTTGTTCATAACACCCAGTGCTCCATGCAGAACGTGCCCTCCTCAATACCCATCACCAGGCTAACCCATCCCCCCACCCCCCTCCCCTCTAGAACCCTCAGTTTGTTTTTCAGAGTCCATCATCTCTCATGGTTCGTTTCCCCCTTGCTGAGGTGATTTTTTTTGCCTTGTCATTTAGTCCAGAGGAGAATAGATGAATGAGAGAACAAAATGCTAACAGGTTAACAACAGCCCCAGCAAATATACTCTATACAAATCAGAAAAGACCTGAAACCAGGGGAAAAGAAAGGGAAAGGAAGAAAAAAGAAAGAGGAAAAAAAAACACAAAAAGAAAAAGATAAAAACAAAAACAGAACAATACAAAAAAACAGAATATGATCAGGCTAGTGCATATATCAGTGCCACACACTAGATTTTGGGCGTATTTTGGTCTCTTAGAATAAAGTGCCTCCTAAAATTTTAAAGAAAGAAAGACATATATGTACAAAATAAGGTTTGATATAATGGAGGGATGGAAGGTGACTGTAAAGATAAAAATTGTAAAAGATTTTATAAAAGGAACTGATAAGATAAGAAGTTGTTTGAAAAAAGAAAGAAGAAGATTAAAAAAAAAAAAAAAAGAAAAGAAAAAAGGGAGAGAATGTGATCAGGCAGGAGACTAGAACCAAGCCATACACTAGTGATTTAGGGTATATTTTGATCTGTTACAAGAAAGCGTATCTTAAAATTTTAAAGAGAGAACAACTTATATATATATGCCAAAAATAAGAGTAAGTACTCTGAAGGGATAAAATATCACTCTAAAAATAAAAAATAAAAAATGTTTTTTTAAAAAAGGGATTGATAAGATGTTGGTTGAAAAAGGGAAAAAAAAACAGTTAAAAAATTATCTTTCATAAACTAATGAATCATAGTAAAAAAGCCATGAATTCTATGTACAGTATTCCCCTAGTGCTGGAGTTCTCTTCTCCTTGCGCTGTAAACTTGCTCTTGGCTTGCTGGCTGTTTGTGCTGATCATCTGGGGGAGGGGTCTGTTGCCGTGGTTCCCAAGTGTCTTTGCTGGAGGCGGAATTGCCCCACCCTTGTTGGTCTGGGCTAAGCAAGCTGCTCCGGTTTGCTGTCAGGAGCTTTTGTTCCCTGCAAGCTCTCGGCACAGCTTTGGAGGACCAGGGTGAGAATGGTGGCCTCCCAGTCTCCATCCGTAGGAGCTGAGAACTCAGGGCCCCGATCCTCAGTGCGCCCACAGAGAAAAGCAGTCACTCCTGTCTCCCTGGTCTCCAGCCGCACTCCGTGCTCACCTGGCCTGTGACCGAGCATTTTTCTCTCTGGCATCCGACCCCGTGTGGAGTCTGCAAACCCAGCAGATCCCTGTGGTGTGCTCCTGCACTGCTCCTCCCCAGGGAGGAAGGGGAGTCTCCCCAGCTCTGCCGCTTGTTGGGTCCCTGCTGGAGGCGCAGTGGTCCGACTGGGCCGCGGATCTCAGTTTATGGCCACCCCGAGGTGAGAGCCCGTGCCTCAGCTTTGTCTCTGCAGCCGGCTTCCCCGCTCCAATACCTGGGAGCTCTGCCACACTCAGGCACCCCCGGTCTTTCTGTGACCCCGAGGGTCCTGAGACCACACTGACCCATGAGGATTCCACCCCCCACTTAGCCACTGGAGCGACATCCCTCAGCGGAGCGGACTTCTAAAAATTCCGATTTTGTGCTCCGCAGCTCTATCACTTGCCAGAAGCGGCCGACGGAGGCCCCCTCCCCCGCCGTCTCTCCTCCCGAATATCGCCTCGGATTCACTTCTCCGCACGTCCTACCTTCCAGAAAGTGGTCACTTTTTTGTTCGGATGGTTGTTGCTACTCTCTTCTTCGGTCTTCTGTTGAGTTCATAGGTGTTCAGAATGGTTTGATCCCTATTCAGCTGAATTCCTGAGACCAGACAAAATCCAGGTCTCCTACTCCTCCACCATCTTGCTCCGCCCCAAAATTATGTTTTGAAAAAATAATTCCATAGTACTTCTTTAGGCAGTCAGACCCATGACTTAAGTTTCCACTTAAAGGAGCCACCTGGGGGCCTACTCCTCTGTCAAGACTTCCCTGGAAGATTACATCTGAAGTCACTGAGATTTGTCTACAACTTCTCTTAACAAGAAAGTCAAGGGATGCCTGGGTGACTCAGTCAGTTGAGCATCCAACTCTTGATTTTGGCTCAGTTCATTATCTCAGGGTCGTGAGATTGAGCCCTGAATCAGGCCCTCTGTTAGGCCCTGTGCTGGGCATGGAGCCTGTTTAAAATTCTCTCTCTCCCTCTGCCCTTCCCCTCAGCTCTCTCTCTCACACACACACATAATAACTCTCTCTCAAAACAAACAAACAAACAAAGTCAACTGCACTGATCAAGCCACGTTTCCCAAGGGGAGCAAGCATTCTTTATGGAGCAAGATAAACACTTCTTGGAAGAGAGAGCTCATGAGCCATACTTGAAAGATGCTTTGGGAAATGTCAATTTTTTCCTCACCAAGCATCTATTCCCTCTTCTGCTGGTACCAGCTCTTGGTTTTCCTTGAAGAATGATCCTCCTGTCAGTCTCCAACAATATGGTTTACGTGCCTGGCTCCATCCTACCTTCACTGGCTTGAGCAGTTGACAGCTGACTCCAGCCTAGCCAATAGCTATACCATCCCTGTGGTTGTTCAGGAATTAAAAAGGTCAGTCTAATAAGAGCCAATTCCATAACTTTTGCTAGAACTGTTGGAAAAGGGATGCATCTTATCTTAGGGACCATGTGAGGCCTTTGGAGTGGGCCTACCCAAGAGTTTAGAGAGAAGACAGAGCAGAGCAAAGAGATGGAGAGGGGCCAGGGTCTGCTTAGAGTTGGAGTAGGCCCCTAGGTGGCTCCTTTGAAGTGGAATTGTCTGTAGACAGCATCAGGACACTTTTTGGATAAGGATGAAAACTCCTCCAGCCAAGTTTTGGTTCCAAGCAAGCTATATTGCCACCTAAAGATGCTGCAGGTTAAACCTCCTTCCAGGTCCCAAAGAACACTGGAGGAGGATTTTACTGAAGAAATCATGCAGGAACTTCAATCCTGAAGTCACAGTACTGGCAAGTTTGGGCAAAAATAATTGGAAAATTAGAGGGCCATAACATCTTGAGTCATACACTTCCTCTACCACCTGCTTTCAGGTCACCACCACCTTTCCCTAAATAACTAAAAAAAGGTCCTCAGTTTTTATAGCCTCCCATATTCATTCTCCACAGACCATCTAGAATCATCTTTTGAAAATGTAAATTCTGTTATCATTTTCCTTCTTAAAATCCTGTGATAACTTCTTGTTCACATGAAAATAAAATCCAAATTCCTTACCATGACCTACTTGGCCCAGTAAGATCTGTCCCCAACCTCCTGCTCCATTGAATTCATGTCACTCTAAAATCTAACCATTACAGCCTTCATTTGGTTTATCAAACACACCAGGTTCTTTCTAACCTCAGAGCTTTGATTTTGCTGTTTGTATGAAGTAGACTACCTCATGTTCTTCTCATAGCTGAATTCTTAATCTTCTGGTCCACCTAAAATGCTACCTCCCTGAAGACTTCTTTTGCCACCATTTCTTCTCAACTTAGATAATTTTGATAATTTCCTTTATGTCCTTCAATCATGTAATTTTATTGCTTCTTAATAGCTAAAGGTAAGCTATGCAAAGACAGGAATCTTGTCTATTTTCTCCATAGAATTTTTTTTAACTCCCAGAATGAATGAGCCCCATATTTAGTATTTAATTAATATTTGTTGGATAAGTGGATGGGTGGATGGATGGATGGATGGATGGGCAGATGGATGAATGGGTGGATGGATAAATGGTGATTGCCCATGGGATTGCAATTCCTGGTCTCTACTAAAAGTAGCCATCCTCAATCTGAAGCACTGAACCTAGGTAACTTTATAACAAAAGAATCTCCAGATTTTAATGCCATAGAGCAGGTGGCAGGAAAGAAGTTTTTCAAAACAGACTACCATCAAGTGTAGAAGCAGACAATTCAGATGAGAGTCTGTATTTTCCATTGTAATAACATTAACTGAACTATTAGGATCAGGTGCTATGCACCTTGATAATTCACATCTATTTCCTTTGAGACAACTATTAAATTCTAAATTGCCATGTTGTTTAAACTACCTTATTTTGGAAATGAGGAAGAACTTTGGGAATCAAATAAAACTTAATGTATACTTTGACTGTCTGTGGGTACTTGTCTTACTCCAAGGATGGTCCATTCTGGGATTAATCTGAGCACATTCAGCTGTGCACTTCACCTGGTAGATACCAGGCAGTCATGGCATTCAAACCCTTGACACAAGATGAAAGTGGATCTGATTCTGAATTCCTTCCAGCAGTGATACTTCTCAGCATCATCAATCACTCCAGCCCCAGAGAGTGGGCAGAGAGCTTTGGGCTAAGGTCTCCAGCAGTCCTTCAGCTGATAAATGTGTCTGCAGGCTCAGAGACATTTTCTGTGTGTTCTTTTGATCAAAGTAAAGCATTATAGGGTAAAAAAATCAGAAGATAAGAAATAGGTTACTATGAAAGGCAAGTTTAATGCACACATACCTTCATCTTACGTCTCAGAGATAAATTTTTTTAGCGATAATTTAAAATTGTTTATTTTCTTTCTTGTGTTCTTTACCTCCATTGCTCTAAATAATATGAACATCCGTTTATTGATTTGTTAGATTTAGACAATATCTATTGACTCTCTAAAAGGAGAAATAAGGATTTAGTTCACCTACTGTCCCCAACCCAACTTATCCTCTCCTCCATATTTCATAGCTAAATTATTTTAGTTCTTCCATTGATTACATTTTCCCCAGATCTTATTATGACACTATCAAACACACAAAAGGTGAAAAAAATTTACAGTGAGCACCCATATTTACATCACTTAGATACTGCAATTAACATTTTACTACACTTGCTTTATCACATATCTATCTATTCATCCACACCTATAACCATCCACCTATCCATCTTATTTTTTTGTTTCAAAGCAAGTTGAAACATTAGTCTGCTCCTCTAAACACTTCAGCTTACAGTATTGATCCAGAGTTTAATATTTGTTTATAGTTCTCCTTTTTTTGAAGTAAAATTTTTCTTTTTCTTTTGAAATAAAATTTACATAAAATAAAATACACAGACTTTAAGTGTACCTTTCTATGAGTTTTGATAAATGCATATTCTTTTGTAACTCAAGGCTCTGTCAAGATATAGAACATTACATTCTTTGTCTTCTCCCAGCTAATCCTTCTCTCTCTGCCAACACAAAGACAACTACTTCTTAGATTTTTTCCATCACAAATTAGTTTTCCCTGTTCTCTAAGTCATATAAAAGAAATCCATATAATAAATATTGTTTAATTGAAAGATTTTATTTTTCACTCAACATAGTATTTTTGATATTGGTTTATGGCATTCCCTTTATCAATAATATCTTCTGGTTATTTACCTATTCTCTTATTGATAGACTCCTAGCCTGTTTCTAGCTTTTGGTCATCATGAATAAAACTACTATAACATTCTTCTACAAGTATTTCGTGTGTGTGTGTGTGTGTGTGTATTTTATCTATATCTATATCTATATCTATATCATCTATATCTATATCTATATCATCTATATCTATATCTATATATCTTGGAATGGAATTGCCGGGCCATAGAGTAAGTATATATTTAACTTTAGAAGAAACCAGAACTTTTTTCCAAACTGCATGTGCCCTTTCATATTCCCACTAACAATGTTTGCAAGTACTAGTTGTTCAATATCTTTACCAGTATTTGTCCTTTAAATTTTAGCTGGTCTGATAGGTGTGTAGATGTATCTTATCATAGTTTTAATTTGTATTTTCCTTATGACTAATGCCATTAAGTAGTTTCTCATGTGTTCATTGGTATGTGTATATGTGTGTGTGTGTGCTTGTGAGGTGTGTGGTCAAGTTTTTTTGCCCATTAAAAGAATTGTGGTTTTTTTTTTGTCTTTTTATTTTTGAGTTGTAGTAGAAGAATGAGGTCTTTGTCAAATTTTTAGTTTGCAAATATTTTCTATCAGTCTATGGCTTGCTTATTCATTTCCTTAATTGTGTTTCTTGGCAAACAAAACATTTTAATTTTGATTAAAATTAATTTTTTATTTATAATTATTTCTTTCTGTGAAATGTTTGCCATCCCTAAGTCACAAGGATATTCCCCTATGATTTTCTTCTAGAAACTTTACTTATTATATTTTCAAAACACCTTTATTGAGACATCACTTATATACTATAAAATTGTTATGTATGCAAGTCAATGATTTTTTTTTTTTAATTTTTTTATTGTTATGTTAATCACCATATATTACATCATTAGTTTTTGGTGCAGTGTTCCATGATTCATTGTTTGTTCATAACACCCAGTGCTCCATGCAGAACGTGCCCTCCTCAATGCCCATCACCAGGCTAACCCATCCCCCTACCCCCCTCCCCTCTAGAACCCTCAGTTTGTTTTTCAGAGTCCATCATCTCTCATGGTTCGTCTCCCCCTCTGACATACTCCCCTTTTCTTCCTCTCCTGTTATCTTCTTTTTCTTTTTTCTTAAAATATGTTGCATTATTTGTTTCAGAAGTACAGATCTGTGATTCAACAGTCTTGCACAATTCACAGCGCTCACCGTAGCACATACCCTCCCCAATATCTATCACCCAACCACCCCATCCCTCCCACCCCCAACCACTCCAGTAACACTCAGTTTCTTTCCTGAGATTAAGAATTCCTCATATCAGTGAGGTCATGTGATACATGTCTTTCTCTGATTGACTTATTTCACTCAGCATAACACCCTCCAGTTCCATCCACGTCGTTGCAAATGGCAAGATCTCATTCCTTTTGATGGCTGCATAATATTCCATTGTGTATATATACCACATCTTCTTTATCCATTCATCTGTCGATGGGCATCTTGGCTCTTTCCACAGTTTGGCTATGGTGGACATTGCTGCTATAAACATTGGGGTACACGTACCCCTTCGGGTCTCTACATTTGTATCTTTGTGGTAAATACCCAGTAGTGCAATTGCTGGATCGAACGGTAGCTCTAATTTCAACTGTTTGAGGAACCTCCATACTGTTTTCCAGAGGGGTTGCACCAGCTTGCATTCCCACCAACAGTGTAGGAGGGTTCCCCTTTCTCCACATCCCCGCCAACATCTGTCGTTCCCTGACTTGTTAATTTTAGCCATTCTGACGGGTGTGAGGTGGTATCTCATTGAGGTTTTGATTTGGACTTCCCTGATGCCAAGCGATGTTGAACACTTTTTCATGTGCCTGTTGGCCATTTGGATGTCTTCTTTGGAGAAATGTCTGTTCATGTCTTCTGCCCATTTCTTGATTGGATTATTTGTTCTTTGGGTGTTGAGTTTGATAAGTTCTTTATAGATTTTGGATACTAGCCCTTTATCTGATATGTCATTTGCAAATATTTTCTCCCATTCTGTCGGTTGTCTTTTGGTTTTGTGGACTGTTTCTTTTGCTGTGCAGAAGCTTTTTATCTTGATGAAATCCCAATAGTTCATTTTTGCCCTGGCTTCCCGTGCCTTTGGCGATGTTTCTAGGAAGAAGTTGCTGCGGCTAAGGTCGAAAAGGTTGCTACCTGTGTTCTCCTTTAGGATTTGGATGGACTCCTGTCTCACGTTTAGGTCTTTCAACCATTTGGAGTCTATTTTTGTGTGTGGTGTAAGGAAATGGTCCAGTTTCATTCTTCTGCATGTGGCTGTCCAATTTTCCCAACACCATTTGTTGAAGAGACTGTCTTTTTGCCATTGGACATTCTTTCCTGCTTTGTCAAAAATAAGTTGACCATAGAGTTGAGGGTCCATTTCTGGGCTCTCAATTCTGTTCCATTGATCTATGTGTCTGTTTTTGTGCCAGTACCATACTGTCTTGATGATGACAGCTTTGTAATAGAGCTGGAAGTCCGGAATTGTGATGCCGCCAGCTTTGCTTTTCTTTTTCAGTATTCCTCTGGCTATTCGGGGTCTCTTCTGGTTCCATACAAATTTTAGGATTATTTGTTCCATTTCTTTGAAAAAAGTGGATGGTATTTTGATGGGGATTGCATTGAATGTGTAGATTGCTCTAGGTAGCATTGACATCTTCACAATGTTGATTCTCCCAATCCATGAGCATGGAACGTTTTTCCATTTCTTTGTGTCTTCTTCAATTTCTTTCCTGAGTATTTTATAGTTTTCTGAGTACAGATCCTTTGCCTCTTTGGTTAGATTTATTCCTAGGTATCTAATGGTTTTGGGTGCAATTGTAAATGGGATAGACTCCTTGATTTGTCTCTCTTCTGTCTTGTTGTTGGTGTATAGGAATGCCACTGATTTCTGTGCATTGATTTTATATCCTGCTACTTTACTGAATTCCTGTATGAGTTCTAGCAGTTTTGGGGTGGAGTCTTTTGGGTTTTCCACATACAGTATCATATCATCTGCAAAGAGTGAGAGTTTGACTTCCTCTTTGCCGATTTGGATGCCTTTGATTTCTTTTTGGTGTCTGATTGCTGTGGCTAGGACTTCTAATACTATGTTGAATAGCAGTGGTGAGAGTGGACATCCCTGCCGCGTTCCTGACCTTAGGGGAAAAGCTCTCAGCCTTTCCCCATTGAGAATGATATTCGCTGTAGGTTTTTCGTAGATGGCTTTTATGATATTGAGGTATGTACCCTCTATCCCTATACTCTGAAGAGTTTTGATCAAGAAAGGATGTTGTACTTTGTCAAATGCTTTTTCTGCATCTATTGAGAGGATCATATGATTCTTGTTCTTTCTTTTGTTAATGTATTGTATCACGTTGATTGATTTGCGGATGTTGAACCAGCCTTGCAGCCCAGGGATAAATCCCACTTGGTCGTGGTGAATAATCCTTTTAATGTACTGTTGGATCCTATTGGCTAGTATTTTGGTGAGAATTTTTGCATCCACGTTCATCAAGGATATTGGTCTGTAATTCTCTTTTTTGATGGGGTCTTTGTCTGGTTTTGGGATCAAGGTAATGCTGGCCTCATAAAATGAGTTTGGAAGTTTCCCTTCCATTTCTATTTTTTGGAACAGTTTGAGGAGAATAGGTATTAATTCTTCTTGAAATGTCTGATAGAATTCCCCTGGGAAGCCATCTGGCCCTGGGCTTTTGTTTCTTGGGAGATTTTTGATGACTGTTTCAATTTCCTTAGTGGTTATAGGTCTGTTCAGGTTTTCTATTTCTTCCTGGTTCAATTTTGGTAGTTGATACATCTCTAGGAATGCACCCATTTCTTCCAGGTTATCTAATTTGCTGGCATAGAGTTGCTCATAATATGTTCTTATAATTGTTTGTATTTCTTTGGTGTTGCTTGTGATCTCTCCTCTTTCATTCATGATTTTGTTGATTTGAGTCATTTCTCTTTTCTTTTTGATCAGTCTGGCCAGGGGTTTATCAATCTTGTTAATTCTTTCAACGAACCAGCTCCTAGTTTCGTTGATCTGTTCTACTGTTCTTTTGGTTTCTAGTTCATTGATTTCTGCTCTGATCTTTATGATTTCTCTTCTCCTGCTGGGTTTAGGCTTTCTTTGCTGTTCTTTCTCCAGCTCCTTTAGGTGTAGGGTTAGGTTGTGTATTTGAGACCTTTCTTGTTTCTTGAGAAAGGCTTGTATTGCTATATACTTTCCTCTCAGGACTGCCTTTGCTGTATCCCAAAGATTTTGAACAGTTGTGTTTTCATTTTCATTGGTTTCCATGAATTTTTTTAATTCTTCTTTAATTTCTTGGTTGACCCATTCATTCTTTAGTAGGATGCTCTTTAGCCTCCATGTATTTGAGTTCTTTCCAACTTTCCTCTTGTGGTTGAGTTCTAGTTTCAAAGCATTGTGGTCTGAAAATATGCAGGGAATGATCCCAATCTTTTGGTACCGATTGAGACCTGATTTGTGACCTAGGATGTGATCAATTCTGGAGAATGTTCCATGGGCACTAGAGAAGAATGTGTATTCCGTTGCTTTGGGATGGAATGTTCTGAATATGTCTGTGAAGTCCATTTGGTCCAGTGTGTCATTTAAAGTCTTTATTTCCTTGTTGATCTTTTGCTTAGATGATCTGTCCATTTCAGTCAGGGGGGTGTTAAAGTCCCCCACTATTATTGTATTGTTGTCAATGTGTTTCTTTGCTTTTGTTATTAATTGCCTTATATAATTGGCTGCTCCCATGTTCGGGGCATAGATATTTACAATTGTTAGATCTTCTTGTTGGATAGACCCTTTAAGTAGGATATAGTGTCCTTCCTCATCTCTTATTACAGTCTTTGTTTTAAAATCTAGTTTGTCTGATATAAGGATTGCCACCCCAGCTTTCTTTTGGTGTCCATTAGCATGGTAAATGGTTTTCCACCCCCTCACTTTCAATCTGGGGGTGTCTTTGGGTGTAAAATGAGTCTCTTGCAGACAGCATATTGATGGGTCTTGTTTTTTAATCCAATCTGATAGCCTGTGTCTTTTGATTGGGGCATTTAGCCCATTTACATTCAGGGTAACTATTGAAAGGTATGAATTTAGTGCCATTGTATTACCTGTAAGGTGACTGTTAACTGTCTGTTGTCTGTGTTCGTTTCTGCTCTTTGCTGCTTTTAGGTTCTCTCTTTGCTTAGAGGACCCCTCTCAATATTTCTTGGAGGGCTGGTTTCGTGTTTGCAAATTCCTTTAGTTTTTGTTTGTTCTGGAAGCTTTTGATCTCTCCTTCTATTTTCAATGATAGCCTAGCTGGATATAGTATTCTTGGCTGCATATTTTTCTCGTTTAGTGCTCTGAAGATATCTTGCCAGTCCTTTCTGTCCTGCCAGGTCTCTGTGGATAAGTCTGTTGCCAATCTAATGTTTCTACCATTGTAGGTTACATATCTCTTCTCCCGAGCTGCTTTCAGGATTTTCTCTTTGTCTCTGAGACTCATAAGTTTTACTATTAGATGTCGGGGTGTTGACCTATTTTTATTGATTTTGAGAGGGGTTCTCTGTGCCTCCTGGATTTTAATGCCTGTTTCCTTCCTCACATTAGGGAAGTTCTCTGCTATAATTTGCTCCAATATACCTTCTGCCCCTCTATCTCTCTCTTCTTCTTCTGGGATCCCAATTATTCTAATGTTGTTTCGTCTTATCGTATCACTTATCTCTCGAATTCTGCCCTCGTGATCCTGTAGTTGTTTCTCTCTCTTTTTCTCAGCCTCTTTATTTTCTATCATTTGGTCTTCTATATCGCTGATTCTCTCTTCTGCCTCATTTATCCTAGCATTTAGTGCCCCCATTTTTGATTGCACCTCATCAATAGCCTTTTTGATTTCGATTTGGTTAGATTTTAGTTCTTTTATTTCTCCAGAAAGGGTTTCTCTAATAACTTCCACGCTTTTTTCAAGCCCAGCTAGTATCTTTAAAGTCATGATTCTGAACTCTAGGTCCGACATCGTACTAATGTCCGTATTGAGTAGGTCCCTGGCTGACGGTACTACCTCTTGTTCTTTTTGCTGAGGTGATTTCTTTCGTCTTGTCATTTTGTCCAGAGGAGAATAGATGAATGAGAGAACAAAAGGCTAACAGGTTTACAACGTCCCCAGCAAATATACTGTATACAAATCAGAAAAGACCTGAAACCAGGGGAAAAGAAAGGGAAAGAAAGAAAAAAGAAAGAGAAAAAGAAAAAAAAAAAGAAAAAAAAGATAAAAACAAAAACAAAACAATTCAAAAAAGGCAGAATATGATCAAATATGATCAGGCTAGTGCATAGATCAGTGCCACACACTAGATTTTGGGCGTATTTTGGTCTGTTAGAAAAAAGGGCCTCCTAAAATTTTAAAGGAAGAAAGACATATATGTACAAAATAAGGGTTGATACAATGAAGGGATGGAAGATGACTGTAAAGATGAAAATTATAAAAGATTTTATAAAAGGACTTGGTAAGATAAGTTGTTTGAAAAAAGAAAGGAGATTTAAGGAAAAAAAAAAAAAAGGAAAAAGGGAGAGAATGTGATCAGGCAGGAGACTAGAACAAAGCCATACACTAGTGGTTTAGGGTATATTTTGATCTGTTAGAAGAAACTGTACCTCAAAATTTTAAAGAGAGAACAACTTATATATATATGCCAAAAACAAGGATAACTACTATGAAGGGATAAAATATGACTCTAAAAATGAAAAAAAAATAAAAAATGTTTTTTTTTTTTAAAAAGGGATTTATAAGATGTTGGTTGAAAAAGGGAAAAAGAAAAATAAAAAAAAGTCAACAAAAATTAACTTTGATGAAATAATGAATCATGGTAAAAAAAAAAAAAAAAAAAAAAAGCCATGAATCTATGTGCAGTATTCTCCTAGCGCTGGAGTTCTCCTATTCTCCTTGATCGATCAACTTGGTCTTGGCTTGCTGGCTGTTTGTGTTGATCTTCTGGGGGAGGGGCCTGTTGCTGTGGTTTCCAAATGTCTTTGCCGGAGGCGGAATTGCCCCGCCCTTGTCGGTCCGGGCTAAGGAAGCTGCTCCAGTTTGCTCTCAGGAGCTTTTGTTCCCTGCAAGCTCTCGGTACAGCTTTGGAGGACCAGGGCGAAAATGGCGGCCTCCCAGTCTCCGCCCGGAGGAGCCGAGAACTCGGGGCCCCACTCCTCAGTGCGCCCCCAGAGAAAAGCAGTCACTCCCGTGTCCCCGGTCTCTGGCCGCACTCCGTGCTCACCCGGCCTGTGATCGAGCGTTGCTATCTCTGGCACCCGACCCCGCTCGGAGTCTCCAAACCCAGCAGATCCCTGCAGTGCGTTCCCGCACCGCTCCTCCCCGGGAAGGAAGGGGAGTCTCCCCGGATCTGCTGCTTGTTGGGTCCTTGCTGGGGGAGCCGTGCCCCGACTGGGCCGCGGATCACAGTTTATGGCCACCCCGAGCTGAGAGCCCGCGCCTCGGCTCCGTCTCTGCAGCCGGCTTCCCCGCCCCGACACCTGGGAGCTCTGCCGCACTCAGGCACCCCCGGTCTCTCTGTGACCCCAAGGGTCCTGAGACCACACTGTCCCGGGAGGATTCCACCCCCCGCTTAGCCACTGCAGCGACGTCCCTCCGCCGAGCCAACTTTTAAAAGGTCCGATTTTGTGCTCCGCGGCTCTATCACTTGCCAGAAGCGGCCGGCGGAGGCCCCTCCCCCGCCGTCTATCCTCCCGAATATCGCCTCGGATTCACTTCTCCGCACGTCCTACCTTCCAGTAAGTGGTCGCTTCTCTGTTCAGAGAGTTGTTGCTACTCTCCTGTTCGATCTCCTGTTGAGTTCGTAGGTGTTCAGAATGTTTTGACCCCTATTCAGCTGAATTCCTGAGACCAGACAAAATCTAGGTCTCCTATTCCTCCGCCATCTTGCTCCGCCCCTCGCAAGTCAATGATTTTGTATAGTTATAGAGTTGTGTAGCTATCACCATAACCTAGTTTTGGAACATTTCTATCACCTTAGAAAATTTCTCATGCCTATTTACAGTCAAAACCACTCCTACTTCCAGCCAAAGCCATTCACTACTCTGTTTTCTATCTCTATAAACTTGCTTTTTGTAGACATTCTCATTTCTAGAAATTTACCCAATGAAATTAAAACATGTATGCACAAAGACACACACACAAATATTCATAGCAGCATTATTTATATTAACCAATAACTTGAAGTAATTTAAATAATATATTTATTATTTATTACTTGTTCTAGTAACCCTCTTGGTAACACTTTATGGATGAAAATCTTAGCAACCCTAACTTTTTCTCTACCTCTTCATTTACTCCATCCTCACCCCTCCATGTTCTACCTCTATCAGCTACATTTCTAATTCACCTCTGAAAGTTATTTTAATACATCTTTCCACCTCAGTTAAGCTTTCCATTCTTTGTCCAAGAGTGTTTACATTGTTAAAATTTAATAAACAATGTTTATATTATTAAGCATATAAGCACTCACTTTACTCATTTATTCACTCAAAAGTGCCAGGCAGTGTTCTAAGTGTTGAAGTTACAATGGTGAACAAGACAGGTAAAGTCCTCTCAGGACAGGGCAGGAGACAGTGGGTAAAAAGACAAGTGAATAATTTAATTGTCCAATCAATTATTGTGGTACTAAGAGCAGGATTGCATTTCATCTCTGGGTGTCTCATTACATTACTCCTGTGCCAGAATAGAAGGTGTCTCATGGTAAAGTCAAATGGGCTTGCTTTCTTTAATTGCTTTTCATTAATTACTTGAAATCTTGCTTCATTGTGGTGTTTCATATTTGGGCTTAAATTCACAAGATATATTTCTTAAAAAGAATTAAAAACCGAAAAGAAATTAATAACAATAAAATCTCTATACTATTGTTGTTATTTATTTGTTTCTAGCCTCCTGTTTTGCTTCACTTTACCCTTCCAGGACCCTCTGTGGTTCTGTTGCAAATCTTCCAGGGCTAATAAATATGTAGCATTTATTAAACTGTTACTAATATACATGCTTCATTTCATTTGGCCCTCACAACCCTATGGGATAGGAGTTATTATCATTCCCATTTTATGAATCAGGAAATTAGGGCTTAAAGCGGTTGACTTGACTATGAAATAGTATGTTGATACAAGCTTTTTGGAAAGCAATGCAAGTGATGTACCGAAACTCTATAATATTTACATCCTTTGAGCCAAACTTGTAAATTTGTTTCCTAGAGTAATTGAGGAGAAGAAAAGAGCTACATTCAAAAATATTTTCACTGCGTATAATCTTAAGAGTGAAAAGGTAGAAACAATTGAAATCTCAAACAAAAAAAGAACTTACAGAACATCAGTAGAAGAGTAGAACATGACTGTTGAAAGAAGGAAGGAAACAGAAGAACCAGAAAGGTTCTTTTCTTGCTCTTCTGTGTGGAATCCACTATTCCTAATATCCCCATGTCTTCCTCCTTCTTGGTTATTTGTTTAGTTTTGCTGAAAGACGTATGAAAATGTCTTCCTTCCTTCTTGCCTCCCTCCCTTCTTCCAATCCTTTTTTTCCCCTTCTTCCCTGTTTCTCCCTCTTCGCCTCACTTCATTTCCTCCCTTCCTCCCTCATGTTCCACATTTTTGTTCCCCAAAAAATATTCTGATGTTTTTAATGTGTCACTACTGTATTTCTATACATTCTTTCAAAATATTACTGGTTTTGTTTGTTTTGTGTTTTTAGTTTTTTAATATCCAAGGTTACTAATAAGAACTATTATTTATTTTTCATTCCTACACTTCATAGGTGAATTACTTTTTGTCCCTCTATTAGGATATTCTCCTTATTTTTTATGAGAATGTGCCTAGGCATGGGATCTTGGTGGATCTGCAGTAGGCCTTTTTAATCTGAAACTCTGCTCTAAGAAAGTCTCTTCCAGTATTTATTTGATAATTTCCTCCCATCCATTTTATCTGTTCTCTTCTTCTGGGGTTTCTATTAGATGTTGGATCTTCTGGATTTTATATATATATATATAAATATAAATATTTCATATATTTGTTTTTTAATCTTTATTCTGGAAGATTATCTCAACTTTGCTTTCCATATTTTCCATTTCTTCATGTTATTTGTATTTAATTTACCAGTTTAAATTACTCTTTTTGTTTTATGGTTATTAATTTTTTTTAATCTTGTTGAATATGTTAGGAATCTTGTCTTCATTTCTTTTTAAGTTTCTATTCCCTGAACTGTTTCCTCTAGGATTATGTTTTCTATTTTATATATTTTGGCCTTTCCCTTCCATCTTGCTGACTCTCCTCATATGCTTGGTGATCTTTGGGTAGTCTCCCATGTTTATACAGTTTCTGACTAGGAGCTCTCTGTTGTGTGGGGAAGAATCATAGTGTCAGGCTTCAGACCAAAATCTATTTCCTCCTTTGTCAGAATGAGGAGGGCTTCACTCTGGGGTACTGTTACCCACACAAAATGCCTTCATGTCCCCCCATATATTTTTTCAAAGTTTTTAGAGAAAAGCCACCTTGGGAAGAATGCTGTATTACTGAGTGTCCTCCTCTGGATATGGAGGATGAGAGTGGTGGCTACTTGTATGATGGTACAGACTTCTAAAGAATTACCCTATTTCCAACCCCTTCTTATCTTCATCTTAGTTGTACCCAGAGACTCTATACCTGGATCCTATCCAGGGTGCTGAAGGACAGACTGGCTTCCATGTTCACTATAGCCCAGTAGCTTTCTCTATTTCACTAACTCATTCCACAGAACTATTTGTGGATCATTTTACTTGTGGTACTCTTTTTCTCTTTCTTGTTTATTCCTTTTGAACAAATAAATTTTATTTTAACAAAGGGTCATAAGCAAATGAACATTCACATTCTGCCACCTGGAACTTGGATCTATTGAAGTATTGCCAGAACAATCCATGAGCAAAACTGGAAGTTTATAATTCCTGGAATTCCTGGCATTAGCAATATATACAGGTTTTTCACATGTTATGTACATGAAATATGTATTAAAATGTCTTTGAAAATTGCTGTCTTTACTTTTGTGATTGGCATGCCAACAAAACCTCTTTCTCTTTTTGACTTGGCTGCCAGGAAGTGCTGTTAAATTTAGTGCATAATTATGGAAATGATCTCAATTCTGATTTCACTCTTAAATATATTTTGTTTTACAAATAATCCAATCAAGAAATGGGCAGAAGACATGAACAGACATTTTTCCAAAGAAGACATCCAAATGGCCAACAGACACATGAAAAAGTGCTCAACATCGCTCGGCATCAGGGAAATCCAAATCAAAACCTCAATGAAATACCACCTCACACCAGTCAGAATGGCTAAAATTAACAAGTCAGGAAATGACAGATGTTGGCGGGGATGCGGAGAAAGGGGAACCCTCCTACACTGTTGGTGGGAATGCAAGCTGGTGCAACCACTCTGGAAAACACTATGGAGGTTCCTCAAACAGTTGAAAATAGAGCTACCATACGATCCAGCAATTGCACTACTGGGTATTTACCCTAAAGATACAAATGTAGGGATCCGAAGGGGTATGTGCACCCCAATGTTTATAGCAGAAATGTCCACAATAGCCAAACTGTGGAAAGAGCCAAGATGTCCATCGACAGATGAATGGATAAAGAAGAGGTGGTATATATACACAATGGAATATTATGCAGCCATCAAAAGGAATGAGATCTTGCCATTTGCAACGACGTGGATGGAACTGGAGGATGTTATGCTGAGTGAAATAAGTCAATCAGAGAAAGACATGTATCATATGACCTCACTGATATGAGGAATTCTTAATCTCAGGAAACAAACTGAGGGTTGCTGGAGTGGTGGGGGTGGGAGGGATGGGGTGGCTGGGTGATAGACATTGGGGAGGGTATGTGCTATGGTGAGTGCTGTGAATTGTGTAAGACTGTTGAATCACAGATCTGTACTTCTGAAACAAATAATGCAACATATGTTAAGAAAAAAGAAGAAGAAGAAGATAGCAGGTGGGGAAGAATGAAGGGGAGTAAGTCAGAGGGGGAGATGAACCATGAGAGATGGACTCTGAAAAACAAACTGAGGGTTCTAGAGGGGAGGAGTGTAGGGGGATGGGTTAGCCTGGTGATAGGTATTAAAGAGGGCACATTCTGCATGGAGCACTGGGTGTTATGCACAAACATTGAATCATGGAACACTACATCAAAAACTAATGATGTATGGTGATTAACATAACAATAAAAATTATTTAAAAAAATAAATAAATATATTTTATCTCCAACTAATAACATATATATATGTTTGAGTTAATCTCATCTTTTAAAAGATAAGTAAAATACATATTGTAAATGTATATAATTAGTATTATTCATATTCATATAAATATTTACATATCAATATATTAAATATAAGTGTTTATGTATTAAATATATATTTATATAAATAGTTACATATTTATATTATGTATGCAAAATAAATAAATGCATACTTGATCTTCTGTATAAAATATTAGTATAACTGGGGCCTGAATTTAAGCACTGTCCACAGCTACAGTCCAGGTCCAGGTAATCTGGTAGGTAGGCTCCCCTGGGGACCATTTTTCAAAGCACTAAGAGTTTTCTGGCAGAGTACTCACCTTAGAGAAAGGAAGCCAGGCATGAAAAGGTCACTGCAGGAAAAAAAGCTTCATGTTTTTGAGTTTTTGATAGAAGGAACATTCTGAATGCTAGGTGCTACTTGTCACCTAGAACATCTTCCAGCCCAGCTCTTCAGGGACTCATATTTGAGACCAATGGAATTTAATATAAACTCTTCATTTTCTTTTTTTAATTTTTTTTTAATTTTTAAAATTTTATTATGTTATGTTAGTCACCGTACATTACATCATTAGTTTTTGATGTGGTGATCCACGATCCATTGTTTTCTTCTAACACCCAGTGCTCCATGCAATACGTGCCCTCCTTAATACCCATCAAATTCTTTATTTTCTTGATGAAAATAGCACTATGGGGTCTTTTAGTAGAGGGTAACGAAAAAAAGAAGAAAGTATACATATATGGTTTTATTTTTTGTTGTGTTTTGTTTTTAGTTTTCTAATATCCAAGGTTACTCAAAAGAACTATTATTTGTTTTTCATTCCTACACTTCATAGGTGAATTACTTTTTAGTAGAGGGTAACCAAAAAACTTTGTTGTTTTTTCTTTTGTTTCAATAGTTTATAAACATGAATGCCATGAACATGAGGAAATTGGAGTGGTGAGCCTGTTTATTCATCAGGGCATCTTGAAGTGGAAGGTGGGCTTGGGGTTTGATATTGGAGAAACTGACATTGACCTTTGACAGGGTAGTTTTAGAGAGTGCAGTGGTTCTATGTGATAAGGGAAAAGAATTCTCAGCTCCTAGGGGCAATCTGACAGGGAGAGGTAGAGGAGGAAAGGTAGTATGGGAGGAACATAAAAAGAAGCCATAAAAGTTGTATGGTGTTGGGATTCAGAGTCAATGGAAATTTCCCTCAGTGGTGTATTGGATAACATTTTAAAAAGAGTGTGCGTCCCAGGGGTGCCTGGGTAGTTCATTTGGTTAGGTGAGCGGCTTTTGATTTTGGCTCAGGTCATGATCTCAGGGTCCTGGGATCGAGCCCTACTTTGGGCATGGTGCTCAGCAGGGAGTCTGCTTGAGGATTCTCCTTCTCCCTCTCCCTCCACCCCTCCTTGCACTCATGCTTTCACTCTCTTTCTCTAAAATCAATCAATCAATCTATCTTATCTATCTATCATCATCTTAAAAATAAAATAAAATAAGGGGCACCTGGGTGGCTCAGTCAGTTGAGCCTCTGACTCTTGATTACAGCTCAGGTCATGATCTCAGGGCCATGAGATTGAGGCCATGAAGAGCTCCACACTCAGCATGAAGTCTGCTTGAGTTTCTTTTCCTCTGCCTCCTCCCCCACACTTTCTTTCTCTCAAAATAAATAAATCTTTAAAATAAAATAAATAAATAAAATTTAAAAATTGAGTATGCATCCTAGGGCTTAAGTCAAGGAGGGTGAGTATCTCTGCTGTCTCCCAGGGCAATGGCCAAGTGTTCTAACCTATTCTTTCCTGGGGATGAAGCTTTCCAGAGCTCTGGGCTTTACTAGGTCGGTGGGCAGGGTCAGTTTCAGTTCCAACTTCCTACCTCCCACAGGCTCACAGCTTCATTTACTTGTAGACATGAAAATTCAAACTCCCTGTCCAGTGAACCTGGAAAGGCATAGTTATAATTTTAGTTTTCAGTTTCCACTTTACCTATTTACTTATTTAGTTATTTCTCTTATTTTTGTAAGCTAAGCTATGCACTTAAAAACATGTTTGCTATATTTAGCCATCATTACCAGGAGGCTTGTCTTGGTCTGCCATACTTCTAGAAAAGTGTTCCCCATCTACTCTTCAACCTTCCTCATTGTGACCTTTGCCCTGTAACTCTTCAGAAACTGCTCTCATCAAGGTCACCAGTGACATCTAATTTTTTCCAAATCTATAAAAAATTCTTATCTTTATCTTTTCATATTCTAAGTTTTTGACACAAGTGACCACTTGTTCTTTCTTGAGGGGTTTTACCATATTGTCTTCCAAATAGGCCTATACTTCCTACAGGTATGTCTCCAGCAGAGACCTCTGCTGTGAGCTCCAGGCTTGCATATCCAACCCTCCCTTTGACATCTCCATTTGGACACTTCAGAGGCACCTCAAAATAACATGTCTCAAGTATAACTCCTTGACTCCTTCACCTACGCCCCCATCAGCCCCCATCTTTACCTCCCCTCTCTGTCACATCTCAAAGAATGGACACCCTGTCTACCACTTACTCAAGCTAGAAATTTAAATATAATATTTGGTTATTTACTTTTTTCTGGTCCCCCCACAATATCCATCATTTTGTTTTACTGTGCAAACTGTATTAAAATTTAGCCTTAAAACCATTCAATCTTCTGTATCTTAATGCAACACGTTTTGCCTATTTACTCTCTCTTTTAGACTTATGCATTCATCTGCCTCCTGTCTCTTCTGCTGCTTTCACACTTTTCCTTCTCTAGCACATCCTCCAGAGTGGCCTGTTCACATAACTCGGCACCTCAAGGATCTCTCATTGCCCTGGAAACCATGGCCCAGACCCTCACCAGTCCCTGTGTGAGCTTTTCCACCTGACTTGGCAGCATCCCTCATGCCACTCTCTACTTTGCTCACTACTGTCCAGCCACACCAACTTTCTTTCATTTTCCAAATATGTCAAGCCTTTCCCATCCCAGGGATTTGTACTTGATATTCCTATGTGTGGTTTTTGTTTTGGCCCACATACTTCTATGCCTGGTTCCTCTTCACTTTTTGGGTTTCATCATAAAACTCCCCCCTCGGAGAGTCCTACCCTGACAACCCAATTTGAATTAGACCTGTTCCCATTATATACTAGCACAACACTTATTTATGTAAATTTTTATATTTATTTGTGCATATTTCTCATATTGTCTGTATGTCTCGGGGGTATCAGTCCCATGAATACAGGGAGCTTTTCTTCTGTGTTCCTTGTTCTGTGCTCAAGCCTGACAGTTAGCTGGTCCTCAGTAATCATTTATTAAATGTATGATTGTTGAAAAAATTAATGAAAAATCAGGGCCAATTTGGGACCTTTTAGCACACAGCAAGCCCTCTGGTGGGCCCTGCTAAGCCTCCCAACACAACAGATGTAGGCCAGGTGGAGCTGCCCTCAGTCACATTTTATCTGAGTTCCTGAGAGTTCTACTCATTGCAGTTTTTCTATTCACAGTGACACAGCTGAAGTAGGAAATATGCTCAGAATAACAATCAGAGCTCAAAGCTGGAGACTGCACCCACCAGGCATGAGGCCAGGAGGTCACTTGCCCATTCACCCTGTACCTGAAGGGTGGTTTTATGAAATCCTGACAGAAATTTGAGGAGGATTGATATCCTCTAAAAGGAGGCAACACATCCTGTTTTCTAATGGACTACTCCTGAAAGTGAAAAGGTGCTACTAATAATTATGCTAGAATAATAGGAAAGAACAGGGAGTGCACTGGACAAACAATATACAACATCTCTCAGGGAAAGATCCTAGCTGGTTTTTAAAAAAGTCTGCCCTCAAAGGTTTTCTGCCCTCAAAGTCTGGGAAGGCAACCTGGACCACAAATGGCATAAGGCTGGGTGTCAGCGGAGCTGAAGTCTGTCCCCATGAGGTCTCACCTGTGAGCTGCTGCCACCTGGGACAGGTCACTTAACCTTGCTGAGCTGTGGCTCCCTTGCTTGTGGTTTGGAGATAGCAATACCTATCCCAACCCTTTCTGCAATTCTGTGAGTGATGGCATTCCAGAAACTAGAATGGTTTTAGGAGTATATGGTGCTATTCATATTTTATTATTAGGTTTTAGAGTTTGCTTTAGTTAAAGGATTCTCAACATTAAACCTAGAATTCTTTCCACTGGAATTTCAATATCACTTAAACAATAGAGAAAGGTATGGTTTCTTCTAAAACATTAAAGTCATCTTTTTTTTTTCAAAGATTTTATTTATTTATTTGAAAGAGAGCAAGAGAGGGAGAGAAAGCACAGAGGGAGAGGGAGAAGCAGACTCCCCACGGAGCAGGGAGTCCGATGTGGGGCTCGATTCCAGGACCCTGAGATTATGACCTGAGCTGAAGGCAGAGGTTTAACCCACTGAGCCACCCAGGAGTCCCAAAATTCATCTTGAGAAAATGGTCTTTAAAGCATCTTTTTTGGGTGTACTTTATTCTAGTCTTTTGCTAACATGTCTGTGTGTGTATTTTCAATATCTGTCTACAAGTTTGCGTTCATACTATATGTGCAGTTTATTCAGCAACAGGAGAAAAGACAAATTATACACATAGAAAAATAATGTTTATTAGCTGAAAAACATTGCTCATGAATGGAAGGACTGTGATTTTAATCATTCTGCATTTTGATCAATGATCTGTTTCCTTCTGGTTTTTGTAATACTTTGAGGAAAAGGAGAAAGTTGAAATACCAAGATTTGTGCCACAGTTTTTGTCAACTTTTAAGAGAGCCATACAAGAAAGTCTCTCAGGAAAAATTTCAAACTTTTTTAAAGACGCCTGGGACATATAAGCTGAATTTTTAGCCACAGTGTGCAGATCCACCTCACACACATTCACAAGCATTGCAAATGGCTGGGTTTCATTTTGTTTTAAGATTTTTGTTTTCAGATTTATTTATTTATTTGAGAGAAAGAGAATGAGAGAGAGTACATGAGAGGGGGGAAGGTTAGAGGGAGAAGCAGGCTCCTCGCTGAGTAGGGAGCCCAATGCAGGACTCAATCCTGGGACTACAGGATCATGACCTGAGCTGAAGGTAGTTGCTTGACCAACTGAGCCACCCAGGTGCCCCTTGTCTTAAGATTTTAAGTCAAAATCTTTCCTGAAGAGCAAATTTCCCCTCTGGACATTTGTTATTCCATGAATTCCCACTGACCCTGGGCTCACAATCCTGGCCTAGCCACTTCTGGGGCTTCCTGGAATGTGGGGCTTCCAGGCTCAAGACCTGAACAGTCCTGGGCAAACCAGACTAGTTAGTCACATTACTGGGCTGATTACTGGGGTACATAAATCCCCATTTCTTCTCAGAACCTCTTGATCCACAGGGCATGGCTTCTGTTGGATAATTCCATTTCAGAGCTGGCCAGAAGAGGCCTCAGGAGACCACCCATTACCACACAGAATTGTCTCCCAGAGCTTTCTCTCTCTGGTGGCCATCTGGTTCTTACCACCCAGCAACTCCCCCCCCCCCCCCTCCACCAGGTCCATCAGGCCCTGGGAAAATCTCATATCAGAAAAAAGGGAAAAAGAAATCAGCTGACATGCTTTGAAATGGAGGTCAGTGTCATCCAACACTGTTCTTTTTATTCACTGGCTCTCAGCTTGAGGGAGGGGACTTTCACAGGTGAGAAGAGGATTCTAAATCTATTAGAGGCATAAAATGTAACCAGCTTGGAGAAATAAAGTCTTCTTCCACATGCACCTCTTGCTCTCCTCAAGCAGCATCGTGGGCTGCCTGGGGATGAGCTATCTTTGGCAGCTCCCCCAGGGCAGGAAGGAGCCAGGCGCCTCAAAGTTTACTTTTTGAATTATTCATGTATTATTAATAGCAGCAGTGATGATGACAGGAAGGTAATCATGACACCATGACACAGGACCATCCTGAGGGAGGGAGAGAGAGAAAGAGAGAGAGAGAGGCAAGGCAGCTGCATGTGTTTGGCCAAATCAGCAGGTGCTGAGTCATGCCTCCTCCACTCTCCTCTGCTCCCCAGACAGGGTTAAGGGCAGGACACATGAGGCCCTGTCTCTGGAGAGTCTCCTGGATCAGCTCAAGCTCTGTAGCCCCCTGGAAACCTTCCTTCACTGCTAGTACAGCATAGTAGTTAAGAACATGATCATAAGCAGCCCAGTTCTTACCTGAGAATCCCCTCTTAGAAGCTCAGTGGCCTTGAACATAGGTCTTAACTTACCTAAGCCTTTCTCATATTCCATTTAGCTACAAGGAAATAAGAACAGAATATATACATGGGACTGCTGTGAGGATTAAATGGGAGAAAGGGCTGAGCACAATATCTGGCATAGAGTCAAACAGTAGCTATGCAAGTCTTACTACATGCTGTTGAAGCCCATTCTGTGCTGGTTTGTGTCTATTTTTCACCCTACTAATATGGTCTTGGCTTTGATTGAAATTGCTCTGCTGGTTGTGAATATGTAAGTCTAGCTTTCTCCAAGGTGGAGGCACCTTACCAATCTTCTTTTCTTTCCTCATTGTGGTGGAAGGAGGGATCTCAGAGGGACTTCTGAGCATATGGATTTTGTGTTGGTTGGTAAAAGGTGGGCTCCTGTCTCCTCACTAATCAATGCTTCTGTCCCCTGCTTCAAACTGTCCTAAAGTGCAAGGCATCAGAATCAGCCAACCTTGGGGGAACTTGCTGACTTCTTCTAGGCCCACTCAAACATGGCATTTGCCCACTCCAAGGAGAAGGGCTTTGCCAGGTGCAATGCCTTTTTTACTGGACTCCATGTATCCTGTGATGGATTTCTTAGTGATGAGATTCCAGTCTCCTCTTCATCTATAAAAAGGAGGTGGGTGATAATACATTGTGTCAGTTTTGTTGCAGGAATAAACATGACAGCTCAAAAATAGGACTGGCATTTTGGATAGACTAAATCAACAGTAATTACTATTATTCTTCTATCCACCATACACATTCTATTTTAATGTTTATTTACCCTCAATTTTCCTGATTAGAACTTTTTAAGGCAGGTGATGAAATACTTTAAAAGGAACATTTAGCAATTTCCGAAAGAAGTTTTGAGCAGGGGCAGCCGGGTGGCTCAGTCAGTTAAGCGTGTGCCTTTGGCTCGGGTCATGATCTCAGGGTCCTGGGATCCAGGCCCGCATGTCTGGCTCCCTGCTGGCTGGGGAGCCTGCTTCTCCCTCTACCTCTGCCTGCCACTCCTCCTGCTTGTGCGTTCTCTCTCTGTCAAATAAATAAATAAAATCTTAAAAATAAAAAGAAGTTTTGAGCAAAGGACTTAAGAATTCAAGCTCTACCCCCAATACTCACATACCAGAGGTTGAAGACCAAAAAGGGTAAGAAGAAATCCTTAAAAACTTGCTTAAGAATTGAACTTGAGGGCGCCTGGGTGGCTCAGTTGGTTAAGCGACTGCCTTCGGCTCAGGTCATGATCCTGGAGTCCCGGGATCGAGGCCCGCATCGGGCTCCCTGCTCAGCGGGGAGTCTGCTTCTCCCTCTGACCCTCTTCCTTCTCGTGCTTTCTATCTCTCATTCTCTCTCTCAAATAAATAAATAAAATCTTTAAAAAAAAAAAAAAAAAAGAATTGAACTTGAGTGTCAGGCCCTATGAAAGCTGAGGCGTGGCCAGGAAGAGGTTACTGGAAGGCTTCAGCTATCAAAGGGAAGTTTCTAATGAGGCTCGTGCCTTAGGTTGGGTTCCCCAGAAGACCTTAAAATAAGAATCTGTACAAACATGATTTATTTGGAAATGATCCAAGGAAAACCTGGAAAGGGATTAGGAAAGTGGGACAGGAAGGAAAAGGACAAAGATGTAGAATCAAGAAAAGGTCCTGGGAAATTGAGGCTCTATTCCAAAAGGGAGTTCAGTGATAACACCCAAGATTTATCCAGATCAGGTGCAAAAAGCATTTATAATCCCCCCAACCATCATTGGTTAAGGTCTTATCCTGGAGGGAATACACTGAGGTATTGCCAGCTTTCAGTACAAACAAGACCAGTCATGGCAGCTGACAATAGGAACCCAGGTGCAGGTTGTGGGGAGTGACCACATATACAGAGCTGGCATGGACCCAGATAGTGATGGGATCCAAGAAAAATGGAGGGAACAATGACAGTAGGCTTCACTCCAAGGTAAGGTAAAGCCTCATCAGGAGGCCACTCTTGTCACCAGAATGGGTGCCATATATGTGACTTGCTCTATTCTTCCTTCCCCCCAACTTTTCCCTACTCAAAGATTTTACCTTCTTTTTCCTTCTTGCTTTCTTTGAACATTTATTGGGCATTTTCTAGATACAAGACTTGGTGTCAGGCACTGTGGGGGCAACAAGATGCAGAATGAATTATGCAGGACCCAGTGAGAGCATGTAATTTGATGGCATCTGTGTTTCCTTCTGATCTGGAACCATCAGCAGAATTTGAATCCTGGATCAGCCATGTGTAGAGAATAGTGATATGTTTCTCTAATCCTCATTTTTTGAGGTAAAGGAATAGCACTTATTTAGAGGTATTTTGTAAGACTGTTATCAGGATATTGCAAATGATGGATTTGGAGAGCCTTGCACAGTGTGTGGTTTATATATTGCAGACCCACTTTTCTCTCTCATTTCATTTTTTTCTCAGATAGCCTGCAAGATTGTTAGATGGAAACCCTCATGTTCTGAGCAAAAGTCCTCAGATCCTTCAACAATGACTCATATCATGAGTTGGTTCCTAGACTCATCATCCTTGCATGTGGGATATTCCTATGGTAATAAAGAATAAACTACTTTAAGAAGGAGGAAGGAGTAATCTAGAAGACATAGGCAAAGTGGAGGAGCACCCAGAAGACCTTCTGAGACTTCAGATGCTCAGATGCTTAAGATGTTTCAGATGCTCCCTCTTCTTCTTACGGCTTGCACATTCTTCTCATGCTCCAACTGGCCATCGCTTTCTGTATACTCAGGTCCAGACCCCAGAGCAATGCACTGCTTGGCTTGATTAGATACTTCCTTCCCTACTTGGGCAGAGTCCTTTTGGTGGCCATTTTCTAGGCTGCTGGTTAGTTTCTGGATGACTGCCCTTGGTGCTGGTGTTACTTCCTGATCCAGTGACCTCACCCTGTGTATGAACAGACCTGTCTGCTTCCCTGAGAGTGAGGATAGTTGACTGGGGAAATAGGTATGGGTATCTTGCTCATTTTTCCCAACAAGATCCAGTTCATTTCTATCCTCATCACAATCTTGGCCCTTGCCTGGGAAATGACTGAGAAACAAGAAGAAATAAAGAACTTACAATTTGATTCTATCAGTCTTTTGTTGGCTTCCTTGTTCTTCCTACCTGTAGCCACTCTTCCTCTCCTCTGCTACACTTCTACTTTTCCAAAAGCAAAACTCACCATGTGGAAGGTGGCTGTGACATACTCTGGGGAACACCAGTCCTATGAATAGAGACCTTTTTGCAGTTCCAGTAATAAGGCTGATCTTAGTAGGATTCTCCCAGTGAGCGGCTTTGATCTTGTATCCCACTCCTTTTGAATATTCATCATGTTAGCACAGTCCTTGGAGCACAGTAAATGTTCAACAAAATATATGTATCCAGTGAGTGTTGAATATTAGAGATGGATGAATTATTTTTATTAATACAAGTATATAGCATATATGGGAAAGAGGTCGTGAAGGGCAGAGGTATTAACCAGGTCCCATGATGCTCTTTACAGGTGCCAGTTTGAACAGAAAAGCAAACCAGGAAAATAAATTTAACTGGTATACACAAACTGATTGGTTGGTTGTGGCTGCCTAGAACAGTGTGTTGAAGAAGGATGAGGGAGGAGTCTCTTTCCAGGCTTAGGACTGATTAATAATGTCTGCCCTGGGGAAAATAGAATGAATAGCTATACCTGTGCCGTGTGTCCTCAATATGAGGCCTAATCAATTCTGGCATCCTGGAAGTGGAGCCTAAGAGTAGGGCTCAGTAGAGCCTGAGAAGAAGGAGTCTAGTTCTATAGGAAATGCCCAGCATAACCTGGTCAGTATTGCCATCCTGACCATCTGTAGTTAAGGAATGGGGACTCCATTTCAGCCCCAACACAATGACTATTATATAAAACACTCTGGCAACCTCTGAAGCTATGCAAACATAAATCGTTTTCCCCAAATATCCTACAGAAAACCCAGACTCTCAAACCTTTGTGCATCAAAGCTCTGTTTCTGGCCTCTGGAGGCCTTGCTCTCCTCTCTCCTCTCTCCTCTCAGAGGTCAATTGATGTGTTTCAGGGTCCCAGGCAGGGCTTTGAAACTCCTGTTGAAATGAAATCCTGACTTAAGAGTCCTGGTGGTAGGGGGTTTCAGTTTTCAGTCTGGGATAGTGAGCATTTGGCCTGGAGATGGAATGAATTTCTGTTTCACCATGGTGGGGAGGAGATCCATCAGCCTGTCAGCCATCAGCTCACAGCCCAGTGGGGGAGAGCAGCTCTGCAGACAGTGGCAGCAGCCTTATCCATTCTGCTGGGTCTCTGATGGGTGCTATTTGGGCTTCAAGGTGAACAGGATGGTTTTTCTCTCCCAGAAATGAGTAAAAACACATGCAAAGGAGAGAGGGTAGGCCTTGGTGCTCCAAGGAACCTCTCTGGAGCTAATGGAAAGACTTTAGTCATGTAGAGTGGAACAACTGTGAACCTGTCTGAACCCAGAAAGGTATTTCATGCCATGCCGCTCCCAAGGTGGTCCCTTCAGCATCAGGCAGGAAAGCATCTGCCCCCTGGATGCCTACATTCATTCCACTGGAAGTCAGCATGACTTCTGAGAGGTAGGAATCTACTTTGCAAAACCATGTGTTCAGCATAAGACAGTGATAGTGGTGGTGGATGCCTAATGAAGCAGAGGTTGTTGGTGCCCAACTGTGCCTCTATGAAGGCAGAATCTGTTGGGGGACAACCCCCACAACTTCCTGTCTGAGGACTTTTTGTTTCTGACCATTCCTGTACAAGTGGAAAACAGCCTTGAACTGATGATGCAGGGAAGTTGCTGAGTGAATGCTCCAGCCCTCTCCTCCCTGTGTGGACTATTCTACACTGACCCTCCAAGTTCTCCATGGAATTGAGTACAGGTTCCCAGGCCAGTGTCCTGATTGATAAGACACCTTTTCCTGGCTCTTTCCTGTGTGCTGGTATCTAGGGTAATCCAGTCTGAGGTACCTGCTCTGAGACAGCTAGTCCCAACTCTGACTTCAGGCTCACCTGTCCAGATCAAAATCCATCATATTACTAAACCAAACAAAAAGACCTTCCATTTAACAGGATTTGCCTTCCTTAGAAGGCTGGTATTTTGTGTTTTGATGATATCCAAAGGTTTCCTCCAGGAGACAGACCCATGATTCATTACTTTGTCAACTGCAGCAAATAGGTACTCATTGGGGGCTTTCCCCTGCCATGAGACAGGGCACCCCATTAATAGTAATAAACTGAAAAACTTTCTCTAGTTTCAACTCCCTTCTCCTCTAAAAGTTCAAGAGATAAAAGTAGTAAAAGAGGTATTGTTATAAGAAAAACCTTGAATCATTTTTTATTTTAAATTTTTTATTATGTTAATCACCATACATTACATCATTAGTATTATTTTAATTTTTTATTGTTATGTAAATCACCATACATCACATCATTAGTTTTTGATGTAGTGTTCCATGATTCATTGTTTTTGAATAACACCCAGTTCTCCACGCAGAACGTGTCCTCTTTAATACCCATCACCAGGCTAACAAATCTCCCCACCCCCCTCCCCTCTAGACCCCTCAGTTTGTTTTTCAGAGTCCATCAGGTCTCATGGTTTGTCTCCCCTTCTGACTTACTACCCTTCATTCTTCCCCTCCTGCTATCTTCTTCTTTTTTATTTCTTAACATATATTGCATTATTTGTTTCACAAGTACAGACTGTGATTCAACAGTCTTGCACAATTCACAGCGCTCACCATAGCACATACCCTCCCCAAAGTCTATCACCCAGATATGCCATTCCTCCCACCCCGCCACCACTCCAGCAACACTCAGTTTCTTTCCTGAGATTAAGAATTCCTCATATCAGTGAGGTCATATGACACATGTTGTTCTCTGATTGACTTATTTCACTCAGCATAACATCCTCCAGTTCCATCCACGTCGTTGCAAATGGCAAGATCTCATTCCTTTTGATGGCTGCATAATATTCCATGGTGTATATATACCACCTCTTTATCCATTCATCTGTCGATGGACATCTTGGCTCTTTCCACAGTTTGGCTATTGTGGACATTGTTGCTATAAACATTGGGGTGCACGTACCCCTTCGGATCCCTACATTTGTATCTATTTGGTAAATACCCAGTAGTGCAAAAGCTGGATTGTATGGTAGCTCTATTTTCAACTGTTTGAGGAACCTCCATACTGTTTTCCAGAGGGGTTGCACCAGCTTGCATTCCCACCAACAGTGTAGGAGGGTTCCCCTTTCTCCGCATCCTCGCCAATATCTGACGTTTCCTGACTTGTTAATTTTAGCCATTCTGACTGGTGTGAGGTGGTATCTCATTGAGGTTTTGATTTGGATTTCCCTGATGCTGAGTGATGTTGGGCACTTTTTCATGTGTCTGTTGGCCATTTGGATGTCTTCTTTGGAAAAATGTCTGTTCATGTCTTCTGCCCATTTCTTGATTGGATTATTCGTTCTTTGGGTGTTGAGTTTGATAAGTTCTTTATAGATTTTGGATACTAGCCCTTTATCTGATATGTCATTTGTAACTATTTTCTCCCATTCTGTCAGTTGCTTTTGGTTTTGTGCACTGTTTATTTGCTGTGCAAAAGCTTTTTATCTTGATGAAATCCCAATAGTTCATTTTTGCCCTTCCTTCCCTTGCCTTTGGTGATGATTCTAGGAAGAAGTTGCTGTCGCTGAGGTCGAAGAGGTTGCTGCCTGTGTTCTCCTTTAGGAATTTCATGGACTCCTGTCTCACGTTTAGATCTTTCAACTATTTGGAGTCTATTTTTGTATGTGGTGTAAGGAAATGGTCCAGTTTCATTCTTCTGCATGTGGCTGTCCAGGAGCTAGGAATTCTAATACTATGCTGAATAGCAGTGGTGATAGTGGACATCCCTGCCGCGTTCCTGACCTTAGGGGGAAAGCTCTCAGCTTTTCCCCATTGAGAATGATATTCGCTGTAGGTTTTTCGTAGATGGCTTTTATGATATTGAGGTATGTACCCTCTCTCCCTATACTCTGAAGAGTTTTGATCAAGAAAGGATGCTGTACTTTGTCAGATGCTTTTTCTGCATCTATTGAGAGGATCCTATGATTCTTGTTCTTTCTTTTGTTAATGTATTGTATCACGTTGATTGATTTGCGGACGTTGAACCAACCTTGCAGCCCAGGGATAAATCCCACTTGGTCATGGTGAATAATCCTTTTAATGTACTGTTGGATTGTATTGGCCAGTATTTTGGTGAGAATTTTTGCATCCGTGTTCATCAAGGATATTGTTCTGTAATTCTCCTTTTTGATGGGGTCTTTGTCTGGTTTGGGGGTCAAGGTAATGGTGACGTCATAAAACGAGTTTGGAAGTTTCCTTCCATTTCTATTTTTTGGAACAGTTTCAGGAGAATAGGTATTAATTCTTCTTTAAATGTTTGGTAGAATTCCCCTGGGAAGCCATCTGGCCCTGGGCTTTTGCTTCTTGGGAGATTTTTGATGACTGCTTCAATTTCCTTAGTGGTTATAGGTCTGCTCATGTTTTCTATTTCTTCCTGGTTCAATTTTGGTAGTTGATACATCTCTAGGAATGCATCCATTTCTTCCAGGTTATCTAATTTGCTGGCATAGAGTTGCTCATCATATGTTCTTATAATTGTTTGTATTTCTTTGGTGTTGGTTGTGATCTCTCCTCTTTCATTCATGATTATGTTGATTTGGGTCATTTCTCTTTTCTTTTGGATAAGTCTGGCCAGGGGTTTATCAATCTTGTTAATTCTTTCAAAGAACCAGCTCCTAGTTTCGTTGATCTGTTCTGCTGTTCTTTTGGTTTCTAGTTCATTGATTTCTGCTCTGATCTTTATTATTTCTCTTCTCCTGCTGGGTTTAGGCTTTACTTGCTCTTCTTTCTCCAGCACTTTAGGTGTAGGGTTAAGTTGTGTATTTGAGACCTTTCTTGTTTCTTGAGAAAGGCTTGTATTGCTATATACTTTCCTCTTAGGACTGCCTTTGCTATATCCCAAAGATTTTGAACAGTTGTGTTTTCATTTTCATTCGTTTCCATGAATTTTTTTTAAGTCTTCTTTAATTTCCTGGTCGACCCATTCATTCTTTAGTAAAATGCTCTTTAGCCTCCATGTATTTGAGTTCTTTCTGAATTTCCTCTTGGATTGCATTCTGGATCAAAACACTGTGGTCTGAAAATATGCACGGAATTGATCCCAGTGTTTTGGTACTGGTTGAGACCTGATTTGTGACCTAGGATGTGATCTATTCTGGAGAATGTTCCATGGGCACTAGAGAAGAGTGTGTATTCCGTTGCTTGGGATGGAATGTTCTGAATATGTCTGTGAAGTCCATTTGGTCCAGTGTGTCATTTAAAGTCTTTATTTCCTTGTTGATTTTTTGCTTAGATAATCTGTCCATTTCATTCAGGGGGGTGTTAAGGTCCCCCACTATTATTGTATTGTTGTCAATGTGTTTCTTTTCCTTTGTTATGAATTGCCTTATATAATTGGCTGCTCCCATCTTAGGAGCATAGATATTTACAATTGTTAGGTCTTCTTGTTGGATAGACCCTTTAAGTAGGATATAGTGTCCTTCCTCATCTCTTATTACAGTCTTTATTTTAAAATCTCATTTGGTACAAGAATTGCCACCCCAGCTTTCTTTTGGTGTGCATTAGCATGGTAAATGGTTTCCACCCCCTCACTTTCAATGTGGGCGTGTCTTTGGGTCTAAAATGAGTCTCTTGCAGACAGCATATCAATGGGTCTTTTTTTTTTATCCACTCTCATAGCCTGTGTCTTTTGATTGGGGCATTTAGCCCATTTACATTCAGGGTAACTATTGAAAGTTAGGAATTTAGTGCCATTGTATTGCCTGTAAGGTGACTGTTACTGTATATTGTCTGTGTTCCTTTCTGGTCTGTGTTGCTTTTAGGCTCTCTCTTTGCTTCGAGGACCCCTTTCAATATTTCTTGTAGGGCTGGTTTTGTGTTTGCAAATTCCTTTAGTTTTTCTTTGTCCTGGAAGCTTTTTATCTCTCCTTCTATTTTCAGTGACAGCCTAGCTGGTTATAGTATTCTTGGCTGCATATTTTTCTCGTTTAGTGCTGTGAATATATCATGTCAGTCCTTTCTGGGCTTCCAGTTCTCTGTGGAGAGGTCTGTTGCCAATCTAATGTTTCTACCATTTAGGTTACATATCTCTTCTCCCGAGCTGCTTTCAGGATTTTCTCTTTGTCTCAGAGACTCGTCAGTTTTACTATTAGATCTCAGGGTGTTGACCTATTTTTATTGATTTTGAGAGGGTTTCTCTGTGCCTCCTGGATTTTGATGCCTGTTTCCTTCCCCAAATTAGAGAAGTTCTCTGCTATAATTTACTGCAATATACCTTCTGCCCCCCTCTCTCTTTCTTCTTCTGGCATCCCAATTATTCTAATGTTTCGTCTTATTGTATCGCTTATCTCTCGAATTCTGCCCTCGTGATCCTGTAATTGTTTATCTCTCTTTTTCTTAGCTTCTTTATTTTCCATCATTTGCTCTTCTGTATCACTGATTCTCTCTTCTGCCTCATTTATCCTAGGATTTAGTGCCCCATTTTTTTTCTGCTTAAAATATATTTTATTCTTTTTTAAATAATTTTTATTGTTATGTTAATCACCATAAAATACATGATTAGTTTTTTATGTGTTCCATGATTCATTGCTTGTGCATAACACCCAGTGCTCCACGCAGAATATGCCCTCTTGAATACTCATCACCAGGCTAACATTTGCCCACACCCCCTCCCCTCTAGAACCCTCAGTTTGTTTTTCAGAGTACATCGTCTCTTATGGTTCCTCTTTCCCTCCAACTTACTCCACTTCGTTCTTCCCCTCCTGCTATCTTCTTTTTTTTCCTTAACATATATTGCATTATTTGTTTCAGAAGTACAGATACGTGATTCATCAGTCTTGTACAATTCACAGTGCTCACCATAGCACATACCCTCCCCAATGTCTATCACCCAGACACCCCATCCCTCCCACCCCCCACCACTCCAGAAACACTCAGTTTGTTTCCTGAGATTAAGAATTCCTCATATCAGTGAGGTCATATGATACATGTCTTTCTCTGGTTGACTTATTTCACTCAGCATAACATCCTCCAGTTCCATCCACGTCGTTGCAAATGGCAAGATCTCATTCCTTTTGATGGCTGCATAATATTCTATTGTGTATATATACCACCTCTTCTTTATCCATTCATCTGTCGATGGGCATGTTGGCTCTTTCCACAGTTTGGCTATTGTGGACATTTCTGCTATAAACATTGGGGTGCACGTACCCTTTCGGATCCCTACATTTGTATCTTTGGGGTAAACACCCAGTAGTGCAATTGCTGGATCGTATGGTAGCTCTATTTTCAACTGTTTGAGGAACCTCCATACTGTTTTCCAGAGTGGTTGCACCAGCTTTCATTCCACCAACAGTGTAGGAAGGTTCCCTTTTCTCCACATCACCGCCAACATCTGTCGTTTCCTGACTTGTTAATTTTAGCCATTCTGACGGGTGTAAGGTGGTATCTTATTGAGGTTTTGATTTGGATTTCCCTGATGCTGAGCGATGTTGAGCACTTTTTCATGTGTCTGTTGGCCATTTGGATGTCTTCTTTGGAAAAGTGTCTGTTCATGTGTTCTGCCCATTTCTTGACTGGATTATTTGTTCTTTGGGTGTTTTGTTTGATAATTTCTTTATAGATTTTTGGATACTAGCCCTTTATCTGATATGTCTTTTGCAAATATTTTCTCCCCTTCTGTCGGTTGCTTTTGGTTTTGTGGACTGTTTCTTTTGCTGTGCAAAAGCTTTTTATCTTGATGAAATCCCAATAGTTCATTTTTGTCCTGGCTTCCCTTGCTTTTGGCAATGTTTGTAGGAAGAAGTTGCTGTCGCTGAGGTCGAAGAGGTTGCTGCCTGTGTTCTCCTTTAGGATTTCGATGGACTCCTGTCTCACGTTTAGGTCTTTCAACCATTTGGAGTCTATTTTGTTTGTGGTGTAAGGAAATGGTCCAGTTTCATTCTTCTGCATGTGGCTGTCCAATTTTCCCAACACCATTTGTTGAAGAGACTGTCTTTTTTCCATTGGACATTCTTTCCTGCTTTGTCAAAGATGAGTTGACCATAGAGTTGAGGGTCCATTTCTGGGCTCTCTATTCTGTTCCATTGATCGATGTGTCTGTTTTTGTGCCAGTACTATACTGTCTTGATGATGACAGCTTTGTAATACAGCTGGAAGTCCGGAATTGTGATGCCGGCAGCTTTTCTTTTCTTTTTCAGTATTCCTCTGGTCATTTGGGGTCTCGTCTGGTTCCATACAAATTTTAGGATTATTTGTTCCATTTCTTTGAAAAAGGTGGATGGTATTTTGATGGGGATTGCATTGAATGTGTAGATTGTTCTAGGTAGCATTGACATCTTCACAATGTTTTTCTCCCAATCCATGAGCATGGAACGTTTTTCCATTTCTTTGTGTCTTCTTCAATTTCTTTCATGAGTATTTTATCGTTTTCTGAGTACAGATCCTTTGCCTCTTTGGTTAAATTTATTCCTAGCTATTTTATGGTTTTGGTTGCAATTGTAAATGGGATCGCCTCCTTGATTTGTCTCTCTTCTGTCTTGTTGTTGGTGTATAGGAATGCCACTGATTTCTGTGCATTGATTTTATATCCTGCTACTTTACTGAATTCCTGTATGAGTTCTAGCAGTTTTGGGGTGGAGTCTTTCGGGTTTTCCACATACAGTGTCATATCATCGGCAAAGAGTGAGAGTTTGACTTCCTCTTTGCCGATTTGGAGGCCTTTGATTTCTTTTTGTTGTCTGATTGCTGTGGCTAGGACTTCTAATACTATGTTGAATAGCAGTGGTGAGCGTGGACATCCCTGCCAAGTTCCTGACCTTAGGGGAAAAGCTCTCAGCTTTTCCCCATTGAGAATGATATTCGCTGTAGGTTTTTCATAGATGGCTTTTATGATGTTGAGGTGTGTATCCTCTATCCCTATACTCTGAAGAGTTTTGATCAAGAAATGATGCTGTACTTTGTCCAATGCTTTTTCTGCATCTATTTAGAGGATCATATGATTCTTGTTCTTTCTTTTGTTAATGTATTGTATCACGTTGATTGATTTGTGGATGTTGAACCAGCCTTGCAGCCCAGGGATAAATCCCACTTGGTCATGGTGAATAATCCTTTTAATGTACTGTTGGATTTTATTGGCTATTATTTTGGTGAGAATATTTGCATCCGTGTTCATCAAGGATATTGGTCTGTAATTCTCCTTTTTGATGGCGTCTTTGTCTGGTTTGGGATCAAGGTAATGGTGGCCTCATAAAATGAGTTTGGATGTTTTCCTTCCATTTCTATTTTCTGGAACACTTTCAGGAGAATAGGTATTAATTCTTCTTTAAATGTTTGGTAGAATTCCCCTGGGAAGACATCTGGCCCTGGGCTTTTGTTTGTTGGGAGATTTTGATGACTGCTTCAATTTCCTTAGTGGTTATAGGTCTGTTCAGGTTTTCCATTTTTTCCTGGTTCAATTTCGCTAGTTGATACATCTCTAGGAATGCACCCATTTCTTCCAGGTTATCTAATTTGCTGGCATAGAGTTGCTCATAATATGTTCTTATAATTCTTTGTATTTCTTTGGTCTTGGTTGTGATCTCTCGTCTTTCATTCATGATTTCGTTGATTTGGGTCATTTCTCTTTTCTTTTGGATAAGTCTGGCCAGGGGTTTATCAATCTTGTTAATTCTTTCAAAGAACCAGCTCCTAGTTTCGTTGATCTGTTCTACTGTTCTTTTGGTTTCTAGTTCATTGATTTCTGCTCTGATCTTTATGATTTCTCTTCCCCTGCTGGGTTTAGGCTTTATTTGCTGTTTTTTCTCTAGCTCCATTAGGTGTAGTCTTAGGTTGTGTATTTAAGACCTTTCTTGTTTCTTGAGAAAGGCCTGTATTGCTATATACTTTCCTCTCAGGACTGCCTTTGCTGTATCCCAAAGATTTTGGACAGTTGTGTTTTCATTTTCATTGGTTTCCATGAATTTTTTTAATTCTTCTTTCATTTCCTGGTTGACCCATTCATTCTTTAGTAGGATGCTCTTTAGCCTCCATGTATTTAGTTCTTTCTGACTTTCCTCTTGTGATTAAGTTCTAGTTTCAAAGCATTGTGGTCTGAAAATATGCAGGGAATTATCCCAGTCTTTTGGTACCGGATGAGGCCCGATTTGTGACCTAGGATGTGATCAATTCTGGAGAATATTCCATGGGCACTAGAGAAGAATGTGTATTCCGTTGCTTTGGGATGGAATGTTCTGAATATGTCTGTGAAGTCCATTTGGTCCAGTGTTTCATTTAAAGTCTTTATATCCTTGTTGATTTTTTGCTTAGATGATCTGTCCATTTCAGTTAGGGGGGTGTTAAGGTCCCCTACTATTATTTTATTTTTGTCAATGTGTTTCTTTGCTTTTGTTATTAATTGCCTTATCAAATTGGCTGCTCCCAATTTAGGGGCGTAGATATTTACAATTGTTAAATCTTCTTGTTGGATAGACCCTTTACATAGGATATAGTGTCCTTCTTCATCTCTTATTACAGTCTTTGTTTTAAAATCTAATTTGTCTGATAGAAGGATTGCCACCCCAGCTTTCTTTTGGTGTCCATTAGCATGGTAAATGGTTTTTCACCCCCTCACTTTCAATCTGGGGGTGTCTCTGGGTCTCAAATGAGTCTCTTGCAGACAGCATATTGATGGGTCATGTTTTTTAATCCAATCTGATAGCCTGTGTCTTTTGATTGGGGCATTTAGTCCATTTACATTCAGGGTAACTATTGAAAGGTATGAATTTAGGGCCATTGTATTGCCTGTAAGGTCACTGTTATTGTATATTGTCTGTGTTCCTTTCTTATCTTTGTTGCTTTTAGGCTCTCTTTTTGCTTAGAGGACCTCTTTCAATATTTCTTGTAGAGTGCCCCCATTTTTGATTGCACCTCTTTAATACCCTTTTTGATTTCGACTTGGTTAGATTTTAGTTCTTTTATTTATCCAGAAAGTGTTTCTCTGATCACTTCCATGTTTTTTTTTCAAGCCCAGGTAGTATCTTTAAAATTGTGATTCTGAACTCTAGTTCCGACGTTGTACTAATGTCTGTATTGAGTACGTTCCTGGCAGTCAATAGTACCTCTTGTTCTTTTTGTTGAGGTGATTTTTTTCCATCTTGTCATTTTGTCCAGAGGAGAATAGATGAATGAGAGAACAAAATGTGAACTGGGTAAAAACGTTCCCAGATAATATACTCTAAACAAATCAGAAAAGACCTGAATCCAGGGGAAAAGATAGGGAAAGAAAGAAAAAATACAAATAAAAAGATAAAAAGATAAAAACAAACAAAAACAAAACAAAACAGAATATGATCAAATATGATCAAGCTGGTGCATACATCAATGCCACAGACTAGATTTGGGGTGTATTTTGGTCTGATAGAAGGGAGTGCCTCCCAAAATTTTAAGGAAAGAAAAACTTATATATGTACAAAAATAAGGGTTGATACAATGAAGGGATGGAATATGATTGTAAAAATGAAAAGTATAAAAATTTTATAAAAGGAATTGATAAGATAAGAAGTTGTTTGTAAAAAGAAAGAAGAAGATTTAAAAAAAAAAAAGAAAAAATAAGGCAGAGAATGTGACCTGACAGGAGACTAGAACAAAGCCATACACTAGAGGTTTAGGGTATATTTTGATCTGTTAGAAGAAACTGTATCCCAAAATTTTAAAGAGAGAAAAAGTTATATATATATATATATATATATATATATATATATATATATATATATATATATATGCCAAAAATAAGGGTAACTACTATGAAGGGATAGAATATGACTCTAAAAATGAAAAATAAAAATGTTTTTTTAAAAAAGGGATTGATAAGATGTTGGTAGAAAAAGGGAAAAAGAAAAATTCAAAAAAAGAAGACAGTTAAAAAAATAACTTTGAAAAACTAAAGAATCATGGGAAAGAAGCCATGAATTCTATGTGCAGTATTCCCCTAGCGCTGGATTTCTTCCGTTCTCATTGATCAGTAAACTTGGTCTTGGTCTTGGCTGGCTGTTCTTGTTGATCTCCTGGGGGAGGGGCCTGTTGCCATGGTTCCCACATGTCTTTGCTGGAAGCGGAACTGTCCCACCCTTGCTGGTCCGGGCTAATTAATCTGCTTGGGTTTGCTCTCGGGAGCTTTTGTTCCCTGCAAACTTTTGGTACAGCTTTGGAGGACAAGAGTGAAAATGGCAGCCTCCCAATCTCCATCCCAGAGGAGCGGAGAACTCGGGGCCCCACTCCTCAGTGCGCCCCCAGAGAAAAGCAGTCAATCACTCCCATGTCCCTGGTCTCCAGCCGCACTCCGTGCTCACCCTGCCTGTGATCACGCATTTCTATCTCTGGCACCCGACCTCATGTGGAGTTTCCAAACCCAGCAGATCCCTGCAGTGCACTCCCGCGCCGCTCCTCCCAGGGGAAGAAGAGGAGTCTCCCCGGATCTGCTGCTTGTTGGATCCCTGCTGGAGGAGCAGTGGCCCGACTGTGTCACTGATCACAGTTTATGGCAATCCCAAGATGAGAGCCCACGCCTTGGCTCCGTCTCTGCAGCTGGCTTCCCTGCTTTGATACCTGGGAGCTCTGCCACACTCAGGCATCCCCAGTCTTTGTGTGACCCCAAGGGTCCTGAGACCACACTGTCCCACGAGGGTTCCACCACTTAGCTACTGTAGTGACGTCCCTCAGCGGAGCCGACTTCTAAGATTTCTGATTTTGTGCTCTGCCTGCTCTATCACTTGCCAGAAGTGGCCGACGGAGGCCCCCTCCCCCACCATCTATTCTCCCGAATATCACCTCAGATTCAGTTCTCCGCACGTCCTACCTTCCAGTAAGTGGTTGCTTCTCTGTTCAAAGAGTTGTTGCTACTCTCCTCTTCGATCTCCTGTTGTGTTCGTAGGTGTTCAGAATGGTTTGATCCCTATCCAGCTGAATTCCTGAGACCAGATGAAATCCAGGTCTCCTACTCCTCTGCCATCTTGCTCTGCCCCCCTCTTGAATCTTTCCAATAATAATTTTTAAAGATAAAATTACCAAGTTTGATGAGAATGTGTAATAAACTGGAACTCTCATTCACTGTTGATGGCAGTGTGCCCACATCCACATTTACAATCACTTTAGAAAACCATTTGCCATTATTTTCTAAAGTTGAACATATGCTATACTATCCTCGGTCATTAAATTCTTAGATATATGCCTGACAGAAATGTGTAGTTATGTGAACCAAAAGTGGTATATAAAAACACTCATAAACAGCACAATTTATAATAGCAAAATCTGAAAACTACTCAAATGCCTATCAACCATAGAATGGATAAGTAAACTGTAGTATATTCACACTGGACAACAATGAAAATCAATGATCTAGAATTGCACACCAGAATCTGGATGAATCTCACCACTATGTTGAGGGAAAGAAGCCAGACCCAAGAGCACTTAATGATACCACTTCCATGAAGATCAAGAGCAGCAAAACTAATTGGTGGTGATAAAACTGGGGATAGTTGTTACTCTTGAGAGTAGTGACTAGAAGAGGATACAACACAGACTTCTTAGGAGATGATAATATTCCATTCCTTAGTCTGGATTCTGGATTCTGGTTTTACAGATTTTGTTTGGTTTGTGAAAATTCGTCAAGTTCTGTACTTGTTATTTGTGTACTTTTCTGTACATATGTTGTACTCCAGCAAAAGTCCACAACTATAGGAAGCAAATAAATAATTTGCAAATGCCTATATTCTGATACTATTTTTAGTACAAAATTATATCAGTACACCTCACAATTGGTTGCACCACTCAGCTAAGTAAAAACCACATCAGAGAAGGTGGAAGGTGTGAGACTGGAGAGAGGAAGTACAGATGGGGGCCTCTCCAGAGTCCAGGAAAGAGGAGGAGGTATTGGTGAGGAGGTGGGCTTTGTGTCTATTGTCAATAATGATGTTGGGATTCCCTGTGACCACATTTGAGTATTAGGAGGTCACATGTGAGGTGTTGGTGAGGAGCAAGTATTCAAATATGCTTGCAATCATTGCTCTTCTTCAAAGTACCTTGTTGAAGTTCCCACAAATGTGCTGTTCATGGAGACAGCCTGAAGTCAACACTATTGTCTCTAAGGAACAAAAAAGAAGAAGCTAAAAATTTAATCACTGCTTTTCTTCTTGGTAATTTCTGAAGCAATTGTATAGACTATCAGTTCTTGCACTGAACATGATAGACTGTGTTACTGTGCCATTGGTTAACAAGATAGCCATGTGGAAGAGCAGTTACATTCTTGGTAATGGCAAAACAAGACACAGTAGCCAGTACAGCCAAGAGAAGAGGACATAGAGAACAGAATTCAGCAGCTACCCAGATTCTTAGTGCAAAAAAGGTGCTAGACCAGAGGAGCAAGCCTGTGGGTCTCATTCTTTCTGAAACACTTGGTGGGGGCAAGGGGGGCAGGCATCCCCTAACACCTTGAGAAACACCAGGGCTGCCATATCTTTTGCCAGAGAACCAGCCACTTGAAGGTATAAATCATAGCTTTGCCATGGTCTGGGTGATTTTGAGCTAACCTTTAACTTTTCTGAACTTCAGTTTTCTCATCTGTAAAAATAATACCCACCTTACAGGTTATTACAAGAACCAGGGTTTGGCAGAAATTTTCTGTAAAGGATCAGATAGTATTTTAGATTTTGCTGGCCACAGTCTTTATGCCAATTACTCAACTTTCCTACTGTAATGTGAAAGCAGCCATAGACAACAAGTAAACGAATGGGTATGGCTGTGTTCCAATAAAACTTTATTTATAAAAACAAGCAGAGATGCCTGGATGGCTCAGTCGGTTAAGTGTCTGCCTTCAGCTGAGGTCATGATCCCAGGGTCCTGGGATCGAGCCCCACATCAGGCTTTCTGCTCAGCAGGGAGCCTGCTTCTCTCTCTCTCTCTCTCAGCCTGCTGCTCCCCCTGCTTGTGTGCTTTCTCTCTCTCTGTCAAATAAATAAAATATTTTTTAAAATATACAAAAACAAGAAGCAGGCCTGTTTTGGCCCATATGCTGTAGTTTACCAATCCCCAGCTTAGACCAAGAGTTAATTTACATGAGATAGAATGCTTGGCACATCCTATTTGCTCAATAAGCATCAGTTTCTTTCTTTTCCCTTTTTGCTGCATTGTTATAAGGGGTATGGAGCCAGGTTAGAAGAAGCAACTAGCAAAAGTTGAGTTCTACCCTTTTTTATTTGAGCAAACTACCATAATCTAATTTTTCAAAGGACTCCCAAACTGCCTTGAAGATGTCTGTTGGCAAGATGGATCCTCAAAAGTTGGTTGGTGAGGGAAGGGGTCGGTGGGCAAGAGAAACCTCAGGAAACTCACGTCTATTTCAAGGCAGGAGAACAATATACTCACAATCTGCCACATCCAAGCTGAGTGACACAGGTACAACAATTAATTATACTTGTTTCCTCATCCATAAATCAGGGATATAGTACATACTGCAAAGAGGATTAAATAAGTTAATATCTGCAAAAGTACTTATAACAGTGCCTGGAACACAGTAAGAATCCAGTAATTGCAAATTTTATTAATATTAAAGCAATAGAAACTTGGGGTCTCTGTCCCAATCCTCATGGAACTCAGAGTTCTAGACTTCTGTCTGTGGGTCCTGAGGAGGGGGTGGGGCAGGAAAAGCCATTCCCAAAACTCTACTTTCCTTGTTGTCCTGCTCTGTTGGTGTGGGCCAGAGACAAAGTCAGAAAGCACAGTACTAGAAATACACTGAAGTTGGGAAACCTACATAAGTAATAGCTCTGGCATGAGTCGGCATGTTTCCTCTTTCATTACCTGCACCTGAAACATAGTCCATGATGTAAGTGTCCCCAGATGCATTGTTTAAATGGGTGGCTGCATTGAATGCTAATGCCCTGCACTGTGGCCTTCTGGATGGCAGGAGCCCCAAGGGGAGCATGCTATAGTGTGTGTGTGTGTGTGTGTGTCTGTCTGTCTGTCTGTCTGTTTCTGTTGGGGTCTAGTGAGCAAACACAGCACAGAGACAGATTCCTGATCAATCAGTCCAAAGAATGAACATTGGCTTTTAAAATGTCAATTTTCTCCTCCTGGCCCCAGTTATTTCATCAAGGAGGCCCAGGAGGAGATAGGCAGAGTCTGGGGTTAGTCCCAAAGGATACTTTTCTTCCTACACAGATTATGTTTCATTAATTAGACAGTTAGATACATACAGAATTCATTTTATAAAAATGTATTATCTTAACCCAGAAAAGGGGCTTTGCCCTTCAGTCAGTGAGAAGTCAACTGGCTGCTCTTTGCTTGAGGTGGCCAAGGTTCCTAAAACCTGTGAGTATGTGGGATAGTGGGAAAGCAGAACCAGGAGAAAAAACAGCATGCCCAAGTACACACAGGGGTAATGAGTGGAGCACACATGCCAGGGAAAAGCTAGTGAGAAAACAGGATTCAGAGCAAGGCAGAGCTGAGGTCAGATCCCACAAACTCTGTGTGGTCTTAGGAAAGAAACATAAACTTTCCAACTCTCAGCTTCTTCATCTGACAAATGGAGAAAGTGATGACAAATGGAGAAAGTGATGCCTGCTTCATGGGTCTATTATGAGAATTAAGTGAGACAGAAAATTTATAACAAGCAACAGAAAGTCACATGACCAGCATTCCTTTCAGGACAAAGATCACATTTGTTTGGAAAAAATAAATTTTCTGATAAGCCACCTCAGAACCCAGGAATCAAGGGCAAGTGATTTGCTTGGGAAGTGATTTCAGGAAGCTCAGAATCAGGTCAGAGTGTCAAGGAGAAACTCTCAAAAGAATTTGAGCATCAACACCAATACTAAGGATAAGAAATTATGAATATTCTGTAGCTCCTAACAATAGGAGAATGGTTAAATACAGTAAGAAAAAAATTATGTAATCTTCAAATATGTTTGTATAAATAATATCTGATGACATGTGAAAAATAATATATTAAGTAAATTAATAAAAATATGAGTATATGTGTAGTATGTGAGAAGGAAGAATATTAAAAATTTGGAAGACAAATTAACATACATTATAACAACAACAATAACAAAAGACAATCAAATGCAATCAGTGATGCCAACATCTTTCTAACTTGGAAGAACATTAATACCTACAATTCTTGAATTTAAAGTTCTATTTCTTGAATTTAAAGTTTTTGAAACTTGGCCAAAAGGGGGACATTGGACTTATTGTTGAACTTTAGCATCCATCCCCAAATACATACAGTGAGTTTTTCTACAGGTAGTTATGACATTCTTTGCACAATCTCTAAATGCAGTGCTTGTCATCGAACTATGCATCCTACTCACCAGCAGGATGATTCAGGGTGAATCTCCACTCTGAAAACTACCACAGTTACTGACAGTGACAAACACAAAGGGCTTAGCTGGAGATCCGTGGGTCACAGTGAGTCCATGAATAAGCTTTTGAATCTAGACACCTTCTGATGTTGTATGCAGAATGTTGAGTAGGCCTAAGTGCATTGTCTGCATTGGTCTGCATTGTCAAAGTGCTTCTGAAAGTTTGAGAACTGCTGTTAAGTGAAGTGATTCAAGGCTTTGCAGCTGTAAAATAACTAAAACACATCTAAGACCATCTCCAAGCAAATCCTCCATTTATTAACTCATCTCATCTCAACCTGAGAAAGGGGTTAATAACAGCCATGTCCACTTCAGCAAGTGAGTCTTAAACCCACAGACTGAAAGTAAAATTAGGACACTTATGCTACTCATTCCCCCACCAGCTGGATTCTGTACGGCTTGTTCCCCATGCATATTAGGTTGTAGAAAGAGACCAAGAAGAAAACGTTATCATCTAAACCCAGCCCTGGGCAACTGGACCTGTGCCCACAGAGTTCCCCAGACTTGCCAGCAGGATGGGCTTCAATAAGAGCTAAGCCCTCCCCTCTAGGTGCTCATTACAAGGCCACACTTACAGATATTCCATCACCCACGCACCAGGGCTGCCGCATTCCCAGGATAACATGATTCATCCAGATACACGCGCCTCCTAAATAGGCCATTTATCTGAGCCTGGCCAGGTGGCATGGGGATGATGACTAAAGAAGAGGCTCCATTGTTCGGTCATAATTTCCACCATCCTGGGAAAATATTTTCTGTCTTGTAAAATAATGTTCTGCATGAATTGAGGCACACATGTACTGGAAAGAAAAAAGAAGATAAAGAAGGAGAAAACAAAAGCTGGTCCATATAGGAGATAAATTTAATCCAATGTAAATATATAGAAATTTCCCTTAATCATTTCTTAGACTCTGAAAGAACTTCCCGCACATACAGAAACCAGTCCTCCTTTGTCTTAGATGAACCCAGAAGCAGATCCGTAACTGCTAGCAGTAATCCAGGAAGTACAAACTGAAGAGGAGGAAACGGAGAAGACAGGAGGGAGGAGGCCAACAAAGGGTGTATGAAAGAGCAGACTTTATGGAAAATGGCTCAGTCTTGTTGCATTCCCTTTGCAGATGCTGTGGAACACATGTCAGAGCTTTCCTACCTGAGGGGCAGGGAAGCCTGAGTACTTATTCACTATATTCCATCTGTCACGGTGGAGGGCTGCTGCAAGGGGCATTTACTCCCTGGCCCTGGTGGTCTGCCCCATGTGTGGAACTAAACATACCTCTGCTGCCAGAGGAGGCAAGAGTCACTGGTAGTTGCAGTACGAAGTCTTTGGTTTACATAGAAACAGTAAATGCCAAGGGGATAGGGGCAGGGCTCTGATACTGCCTGCAACACCCCCCCCTGCCCCCCCCCAACAACTATCTAGATTATCACTGGACAGGTAGAGCAGAAATCCCTCTGGCCTATGGAAAACTGGAAATTGTTATGCCTGTTCATCCCTTGGTTCTTTAATCAAGCAACACATCTTCTTTGAGCACTGTCAATATACCTGTCCCTTTGTTTTGTCCCATGGGGAAGGCAAAAGCCAGGAAATGCCTGGCTTCCAACAGCTCATCATGCAGTTGGAGAAGCAACATCCACAAACCTGAAACAATCAATACTGCGGACACTGAGCTGTGGAGACAGCCCCTCTCCAAGCAAAGTGAATTGTGACCATCTTGGTAGCTAGCCATGGTGCAAAGTAATTTCTCCAGCCACCAGACCCTTCCCCAGGTATGCTAGAGGTAGAAAAGCAAGGGACTGCTAAACTACCTCTGGAGTGAGACAGCTGTCAAGTCCATTAAAGGGTAATAGTCATCAATCAAAAGCAGATTGAGGTATTTCTTAAAAGGAAATGTGTCTTAGGCTGGGCTCTCCCAGGAGCAAACCCTGAAACAAGGATTTCAGGGGAAATGGTTTGCTTAGGAGGTGATCCCACAAAGCACTGATAGGGGAGTGGGGAGGTGATCAAGAAAAGGGAAGAGGCTAACACAGAATGAGTGAAAGAGCAGATGACAGCTGGGGACAACTAGGGTTCACTCCCCTGGGGAATTTGGGAACATAACATAGAAGCCACTGGGAGTCACTGATTCTGAAAGGTGCTGGAGAGCCAGGCTCATGCCCTGGAATCAGAAGCACAGAGGGGGAGGGTTGGCACGCCACTGCCAGTGTCTGTTACAGAGAACAAACAGCTTAATATTAGAAAAGATTTTGGGTTACATCTCTATCTTGGATCAATTAAGGCATTTTGAGGCTGCTGCTTAGCTCACAATAATCTCCCTTCCTTTGGGAATGCTCCCAGTGGCCACACGTTTGTTGCATGTCACTGCCTCCCTGATTTTAGCTGATCAATCCAGTGACAGGTATTTTCCTCAAGCTGGGCCACTCAAATTTTCTCTCCTGGGAATCTGAAACATAAAACAAAGAGATGCAAGGACTTAAAGTCGCTGCACTATGGATCCTGCAGAAAATCCGTAAACTTTGGTGAGAACCTTAGAGTTGTCCTGCCCCCACCCCTACTCCCACCTCGCCACCTGCCTAAGTTCTGGCTGTTCAAACTTTTTCCTGTTCTATATATTCTTCTAATAAATATTCTCCTTCTTTGGTTAGTTTGTCAAGATAGTAAAATTTTTTCTGTTGTTTGTTATCAAGACAATGTTAAGATGCATTTATGTGGGCTCAGTTTCAAAAGCCCTGATAACCTGAGTGCAGTAACAGTACTCCAGGTTTTTGTCTAACTCAGTGGCATTTATGGATTGAATCTCCATTCAGCTGCACCCAGCAGGCATGTATCAATGCAGAGTGATCGCCATCCAAAGGGGAAATCCTGGCAAAATGGCAGGGACATTCAACATTTTTAAAAAGTATATTTACATATCCTTATAGAGCACATAAGCAAAAGCACACAATTCACATATTTAGTTAGATTTTAATGGGGAACAAAGCAGTTAATCCCAAGCTTTCTAGTATAATGGAAATCTGTTTGCCTTTTGGGGGAAAAAAATGAGAGTTTAAACTGTGAGTTAAGTAATCCTTTGGACAGCAGGCACCCATACCTCAGTATATTAAATGTTTTCCAGTCATCCACTTTGTTCATTATAGAAAAGTAAATTTGCTTAGCCACTAAATACCAAATGTTCATTTAGAAAACATTAAGGAATGTGATCAAGAAATTTCCTTTCTTGTGAAATAATTGCTTCAAAGCTGTATAAACACGAAGTGCACATTTTCCAGGGGAACAGGGAAACAAGCCGGCAGATTTATGTGCTGTTGAGAATTATTCTTGCCTTCTTAAGCCAGCCCCAGCATTTCTCTTAGTCGGCCTCTTGTGCATGGATTGTTGTCCTACCAGAGGGAAAGACTGTGGCAGGATTCGGGTCCAGATTTCTGTTGGGATGGTCTAGTTTTTACATCCATGAACATTTGGTTGATAGACATGAGAGCTAGGAGCCCAGAGAGATGGACAGAGTTCTAGACTGGAAGTCGGGAGATTTGGTATTTTCTATGGTCAGCAAATATCTTGCTGTGTGACTTCGGGTAAGACACTTCCCCATTCTGTGTCTCAATTTCCTCACTATAAAAAGCTGATCAGAGATTTTATTCTAGATCTATTCTATAAATTAATGCTTCCCTAAGCCAATGACAGCCATCATGTAAGGCATGATACCTTGGTACTCCTGGGTTCCATCTTTAATGGCACTTCTCCTCTCTTTCTATAGTACTAATAATAGTAACAACTGCTGACACATCCATGATACTTATTGTGGGCCAGGCACCACTATTAACCCTTCACATGCATTTCCTTACTTAATCCACACCACCATTCTATGAGATAGGTACTATGATTGACCCCAGGTTGCAGATGGAGAAACTGAGGCAGAGAGATAAACTAACTTGCCTAAGGTCCCATGGCAAGTAAGTGAAGAAAAATGTAAAATCCAGAGCACTTGCCAACAAACTTAACCACTATGCTATGTAGTCTCACTTATAATGATCCACATCTGGAAAAACACTGAAATTTTATTTTCCTTTTCCTTTCAAACCTCTGGCCTCTTTATGATATGATTCAATCTTTTGAGAAATGTCACAGAGTTTTAAAAAATAAGTCAATGAATCTTTATTTAAAAATGATGTGTGTGTGTGTGTGTATGTGTGTGTGTGTGTGTGTTAGGCACAATAGGAGAGAAAGGAGAAGGTATTGACCCTGTCCTCAGAAATCTTGCAGTTTAATTCTAAGTTAGCCCCATACAGCCTTGCATCCAGAACCATAAAAGTTTAACTTGCTATCCAAATAACCCATCTTCTTTTGCTGCTGCCTATTCCTGGAGCTGAGTGATTCCTTGCCCATCCAGTGACCATGGGGGCAGGGGTGGAAGAAAGAGGATGTGGTAGCATCCCAGACAAGTCCTGCAAGGACCTGGGACTGGCCCAGCATGTGGTTCTGGAAGGATTCCCAGCTCATGGTTGACTTCCTCCACAAAAATCCTCATTCACCTAATGATCTGAAAGGATCTCAGCAAGTAGCTGTCTTTGGCCTCTCACATGCATGATATCTCACACTCAGCCCAAAACATTTACCCACCCAGTGCCTTCTGCCATGTTGATCAGGGCCCAGTCATACCTCTTTCACTAGACTGCAGGTTCCTCAAGGGCAGGGGCAGTGTCTTCATTCTCCCTGACTTTGACATACACCTATAATAGACTCCTGCAGACAGCAAAACCCACTGATTAAGCAACAAACAAATCAGCAGAAAAGTTGTATTAGGGCCTTTTCAGTTGCAAGAGTTAAAAATTAATCTGAAACTAGCTAACCAAAGAAGGGAATCCATGTGCTCATGCAATTATCAGGTTGAGAACTCTAGACCTCAAATGCTGTCTCTCTTTTCCCTTTACTTCCTTAGTGTGGCTCCTTTTTCAGGTTGGTTCTAGTGGCACAGTAGCATCCAGCAGCTCCAGGTTTCTCTTTTCCCAGCTAAGTAAATTCAGACAAAAAGAAAAAATATGTATTTTTAGTGGTTTCCACCAATTTGCTGTGTCTGACCCTGTCACTTGTCCAAAGATGAATCAGTCACAGCATCTGGGAGATGGAGATCACCAATGGCCAAGTATGGGCTTCAGGTGTCCTCCTTGAACTAGGGGCTGCCTGAAATCAAGGAGTTAGAGGAAGGGAAATGCCATTCAACAATGAGGAGTCAGGAAGGGCTATCAGAAGGGAGGATGGATGTTGGCCAGACAAAATGCCCTAGTGCTCTTCAGGAGAGAGAGAGAGAAAGAGAGAGAGAGAGAGAGAGAGACTGAAGCTGAGACCCAGCAAATTGTCAGATCCAATAGCTGGCTTATACAAGGTAGAAAGTAGAATCTGGCTTCATAGATGTCTGGAGTGTCCTCTATAAAATATGATTTTCTTGGTGTCTACCAAGTATATATACAATGCTCAGTCAGGTGTTTGACAGTGGGTCAGAGAGTGAAGTGTGTATTAGTTTCCCAAGTTCAGTTGCTTTAACCTGCCCACCATTTCTTGAAGGAAACTGTCATCTCCCACCATTGGTTTATGAGGACATAGAGACTGAAGGTGAGCCCTATGCTCACAGAGCTAGTCAGTGGTGGAACTGCAATTTGAACCTAGGACACCTCTGGAGGGCTGCCTTTGAGATGTCTGCATGGGGAGATTGCTGCCAGCTCCCTGGGTCCTAACAGCTTACCCAATGTGCCCTTTGCAAAGCTGCTATCAGTTGCAACTGCATTTATACCCCAGGCAGTTACATACTGGCATTAGCACATTCTTTGCAGGAAGGTTTCTCTTAGTGTCAGCAAGTGGAAATGGCTTATTTGTCCCCTGATGGCCCATATTGTAGTAAAACAGCCTCACTCCCCATTACTGGGCCAGGAGAGTGTGGTCAGTGATTGCTTTTAAAACAAACACTGGCAATAAAGAATTTTGGAAAGCACCCACTGTCCCCCTCTTTCTCTGTCTCCCCATTTCTTCACTAATTTCTGTTATTCTCAAAGGGAAGACTCAGCAGTTAGATGAACAAATGGAGGGACCCCAAGGTGGTGGTTGCTGCTGTCTCTTGGCACTTACTGTGCTGGTTTAGCTAACCTCTCACTCCAGACCATGAGAACACTGAGGTCAGGAATTTTTTTTTTCCTTTATTATTATTATTATTATGTTAATCACCATACATTACATCATTAATTTTTGATGTAGTGTTCCATGATTCATTGTTTGTGCATAACACCCAGTGCTCCATGCAGTACGTGCCCCCTTTAATACCCATCACCAGGCTAACCCATCCCCCCACCCCCCTCCTCTCTAGAACCCTCAGTTTGTTTCTCAGAGTCCATATTCTCTCATGGTTCATCTCCCCCTCCGAGTCCCCCCTTCATTCTTTCCTTCCTGCTATCTTCTTCTTCTTTTTTAACATATAATCTATTTGTTTCAGAGGTACAGGTCTGTGATTCAACAGTCTTACACAATTCACCATAGCACATACTTTCCCCAATGTCTATCACCCAGCCACCCCATCCCTCCCACCCCCCACCATTTCAGCAACCCTCCGTTTGTTTCCTGAGATTAATAATTCCTCATATCAGTGAGGTCATATGATACATGTCTTTCTCTGATTGACTTATTTCGCTCAGCATGATACCCTCCAGTTCCATCCACGTTGCAAATGGTAAGATTTCATTCCTTTTGATGGCTGCATAATATTCCATTGTATATATATACCACATCTTCTTTATCCATTCATCTGTTGATGGACGTCTTGGCTCTTTCCATAGTTTGGCTCTTGTGGACATTGCTGCTGTAAAAATTGGGGTGCACGTACCCCTTCAGATCCCTACCTTTGTATCTTTGGGGTAAATACCCAGTAGTGCAATTGCTGGATCGTAGGGTAGCTCTATTTTCAACTGTTTGAGGAACCTCCATACTGTTTTCCAGAGTGGCTGCACCAGCTTGCAAGCCCACCAACAGTGTAGGAGGGTTCCCCTTTTTCCGCATCCCCGCCAACATCTGTCATTTCCAAACTTGTTAATTTTGGCCATTCTGACTGGTGTGAGGTGGTATCTCATTGAGGTTTTGATTTGGATTTCCCTGATGCCGAGAGATGTTGAGCACTTTTTCATGTGGAGGTCAGGAATCTTGTCTCCTCTGTCTCCCCCAGCTCCTTGGCTCAGGTCAGATGAAACATGGTACACAGAATGCTGGCAAAGAAACCATTAAAAGTGTAGACAAGACATCTGGAAGTATCACTGCCTCACCCTGCCCACAACTAGCAGGATGACTGAAATGCCACCCAACAGAAGAACAAACACTGAACTCAGTCACTAACTACAGGCAGAGACTCTGACAGACAACAGTGACACATAGTAGGAAGCAAATCAGATGAGGTTCTGCCCACAGGAACCAAACGACTTAGCAGGAGAGATGCACTTGAAATAATAATCACAATGATGACTGTAAAATTACAAACTGTGGTAAGTGTCATGAAATAAAAGGAGCAGGGTCTGTGAGCGGTGCAGTGGGGGCCCTGGCCCAGTGGAGGGTGTGATGGTGTTTAAAGGTCATCGAAGGACACTTCCATGAAATTGGCAAGAGAGGCAGCATAAAAAAGTGGCTGCCTGAGCAGGACTAGGGGCTGGCCACTTATTCTCTGCATGGTCCTGGACCATTTCCCCTCTCTGTAAAACAGCACTGTGATAATAAGAGTGCTCACTCCCCAGCTTGTTAGGAACACTGATGACTTAAAATTGGTGAACTCTCAGAAGGGGGCCTGGTATGAGAATGCTACAGAAGTGTTTGCTGACAATAAAACTCAGAGGCCTGAAAGGTGAACTGGAATAGTGAAGCCAAGAGTGAAGAAGCAGTTTCCAGATGGAGAGGGCAGCACATGCAGAGCACTCTGAGGCTGGGAAAGTGTGGCATGCTGAGGTGCAGGCCCATATGCATAGAAAGAGCCATGTGGTGGGGCAGCATGGCACTAGAGAACAGGGCTGGTTTTGGCGGGGAACATGCTCCAGTTCATTGCAGGCACAAAGTGGAGTTTCTGAAGGGCCTAAAACAGAGGAGGGGTATATCTGGCTTTAGCTTCTTGTTTACTGTTGCACCCTACTGGTGGCTGGGAATGGATGAGGTTACTCTAATGGTGAGCAACTGTAGATATCCCTCAGATGGGAGGCATTAGTCCTACATGGTAGGTAGAAGGTGTGGCAGCATTCCCTAGGTGCAGCACACATGTATGGCCCCTTGGGTGGCCCTCTTTGAAATTGGCAGAGCCCCAAGGGAAATGTCACACTCTGTTCTGCCTCCTTGAGCCCTTGAGTACAGGATGAGAACTTCCTCTCGACTGGTTTCTGCAGAGCTGGGATCTGATGGACCATGATGCTGTCATCTTAGGTGGAATTAGGAACCTAGCTGAGAAGAAAAATTTCTTCCACATCCTGTATGACTTCACTTTTTGGTGGGGTTAGGGTCTTAAAACAAAAACAAACAGAAAAAGAACAGTGAAATTCTGTGGAAGGCAAAGGAGCACTTTGACTCTTTTAAATTTACTTATTTAATATAAATATAGCAGAACAGCAAGATGCAGAGATGTCATGAACAGGGAATAGAGATGTTTCAAATTAAATGTGTAACCCTGGAACACATGTAATTTTTTAATATATTCAAGGTGCAATCGTCCCCTGTCATTCTGTTATTTTAATCTTGGTTCCATTACATTTGTCTTTACAATGTCAAGTAGAGAATGCCAAACACCAAGATATTTAAATTAGATCAGCCTGACCTGAGATACACATTTTATATAAAGCTGTTGTGAACTTGGTGATCCAATTTCTAAGACTTAATATGTTTGATGATTAAAAGTGTGGGGAGGGGACCCTTGAGAGTCCCCAGACTTGCTATGTTACTGTCATCTCCAAAATGCATTTATTTCATTGGACCACCTGTCTTGGCCCATGACCTTTTCTGGAAACTGATATAGATTAACTCACAAGCCTAAAAGTTAAAGTTCAGATTGTATTTGAATGTTTGTCACTTTTCATCTCACCAGTTAATGAATGCTTCCTCCAGCTCCCACCAAATGACTTGAATAAGGGGCTCTGGAAACCTGGTACAACCAAAGTCAAATGCTACCCTGAATATTATGGTACAGGGTCAGGATGGGGAGGCACTGCTCAGGGTTGAGGCTTTAAAGCCAATGGGGAAATTCTCCTTTGCTCCTGCCCTCTGACATGGGGAGATGGGTACATTCTAGGATATGCTCATCAGTTACCTCATTTGCCATTCAGTTCACATATCAGCCAACACTAAGATAAATGGTAAGATATTTGTATGAAATACTTCATTAAGAAAAGTTCATCATTTTGTTTCATGACCACTGAGAGGGTGATCATTATAAATGATTTATAATGGGATGATTTTATTTTTTATTAAGTTTTTTCTAATTTTATTATGTTAGTCACCATACAATACATTATTAGGTTTTTTTGTAGAATTGATAAGATTTTTTTAAATTTTTTATTGTTATGTTAATCACCATACATTACATCATTAGTTCTTGATGTAGTGTTCCATGATTCATTGTTTGTGCATAACACCCAGTGCTCCACGCAGAATGTGCCCTCTTTAATACCCATCACCAGGTTAACCCATCCCCCCACCCTCCTCCCCTCTAGAACCCTCAGTTTGTTTTTCAGAGTCCATCGTCTCTCATGGTTCATCTCCCCCTCCGACTTACTCCCCTTCATTCTTCCCCTCCTGCTATCTTCTTCTTTTTCTTTTTTCTTAACATATGTTGCATTATTTGTTTCAGAAGTACAGATCTGTGATTCAAAAGTCTTGCACAATTCACAGCGCTCACCATAGCACATACCCTACCCAATGTCTATTACCCAGCCACCCCATCCCTCCCACCCCACCACTCCAGAGACACTCAGTTTGTTTCCTGAGATTAAGAATTCTTCATATCAGTGAGGTCATATGACACATGTTGTTCTCTGATTGACTTATTTCACTCAGCATAACACCCTCCAGTTCCATCCACGTCGTTGCAAATGGCAAGATCTCATTCCTTTTGATGGCTGCATAATATTCCATTGGGTATATATACCACCTCTTCTTTATCCATTCATCTGTCGATAGACATCTTGGCTCTTTCCACAGTTTGGCTATTGTGGATATTGCTGCTATAAACATTGGGGTGCATGTACCCCTTTGGATCCCTACATTTGTATCTTTGGGGTAAATACCCAGTAGTGCAATTGCTGGATTGTAGGGTAGCTCTATTTTCAACTGTTTGAGGAACCTCCATACTGTTTTCCAGAGGGGCTGCACCAGCTTGCATTCCCACCAACAGTGTAGGAGGGTTCCCCTTTCTCCACATCCTCGCCAACATCTGTCGTTTCCTGACTTGTTAATTTTAGCCATTCTGACTGGTGTGAGGTGGTATCTCATTGAGGTTTTGATTTTGATTTCCCTGATGCTGAGTGTACATCATTAGTTTTTGATGCGGTGATCCACAATCCATTGTTTTCGTATAACACCCAGTACTCCATGCAGTATGTGCCCTCCTTAATACCCATCACTGGGCTAACCAATCCCCCCTCCCCCTTCCCTCTAAAACCCTGTTTGTTTCTCAGAGTCCATAGACTCTTATGGTTCATCTCTCCCTCCAATTCCCCCCTTACTCACTTTTCCCTTTCTTCTCCTAGTGTCCTCCACCTATTCCTTATGTTCCACAAATAAGTGAAACCATATGATAATTGACTTTCTCTGCTTGACTTATTTCACTTAGCATAATCTCCTCCAGTCCCATCTATGTTGATGTAAAAGTTGGGTATTTATCCTTTCTGATGGCTGAGTAATATTCCATTGTATATATGGACCACATCTTCTTTATCCATTCATCTGTTGAAGGGCATCTAGGCTCTTTCCACAGTTTGGCTATTGCAGACATTGCCGCTATGAACATTGGGGTGCATATGGCCCTTCTTTTCACTACATCTGTGTCTTTGGGGTCAATACCCTGTAGTGCAATTGCTGGGTCATAGGGTAGCTCTATTTTTAAATTTTTGAGGCACCTCCACACTGTTTTCCAAAGTGGCTGTACCAACTTGCATTCCCACCAACAGTGTAAGAGGGTTCCCCTTTCTCCACAACCTCTCCAGCATTTGTTTCTTTCCCTATCCATTTTTGCTATTCTAACTGATGTAAGGTGGTATCTCAATGTGGTTTTGATTTGAATTTAATGGGAGGATTTTAAATATTTATTCAAAACTTTGCATTTGGTGATGTTACTACATTAGGTCATTTTTATAACTACTCAGGCTTGAAATACCCTTAACCTCAAGGTGAAATAAATGGACACCAAACTTCTTCCTCCTAGCAAAGCTGGATGCAGCATCTTTTCATCAATCCCAAGTCCCATGTAGGTCCAATTTATTATGCCCAAGGACTCATCTGTAATGAGAATGAATGGGGAACATGTCTGTCTACAGGGCCATGGACATCTTCCCTTCACTTTGTTAAGCAGTAGGCAAATTCTTACTCAGTATAATAAAAACAACAACAACAACAAAAACTTTTAAACAAATTGTTCATCAGTGGAATTAATTGCATCAGCATATAGTAAGCTCTTTAACATGAGGAGTGTGCAAACAGAGTCTACCTAACTACATTTTGGAAGACCTGCAATAGCTACCACCTGAGGTCTCTTTCTATTCAGAGATTTTGTAAATCTATGATTCTTTCTAAGCAGCACTGAATGCAACACACTAATCTGTCTTGGAAAGAGATAAAGGCAAATATTGATTGAGGACATATTGTATGATAAACAAACACTGTGGTAGGCACAGGCAGGGGAAATAGACAACCACAGAGCCTCAGGCTTCAAGGGGATGACAACCAACTGGGAGATTTTCTTTTCCTCTTTAGAAGCAGGTAGTAGGCACCAACCCCCTTCTTGACTTCTAGAGCCCTTTCCTACTGCATCTCCCCTCCATCGCTCTTACTTTCTGTGTCACCAGGAACAAACCCAGGTTTGGTTCAAGGAGAGCCCCATGCCTGAGTCTCAGCACCCAGCAGTTGATGGAGCATGTAGCAAGTGCAAGCAAGGCACCAAGCCAAGCTCATATCAGCAGGAAGTGGCATTATTCATTCATAATAAGTCAAAAACTAACTCACAGCAGGGCCAGGCATCTGACCCAATCAGCAAAACTAGCCAATTTCCCCAACTCTTTCCCCAGTAGAACATGCTGACCTTCAGCTGGACCCCAGATTCCCAAAGACTCTGAGCTAAATTTGTGCTGACAACTCTGATAACTCTTAGATGATTCTGTCATTCTGGTTATAGCCATAAATCAGTATCATCTAGAATCTCCAGATGCATTTCTTTCTTTCTTGTTCCTTTCTTTGTGTCCTCTGTTTTAAGGCCCTAACACATTCAATATAAAAATTTTGCAAGATATGTAAATGGGATGTTTTCACAGGTGGAATTCAAAAAGAAAGGGGCAGATGGAAATCCTAACGTGTATCAATATTACATTGTGTGCAGCTGAATTGAAATAAGAGATTTTTTGACAAAGGCAAAATTTTTAAAAAGATTTTATTTATTTGTCAGAGATATATATATATATATATATATATATATATACACACACAGAGAGAGAGAGAGAGAGAGAGAGCGCACAAGCAGGGGAAGCAGTGGGCAGAGGGAGAAGCAGGCTCCCCACTGAGCAAGGAGCCCAATGCGGGACTCAATCCCAGGACCCTGAGATCAGGACCTGATCCGAAGGCAGACGCTTAACTGACAGAGCCACCCAGGCGTCCCCAAAGGCAAAATTTAAGATATGATTGAAATACGATTTTAAACATTTTATTGACAAAGTCCCCAGCTGTACCAATTACCAATGTCCAAAGTCCAACCTTACTAATAACCAAAGGAATGCCACTTTAAAGAAACATGGCTTATTTATGTCCAAAAACCCTCATACCTTAACTATGAAACTGTTAATTGGGTCAATTAGCAGAAAAAATAAGCCAGGTTGGATAATAAAATTAGCAAATAGTTAGCATTTATTGAGTGCTTACTGTATGCCAAACACTCTTCAATATATTTATAAACATTATTTCACTTAATCTTCATATCATTTGTATGAAAATGATATTCTTGTTATCAAATTTTATAGTTGAAGGAACTGAAACAGAGATGTTTCATAAATTACCTAAAGTCAAAAAACTAGTAAGTGATGGAGTTGGAATTCAAAACCTTAGCTCATGCTCATAAATATGATTTTTTTGCATGAAGCATCAGACTCTAGTATTAGTTTTCACAAATTATAAATGAATTGGTCATTGTAATAAATGATTTAAATGAGTCAGCATTTTGAACATGCTGCTCTGGTATAGCATTGTGTAGTCTCTAAGCCTACCACCTTGTCTGTGATAACCAAAACCTGTCTACAATGGAGCAGGATCTTAGGTCCACAGCTGCCTACAACTTCACTCAACATACAAAAATTACAATACCTTGTTTGTATGCTCTAACCACTGTGAAATACTGCTGCCAGAAGCAAGTCAGGCTTGACTCTGAATCAGAGTGCTTCCATTTATTCCTGTGGAATTTTGACATAATTCATCTTTCCTTATTAACAAACAAAGCTGCTCTAATTAAGCTTTGTTATAATAATGCTGTGTGACAAACATCCCCCAGATCTCAGTGGCTTGCAATAAACAATCATTTATGTCTCACTCATGGGTTTGTAGTTCAGAAATGGCTGGCTGGCATTGGTTGGCTTCGTTCCAGAGAGAGATCTGAGCTTGTGTATCCCTCTTATGTCTCCTTATTTGAGGACTAATGGCTAGCTAGGGCATATTCTTTTCATGGCTGAGTAGAAGTAGAAGAGAATGAGCAGAAATCCTACCAGAAATAACAAAAATACCCCAAACTGTAAACCAAAAACAAACAAATAAGCAAGCAAATAAACAGACAAAAAACAGATAGTACCAGGCAAAGCAGATGCTTCCTCAAAGAGCACATCCAAAACATCTGCTAGCAAACTATGGTGGTGTCTTTCAAACAAATGGCAACTTACTCATGAGGAAAATCAGGTCTCCCTCACCACATCCTACCATGACCTACCCTGTTTGCACAGTTACATACTTAAGGGATTTTGTAATTCTTGGTGAGGCACCATAAATCTTTGTCTGGAGTAAAGGACAGCCTATCTTTCTAAGCCCCTCAGATATAGCCATTATCCTTGCTAACACTCCCATATCTGCCAATAAAATCTGTTATCTATGTACGACCACCTTCAAGAGATGACTGAGGATCGTGGATAGTCACCCAGTCCTAAGAGAAGCAAATACAAATACCACGAACTTTCTTGGCTGGGTGAAACCAGAGATAGGGCCAGTAACACCTCAAATGACAACTAAGAACAGTGACTTTTCATCATAAAACAATATGGAGGGTTTTTCTCTTATTTTCCTTTCAAACACCAAATAAAAATAATTTGTGGAAGAAAAAAGAAAAAAGAGAACTCACAAACATATTTAAAGCCTCTGGTGTTGGGGCACCAGGGTGGCTCAGTTTGTTAAGTGCCTGACTCTTGGTTTTGGCTCAGGTCATGGTCTCAGGGTTGTGAAATTGAATCCCAGGTTGGGGTCTGTGCTGAGCAGGGAGTCTGCTTGAGATTATCTCTATCCCTCTCCCTCTGCCCCTCCTCCTGCTCACACACTAAATAAACAAACAAACAAACAAATAAAATCTTTAAAGCCTCTGGTGTATATCCGTCCATATAATGTTAGCTAAGCAAGTTATATGGCCAGTGGGGTGGGGGTGTATGCCTTGCACTCCCTAAACTGAGGCAGGAAAAGGGAAGAAAGGAAGAATTGTGAACAAATATTACCAACCAACCTAGAATAAATAGTGTTTTCTTCATGAGGTTGTAAAAATTACATCAGAAAAAGTGTTTAGTTTATAGTATATAGTATATATACTGGTATATAGTAAGTGCTCAGTAAAAGTGAACTAAAAGTATTATTTTTATATTCTCACCTCCATAACAGAAAGGCAAAATGTGGCACTAACCACATTAACCTACCCAAGAACTTCATTTCTTCTTTGGACAGACCCTTTGCAGGAGGGAACATAAGTATTTTATGCTGTATATGGAACCAATGCCTGACTTTGCATGAAAGCAATTTGATGATTTGTAATAGGTTTATCTTTTGACACAGTTACTTATAGAAGTTTCCAGCAGCCTATTTTAAGGAAATAATCAGAAAGATAGAAAAATATTTTTGTGTGAAGATGTTCAGCAATGCCTTTTTATAATAGCAAAAATAAGAGCATGTCTAGAAATTTAATATTTAAATCCTTTCAAGTTAGTATTAAAGACATAATTTTTAAATGATATTTTTCTTTTTTTTAATGTATTTATTTGAGAGAGAATGAAAGAGAGAGAGCACATGAGAGGGGAGAGGGTCAGAGGGAGAAGCAGACTCCCACCTCAGCAGGGAGCCCGATGTGGGACTGGATCCTGGAACTCCAGAATCATGACCTGAGCCAAAGGCAGTCGCTTAACCAACTGAGTCACCCAGGTGCCCTTAAATGATCTTTTTCTAAGGATAGCTAATGAGATAGGAAAATACACTTAAGATGATGCTAAATAAAGCAGACTATAGAAATATACAATATAATCCCAATTTTGTATAATGGGAGCTTTAAAAATGGGAATACTGGCTAGACACAATGATGAACAGATGACGTACTCTGAGTACATTTATTTTCTTAACCCTTCCCTTATATTTTCCAAAAGAAATTAGACAAAATGTTTTTAAACTGCTAAACTGATCCCTGGGATGCTCCCACTCTGGAGGTCCCCTATCAAGCCCACATGTCTCTTGGAACTGAGAGTTCCCTGAAAGCACTGATGCTGCCTCAGCTCACTGCCATTTATCTCTCCACCCTCTAACTATAAACCATTGATGTGAATGGCACCCACATCCACTGTTGAATCAACAGTTCTATCAGAAAGACACCGCTGGCCTATTAGCGATACTGGTGGTCTTATTAAAGAGGATGAGATTTCATTTCATTTGATTATTTTCTAGACCTTGAAAATTACAGTTGGACAGGAATCTAGCTAACCTTGTTATCAAGGTTTTTGGGAAATAGAGTGGAGACATCTGATGATGGAGAACTAGGGTTCCCGGTTTGGGTGTCCATTTATTATGCTAAGTGATTCTTTTGGGGCTCACATGACTTAGAAGAATGAATTTGGCTCATAACATCCAAAAGACAGTCAGCACTGAACAGCCTTTAGAAACCAGGCTTGAAGAACTTCCTCCAGTCAGCAAGTTGGGCACAGCTCCTAGGCTCAGATCACTTTTGAGCTCCTTCCAGTAGGGAAGACACACATCCTTTAGTCTTCAATAACCACTGGGCAAATATTCTTTGCCCTCAGGATTCAAATCTTCAGGGTTGCCAAGTAGACAGCATGAGGCAGATGCTTTCTGGGCAAAGTTTCCCCTCACCTTTCCCCCCAGTGTTAGCTTTCTTGCAGTCAAAATTGGGCAATTTGTCCCCTCATCAGACCCATCTGCACACACAGGACAGTTTCCCTTTACAGTTCCCAAATAAAACTAAACAAATCTGCTTAAGTACCTCTTTCTGGACAGAGACCTCATATGCCTGGTTCCTGCCTGGAGCACATTTTTACTTCCAAGTTAGAAACACTGAAAAATTGGTTTCAGAATGGAAAGAAGGACAGAGTCTCAGCTATCAAAACTCAAGCAGTCACCAACAAGCCTTATGCTGCCAAAGATATTTATTATCATTTCCTCAAATAGCCACTATTTAATACCTGTCACATGTTTGTTTGTTTTTTGCTTACAAATATCAGGCCGTGTCGTCTTAGTTGCAAACTCTCTAGATTTGTTCTGATGCTTTGTTCCAGGAAAGTGGGTTCTTAGAGACAGAGCCATGCAACAAGGGGTTCTGCACTGGGCTCCCTCAGTGGAGGCAAATGACCACAGCCACTGAAATGAAATTCAAGTTGTGATAGAAACTGTGGGACATTGTGCTCTGTTCTCAGGCAATGCTTACAAAAGCTCAGCAGAACACAGCAGAACTTTCCAGTGTGATCATCTCCTGAAGGGCAAGTCCAAAGGATTGAATCCCCAAAGTGTCTCCACAAACCTCTTTGCACATTTGTTGTCTGGAAGTTATTTCAGCTGTTGATGTAGATAAAGTTGAAACCTGTCTCCTGAAATGTGGCTGGAGAGGTCTTCCTTCTACAAGAAGAATCAACAGAGACTCCCTGGAATAATCTTTGAGAACTCATTGTTTAAAATGCATTAACTCAAATCTTTCCCAAGTCTTCTCTGCCAAAATTTGGCACAGATGGCCACTTTGTCTCTGTTCCTATACTCTTGAGACAGTCAGAGACCTTGGGAACAAGCCCCTGTGCACCCATAACACTTCTTGCTGGCTGTCATCACTATTCTTACAGAGCAAAGCACCAATCAAGGAGAAAGCCTAGACCAATTCAAACTAGTCTGAGACATGATGGCCACCAAATTTGATCTTTGAGTGACTTTTTCCTTCATTATATATATGTTACATACATATTCCCTCTCCATGCCCAGGGTTGGAGACTTAACGTGCAAATGAAACATATGGTATATAAGGAAGCATGTTCTGTCAACTGGGCCTGCATGTCCAATTCCCTATATTTCCCCACACCTACATGCTTAGATGCCCTTCCTTTCCTGCTTCCAGCCTTTTCCCTGGCTATTGTTCTGAGAGCCAGTTTGACACCCTTGTCATGACTGTGTCTCTCTTCAGGTGCAGCTCTTGCTGCAATAAAGCCTTGCCTGTGCCTTTAAATTTGGGCCCAGCTTGGTGTCTTCTGTTGCTGGGCCCAAGGACCCAAGTCTGTAACACTCTGACATTATTACCCCACTGACTCTCCATCCTACCCTATTTCCATTGCCTCCTGAAAAGGTGGGTCTCCTCAGCTGAAGCCTAAGCATTTGACCCAGGATTCTGCAAGGTCCTGGTAGCTGCTGTGGTCCTTCTTTCTGTACATACAGCCTGACAGTGTCTCCTCTGTGTTCTCAGACCCTGCTCACAGGGCACTTTCACTCCACATTCTGCCTCCTACATCCTGTGGAGGACTTGCTCTCTGAATCCTACCCTTTGTGGCTTCTCTTCCCTTTTTATTGGGTGAACATTCTATCAAGAGCCAGCAGACATAGAAAGTCCATGCTCCCTGAATGCCCAGCTAGATGGCAAACACATAGGATCTCCATCAGCCTTCCCAAACTGACTTTAGTTTAGAAAATAGTAATAGGGCCTATTGTATACATTAAGTTAAGCAGTTGTTTAGGAATGGCCTCTGTGTGTTCTGCTGGAGCATGATTGATTTATAAGCAGAGATGTTCACCACACTTAGATTTGGTTGCACCCTCTTCAATTCCAACAGTAGCTATCAAGGGTCCCCTAAGCACAGGTTACCTGTCCATTGCCTAACTCTGGCTCCAGTGCCCTCCCTGGAACACAAGACAGACTCAGTGCATACCTGAAACACACTTCAGTGTTCCCTGCCTCAGCACTAAGAAAGAGGCTTTGTTAAGCATACCAGTGCTCCTTGAAAGCCAGCTAAGGTATCTGTTGGCTCCTAATAGAATTATTCTCTGGCTTTTGGCTTTTATCTATCACAGTCCTCTTGGACTGGAGGCATATCTGAGTCATGCCCCCAAGGGCTCAAGGATAATCCCCCACCTCAGTGGGGAGGCTTGGTCCTCCAGACTCCTTGGCTAGCAGGAATCTGGACATTCTGCTGCTCCTACTGGGCATCAAACCAGATACATACCAGGGCTGCTAAGAAAACTACATGCCTTCAGGGTTGCTCATGTTGGAGTCCTCTTTGTCATCCCAGGAGGCCTGGCCACTCTGATTCACTCCTTACCTCCTCTCTCCTTCTCCCTACCAGATCTTTCCTGTGGATTTTGACAGCTGGTGAACAATTGCCACATCTCTGCCTGTCTCAGCCCCCTCTGCTCTCAGAGCTCTCAAATTATGAAGTTAGCCATATTTGTCTCTGTGCTCCTAGAGCTCCCTTTCCTACCTAAGTCTCTAACTCCTGCTTTATGTCCCTGAAAGAATCTGTTGCCAATTAGAGCTCAGTGTGGAGAGGTTCCAGTAGGGCCTTGGATATTGTTCCCAGTGTGATGGTGGTGCCTGCAAACCTGACAGCTAGACAGCTGCTACCGGTCTGCACCCACCTCTTGCAGCAAACCCACAATGGGCCACCTTCACTTTCTTAGAGCTCAATTCTTCCCGATTCTCCATGGCAGCTTTTACTTGATCCAGGTTGTGGCTCCAAAATATCCAGGAATTCACCAAGCAGCAGGTCTGAAGGAGGTATGGGGGTCTTGTGTGTGTGCTGTGGCAATACCTAGAAGGCTAAAGCTTACAGCCAGCCAAAGGGAGAATCAAATCAGATTGATTCATAGCCAAGCCCATTAGAGCAACACAATTCATTTTCAGAAGTTGTATAATTTCTGTTCAAAGTACAGTCAGCCACTTGCTGCTTCCTCACCTTGACACATACAGGCTGCTGAATCAATTGTTTTTTGAATTCCCTGGAGTTTACATTGTATTCTAGTGACCTTTTTTTTTTTTTTAAGGCACTTTGTGCAAATGGATCTCAATACCCCTTTGAGGCAATCTCCCACCACCCCTGTAGCAAATGTGCCAAATAGAAGAACACTAAAATAGAAGTCAGATGGCCATTTCCAGCCTGATGTCTTCAATAACCTGGAGTCTCGGTTTTCATCACCTGTAAAATGGGAGTTGTTTCCATGAATTAGTATTACAGAGACTGATGTTTAAGTTCAATTGAGAGAAATTTGAAGGTAAAGAGGAATGTGGTAGAATTGTCCCCCACCCCATATCCACTCCTAAATATTACATGATTTATTTAAGCATTGAATTAAATACTCTTAGACACCTATGTTTAGATTTTCCTTTTGTTTCTTTCAGTGACCCAGAATTTAACACTCTCATATTCAAATGTCTGCCAGAGCCAAAAGGAAATGTAAATGAGTGTAATTACTGGGCTAAAACAATAGGGAGCAGTATGGTGTGAGTAGAATTAGAGCCACCTGCCAAGTTCATTGAAAACACTTCAAATTTTTTTTTATTTTTTTATTTTATTATTTTTTTTAGTGCTATGAGACTGGATTCAGCAAGAGTGTCACTTTGTGACTGTACCTACATAATGAGTTTAGGGTGTCTCTGCTATTGCCTATATTTTGCTGATTCTTAGAGTTTGTTTGTTTTTGTTTTTGTTTTTGAGCCCTCAAAAGGCCATATTACCACCGCATGTCAAAGTTAGATATTTGAGGTCCTTGAAGGTGAGATGATGCATTTAGATCTAGGAGGTCTGGGGAAGTAGAAAAACACCCAGAGGTGCCATTTAGCCCAGATGTCAGAAAGAATTCTTGAATCCAGCATAAAAGTGCATCTAAGGCTTTTGTTCTTGCTGGACTCTGTGGAGAGGAACTTCCTGGGACCCATAGAAATCTGGGCCAAAATATTCTCCTTGCAGGTGAGCTAGAGAAGCCTGATTCTCTCCCACTTGATGTCTTGGCTTTTGGAAGATAATGACATTTTCCAAGTTGACATGAGCCTGCTTTGTCATCTTCTTTTCTGGCTTCTTATGGAACCCACAGAGGACACACAAACACAGGGATGGGTCTAGGTCAATGTCTTTTTTAAGACTTTTTATTTATTTATTTGACAGAGAGAGACAGAGTGAGAGACGGAACACAAGCGGTCGAAGTGGGAGGGGGAGAAGCAGGCTTCCCGTGGAGCAGGGAGCCTGAGGCAGGGCTCGATCCCAGGACCCTGGGATCATGAACTGAGCCGAAGGCAGACGCTTAACGACTGAGCCACCCAGGCGCCCCTAGGTCAATGTTATAAACATCTCACAGACCCTACCCATGGATGTCTCTGTCAGTCTCCTGGTCTTCCATTTCTGTCACAGCAGTGACAAAAGCCATGTTCTTCTCTTTCCTTTTTTTTTTATTATGATGTTATGTTAATCACCATACATTACATCATTAGTTTTTGATGTAGTGTTCCATGATTCATTGTTTGCATATAACACCCAGTGCTCCATGCAGAACGTGCCCTCCTTAATACCCATCACAGTTTAACCCATCCCCCCACACCCTCCCCAGTAGAACCCTCAGTTTGTTTTTCAGCATCCATAGTCTCTCATGGTTCGTCTCCCCCTCCGATTTCCCCACCTTCATTCTTCCCCTCCTGCTAGCTGCTGCTTCTTCTTTTTTTCTTTTAACATACAATATAGTATTTGTTTTAGAATACAGGTCTGTGATTCAACAGTCTTACACAATTCACAGCGCTCACCATAGCACATACCTTCCCCAGTGTCTATCACCCAGCCACCCCCTCCGTCCCAACCTCCACCATTCCAGTAACCCTCTGTTTGTTTCCTGAGATTAATAACTCCTCTTATCAGTGAGGTCATGACACATGTCTTTCTCTGATTGACTTATTTCGCTCAGCATAATACCCTCCACTTCCACCCACGTTGCAAATGGCAAGATTTCATTCCTTTTGATGGCTGCATAATATTCCATCCTATATATATACCACCTCTTATTTATCCATTCATCTGTCGATGGACATCTTGGCTCTTTCCACAGTTTGGCTATTGTGGACATTGCTGCTATAAACATCGGGGTGCACGTACCCCTTCGGATCCCTACCTTTGTATCATTGGGGTAAATACCCAGTAGAGCAATTGCTGGATGGTATGCTAGCTCTATTTTCAACTTTTTGAGGAACCTCCATACTGTTTTCCAGAGTGGCTGCACCAGCTTGCAAGCCCACCAACAGTGTAGGAGGGTTCCCCATTCTCCACATCCCCGCCAACATCTGTCATTTCCTGACTTGTTAATTTTAGCTATTCTGACTGGTGTGAGGTGATATCTCATTGAGGTTTTGATTTGGATTTCCCTGATGCCACGTGATGTTGAGCACTTTTTCATGTGTCTGTTGGCCATTTGGGTGTCTTCTTTGGAAAAATATCTGTTCATGTCTTCTGCCCATTTCTTGATTGGATCATTTGTTCTTTGGGTGTTAATAAGTTCTTTATAGATTTTGGATACTAGCCCTTTATCTGATATGTCATTTGCAAATATCTTCTCCCATTCTGTCAGTTGTCTTTTGGTTTTGTTGACTGTTTCTTTTGCTGTGCAAAAGCTTTTTATCTTGATGAAATCCCAATAGTTCATGTTTGTCCTTGCTTCCCTTGCCTTCGGTGATGTTTCGGGGAAGAAGTTGCTGCAGCTGAGGTCGAAGAGGTTGCTGCCTGTGTTCTCCTTTAGGATTTTGATGGACTCCTGCCTCACATTGAGGTCTTTCAACCATTTTGAGTCTATTTTTGTGTGTGGTATAAGGAAACAGTCCAGTTTCATTCTTCTGCATATGGCTGTCCAATATTCCCAACACCATTTGTTGCTTTTCTTTTTAAACATTCCTCTGGCTATTTGGGGTCTCTTCTGGTTCCACACAAATTTTAGGATTATTTGTTCCATTTCTTTGAAAAAAGTTGAAGGTATTTTGACAGGGATGGCATTGAATGTGTAGATTGCCCTAGGTAGCATTGACATCTTCACAATATTTGTTCTTCCAATCCGTGAGCATGGAACATTTTTCCATTTCTTTGTGTCTTCCTCAATTTCTTTCAGGAGTATTTTATAGTTTGCTGAGTACAGGTCCTTTGCCTATTTGGTTAGATTTATTCCTGGGTATCTTATGGTTTTGGGTGCAATTGTAAATGGGATCGACCTCTTAATTTCTCTTTCTTCTCTCTTGTTGGTGCATAGGAATAACACTTATATCTGTGTATTGATTTTACATCCTGCCACTTCACTGAAGTCTTGTATGAGTTCTAGCAGTTTTGGAGTGGAGTGTTCTGGGTTTTCCACACAAAGTATCATATCATCTGCAAAGAGTGAGAGTTTGACTCTTCTTTGCCAATTTGGCTGCCTTTGATTTCTTTTTGTTGTCTGATTGCTGTGGCTAGGACTTCTAATACTATGTTGAATAGCAGTGGTGAGAGTGGACATCCCTGCTGTGTTCCTGACCTTAGGGAGAAAGCTCTCAGTTTTTCCCCATTGAGAATGATATGCGCTGTGGGTTTTTCAAAGATGGCTTTTATGATAGTGAGGTATGTGCCCTCTCTCCCTATACTCTGAAGAGTTTTGATCAAGAAAGGATGCTGTACCTTGTCAAATGCTTTTTCTGCATCTATTGAAAGGATCCTATGATTCTTGTTCTTTCTTTTATTAATGTATGTATCACATTGATTGATTTGCAGACATTGAACAAACCTTGCAGCTCAGGGATAAATCCCACTTGGTCGTGGTGAATAATCCTATTAATGTACTGTTGGATCCTATTGGCCAGTATTTTGGTGAGAATTTGCATCCATATTATCAAGGATATTGGTCTGTAATTCTCCTTTTTGATGGGGTCTTTGTCTGGTTTGGGGATCAAGGTAATGGTGCCTCATAAAACGGGTTTGGAAGTTTTCCTTCCATTTCCATTTTTTTTTGGAAGAGTTTCAGAAGAATAGGTATTAATTCTTCTTTAAATTTTGGGTAGAATTGCCCTGGGAAGCCATCTGGCCCTGGGCTTTTGCTTCTTGGGAGATTTTTGATGACTGCTTCAATTTCCTTATTGGTTATAGGTCTGTTCAGGTTTTCTATTTCTTCCTGGTTCAGTTTTGGTAGTTGATACATGTGTAGGAATGCATCCATTTCTTCCAGGTTCTCTAATTTGCTGGCATAGAGTTGCTCATCATATGTTCTTATAATTGTTTGTATTTCTGTGGTGTTGGTCGTGATCTCTCCTCTTTCGTTCATGGTTTTGTTGATTTGGGTCATTTTTCTTTTGGATAAGTCTGGCCAGGGGTTTATCAATCTTGTTAATTCTTTCAAAGAACCAGCTTCTAGTTTTGTTGATCTGTTCTACCATTGTTTTGGTTTCTAGTTCATTGATTTCTGCTCTGATCTTTATTATTTCTCTTCTCCTGCTGGGTGTAGGCTTTATTTGCTGTTCTTTCTCCAGCTCCTTTAGATGTAGGGTTAAGTTGTGTATTTGAGACCTTTCTTGTTTCTTGAGAAATGCTTGTATTGCTATATACTTTCTTCTTAGGACTGCCTTTGCTATATCCCAAAGATTTTGAACAGTTGTGTTTTCATTTTCATTCGTTTCCATGAATTTTTTTAATTCTTCTTTAATTCCTGGTCGACCCATTCATTCTTTAGTAGGATGCTCTTTAGCCTCCATGTATTTGAGTTCTTTCCGACTGTCCTCTTGTGATTGAGTTCTAGTTTCAAAGCATTGTGGTCTGAAAATATGCAGGGAATGATCCCAATATTTTGGTCCAGTTGAGACCTGATTTGTAATCTAAGATGTGATCTCTTCTGGAAAATGTTCCGTGGGCACTAGAGAAGAATGTGTGTTCTGTTGCTTTAGGATGGAAAGTTCTGAATATATCTGTGAAGTCCATTTTGTCCAGTGTGTCATTTAAAGTCTTTATTTCCTTGTTGATCTTTTGCTTAGATGATCTGTCCATTTAGTTAGGGGGGTGTTAAGGTCCCCCACTATTATTGTATTTTTGTCAATGTGTTTCTTTGCTTTTGTTATTAATTGCCTATATAAGTGGCTGCTCCCATGTTAGGGGCATAGATATTTACAATTGTTAAATCTTCTTGTTGGATAGATCCTTTAATTATGATATAGTGACCTTCCTCATCTCTTATTACACTCTTTGTTTTAAAATCTAATATGTCTGATATAAGGATTGCCACCCCAGCTTTCTTTTGCTGTCCATGAGCATGGTAAATTGTTTTCCTCCCCTTCACTTTAAATCTGGGGCTGTCTTTGGGTCTAAAATGAGTCTCTTGCAGACAGCATATCAATGGGTCTTGTTTTTATATCCAATCTCAAGCCTGTGTTTTTTGACTGGGGCATTTAGCCCATTTACATTCAGGGTAACTATTGAAAGATAGGAATTTAGTGCCATTGCGTTGCCTGTAAGGTGACTGACTGTATATTGTCTGTGTTCCTTTCTGGTCTATGTTGCTTTTAGGGTCTCTCTTTGCTTAGAGGACCCCTTTCAGTATTTCTTGTAGGGCTGGTTTCGTGTTTGCAAATTCCTTTAGTTTTTGTTTGTCCTGGAAGCTTTTTATCTCTCCTTCTATTTTCAATGACAACGTAGCTGGATATAGTATTCTTGGCTGCATATTTTTCTCTTTTAGTGCTCTGTGGATAGGTCTGTTGCCAGTCTAATATTTCTACCATTGTAGGTTACAGATTTCTTCCCGTGAGCTGCTTTCAGGTTTTCCTCTTTGTCTCCTAGACTCGTAAGTTTTACTATTGGATGTCAGGCTGTTGACCTATTTTTATTGATTTTGAGAGGGGTTCTCTGTGCCTCCTGGATTTTGATGCTTGTTTCCTTCCCCAAATTAGGGAAGTTCTCTGCTGTCATTTGCTCCAGTATACATTCCTCCCTTCTCTCTCTTTCTTCTTCTTCTGGGATCCCAATTATTCTAATGTTTTTCATCTTATGGTATTGCTTATCTCTCGAATTCTGCCCTCGTGATCCAGTAATTGTTTATCTGTCTTTTTCTCCGTTTTTTGATTTTCCATCATTTGGTCTTTTATATCACAAATTCTCTCTTCTGCTTCATTTATCCTAGCAGTTAGAGCCTCCATTTTTTATTGCACCTCATTAATCGCCTTTTTGATTTTGACTTGGTAGATTTTAGTTCTTTTATTTCTCCAGAAACAGTTTCTCTAATAACTTCCATGTTCTTTTCAAGCCCATCTAGTATCTTTAAAAGGCTCATTCTGAACTCTAGTTCCGACATCTTACTAATGTCCGTATTGATTAGGTCTCTGGCAGTCGGTACTGCCTCTTGTTCTTTTTGTTGAGGTGATTTTTTCCATCTTGTCATTTTGTCCAGAGAACAAAATGCTAACAGGGTAACAATATCCTCAGAGAACATACGCTAAACAAATCAGAAAAGACCTGAAACTGGGGGATAAGAAAGGGAAAGAAAGAAAATGAAAAAAAAAAAAAAAAGAAAAAGATAAAGATAAAAACAAACAAAAACAAAACAAAACAAAACCAGAATATGATCAAATGTGATCAGGCTGGTGCATAGATCAGTGCCACACACTAGATTTTGGGTGTATTTTTGTCTGTTAGAAGGAAGTGCCTCCCAAAATTTTAAAGAAAGAAAAGCATATACATACAAAAGTAAGGGTTAATACAATGAAAGGATGGAATATGAGTGTAAAGATGAAAATTATAAAAGATTTTATAAAAGGAATTGATAAGATAAGTTGGTTTAAAAAAGAAAGAAGAGGATTTAAAAAAAGAGAGAGAATGTGATCAGGAAGGAGACTAGAACAAAGCCATACACTAGAAATTTAGGGTATATTTTGATCTGTTAGAAGAAACTGTATCTCAAAATTTTAAAGAGAGAACAACTTACATATATATACCAAAAATAAGGGTAACCTACTATGAAGGGATAGACTATGACTCTAAAAATGAAAAATAAAAAAGATTTAAAAAAAAAATGGATTGATGAGATGTTGGTTGAAAAAGGGAAAAAGAAAAATTAAAAAAAAAAAAGACAGTCAAAAAAAAACCTCACTTTGAAAACCTAAAGAATCATGGGAAAGAAGCCATGAATTCTTTGTGCAGTATTCCCCTAGGGCTGGAATTCTGCCATTCTCATTGATTGGTAAACTTGATCTTGGCTGGCTGTTCTTGCTGATCTCCTGGGGGAGGGGCTTTTTGCCGTGGTTCCCAAATGTCTGCTGGAGGTGGAATTGTCCCGCCCTAGCCTGGTTGGGCTAAGTGATCTGCTCTGGTTTGCTCTCTGGAGCTTTTGTTCCCTGCAAGCTTTCCATGCAGCTTTGGAGGACGAGAGTGGGAATGGTGGCCTCCCAATCTCCGCCCCAGAGGAGCCAAGAACTCTGGGCCCCACTCTTCAGTGAGCCCCAGAGAAAAGCAGTCCATCACTCCCGTCTCCCCAGTCTCCAGCCGCACTCCATGCTCACCCGGCCTGTGACTGAGCATTTCTTTCTCTGGCACCTGATCCCATGTGGAGTCTCCAAATCCAGCAGATCCCTGTGGTTCACTCCCATGCCACTCCTCCTGGGGGAGGAAGGGGAGCATCCCCGATCTGCCACTTGTTGGGTCCTTGCTGGAAGAGCAGTGGCCCGACTGTGCGGTGATCACGGTTTATGCAACCCCGAGCTGAGGGCCCACTCCTTGGCTCCGTCTCTACAGCCGGCTTCCCCACTCTGATACCTGGGAGCTCTGCCACACTCAGGCACCCCTGGTCTTCCTGTGACCCCGAGGGTCCTGAGACCACACTGTCCCAGGGAGTGTTCCACCCCCCACTTAGCCACTGGAGTGACATCCCTCAGTACAGCCGACTTCTAAAAGTTCCGATTTTGTGCTCCACGGCTCTATCACTTGCCAAAAGCGGCCAACGGAGGCTCCCTCCCCCCGCCATCTATCTTCCCGAGTATCGCCTCGGGTTCACTTCTCCGCACGTCCTACGTGAGAAAGTGGTCGCTTTTCTCTTCAGAGAGTTGTTGCTATTCTTTTCTTTGATCTCCTGTTGAGTTCGTAGGTGTTCAGAATGGTTTGATCCCTATCCAGCTGAATTCCTGAGACTAGATGAAATCCAGGTCTCCTACTCCTCCTCCATCTTGCTCCTCCTTCTTTTCTTTTTCTTTTTTGTTATTGTTAGTTGTTTAAGTTTACCTTCCCTTGGGATCGATTACAAAGTATGTTACCAAATCTTGTAGATTTTTCCAACCATGCCCTACTCTGTGCTTCCTCCAGAGTCTGTGCCCTACCTCCTCCTGGTCTGTTGGTCCAAAAGGGACATGGACAGGTCCACGCAAGCAAATGGCATTGGAGAAGGGCTTGGAAACATAGGCATGATGGGGGGCACATTCCTTGTTTCTCCTCTCTGCTTGTCTCTAGGGCAGCCCTGATCACCCAGGCTGCCTTCTGCCTGAACATGAGGATGTTTATTGGCAGGGATCATGTTCTTTACCATCAACTGCATCCAAAATATCCTAAGGAAGTTCTCTGATTGGCTTACATGCCTCAAGTGCTCATTTGTGGACCAACACCCACACTAAGGAATAGGCTGGTAAGACAGCTCCATTTGGGTTGTATCCTTAAAGGGTGGGATCCTGTAATTGGGAATCCTTCTCAAGGCACATGGTTAGAAGGAAATAAAGTCTACTGGGCTGACTTCCAGCTGTGCTCCCCTGTCCCTGTCCTATAAGGGCACAAGCTGTGTGGTGGTGGTTGTGGGGGTGTCAAAATGAGCTATTTTTTTTCACCCAGAAGCCATGAATGACAGATTTATAATAGAAGAGTTGTAATGATTCAAAAATAGGCTGTAGAGCAAGAGCAGCTAACTCTCTGCTGGGACTCTGGGCACACAACATCCCCCACCACATCCCTGTGAGAGGGAATATTGTCATACATAAAGAAACAGCCCAGGGCTAATGAAGCAGCCTGCCAAAGACCACAATGCCAGCTAATAAGAGAGCTAGGACTGAACTACAGGAGGGACTCATGCCATTGAGTTTTGAAGGAATCAAGTAAAATGAAGAAAAGAGGATGCCTAGAAGCAGGGATGCCATCCCTGGCAAAGAACTGAAGATACATTAATAGAGTGAGTGAATCAGCTAGTTAGCTGGTTGGAGAAGGGAGGGTTTTGGGTAGGTAATGGGAGACTAGGATAGATCTTGATGGCATGTGATATGTGCACACACACACACCACTGGAAGCGTGCAAGCAGGCATCACCTTGGTTTGGCAAATAGATCCCCAGTAGTACAGAAACTGTCTTCATCCCAACACAGCTTCTCAACTCCAACTTTTTCATTGCATTTCTTTGTGTTCCAGCAAGTATCAGACACCTGCTTAACATTAGGCAAGGGTGGCTGTCAGAGAGAGATGCTCAAGCCTGCCAGAGGGCATGCCTCGTGGGAAAAAGAAAACAAAACCTGAGCCTTAAAAATAGAGCTGTCCACTGATGGAATTCTCTCCTACTGCTGTGACCAAATATTTAGTCACAGGGGAAATGGCTGATCAGACACACTGCCAGCAAGGTCATGAGGTGCTCAGCAAACAAGAACTGAGGCAGGCCTCAGGCATGTGCTAGCACCCCTCACCCAAAGAACCCTTGCAGGCCCCATAGGAGAGGGAGGCCAGGCTGCTTGTGTGCCCATCTGTAACCACAAAGCATGCATTTTCTTTTATTATGCTGGATACTAGCCTGGCCCTGATGTCTGCTGCTTGCACAGACAACATTCATTCATTCAGACACAAATGAGATCAGTTCTTATCCGACTCTCAGGTCAATAGGATTTGGGAAGTCCTCAGAGTCCTAGAGATTACATTATTTTAAAGACTGCAGAGTTAAATACAGTGGAGTCCAAAATAGGGGGATTACTCAGCTGTCACACAGATGTCCCCTCCCCGGTGCCCTGCCATTATGCCGGCCTGCTCAGAGTTCTCCTGGTGTTTTACTTCCCAGCTGTCCATTTCCCAGATACCACAGGGAACCTAGCATCCTCAGCTACTCTCTTCTCCATTCCAGGGCCTGGCACATGTGTATGGCTCCATAAAACCCAAAAAGGGAAGACAGGGGGAAGAAAGGAGGCCATACATCCCAAAGCAGGAGCCAGGAGAAATGGTCTTTTCCTACCTGCCTCTTGTGTCTGGAAAAGAAAAAGCAGCAGACTCCAGCTACCCCTCATCTTATGCTTTGAGCCCAGAGCCTTCCCCCCTGCCCCCCAGAAGATATCCTTGCCTCTTTTGGCCCAAAGACACTGCTTCAGCTGAAACCTCTTCTACTTCTGTCTTCTCTTCCAGATGCCCCTTACAGACCCTGCCTTGCCCCCACTTCTGTGCTTGTCTGTGTCTTCCTTGAGGGGAGGTGCAGGGAGTAGCAGGATCTCTGTCCACTCTTGTTGAATTGCATTGATTTATCCCTTTGTCAAAAGCTAGTGCATATATGGTGTGGGTGGCAGGCCTCATATTTGATTTCAAACAGAAATCAAGAGTTGATTTCCACATTTCAAGTCACTGGTGGTGGTGGTGGTGGATCAGAAAGTAGCTGAGGACATGACTACTACAGCTGACATTTCAGAGCATTTAATATTTGTGTTTCCCCAGAGACAAGCTGTGGGGGGAGGCAGGGGAGCTGAAATTGTTTCTTTCATTGTTCTTCCTTTACATGGGCATCAGACTGGAACCCTCTGGGCGACTTCTCAACTCAGCATGTCCTGCTGATCTATTAAGTTGAACATTAATCATTAGCAGAGCTCATCTTTCTTCTCTGAATTTAATTTCATTAGTTATACCTTCTTTCCATGTTAGAACACTCTCTGAGGCATTTGCTTAGAAGGCAAATGAACATCAGCCCTGCCCCCTACCTCTCCTGGAATGAGACTTTCCTTGGAACAGCAGAGACAGTTGTCAAAATCTCTAGTTCAAGCTAGTTGGATCTTGATGCAGCCAGAATATAAGCATTTCTCATGGACTCTCAAGAACTCTCTCTACCGCAATCAGGGCCACTGTGGTTTCATAGTAATGAAGAGAACACTCAATCTCTGGGCTCCATTTGTCTATGGTAACAGACAAAAAAATGCCATTGGAAATCCACATACAATGGACCCCAGGTTTGCCTAATAGTTAACAGCCCCAACTGTTCACTTCTATCACCTACTTGATTTTGAAAACTCACCAGGATCTTCCTGGCCTGCAAACATTTGCTTGCAAGTATTTTCCTGCCTCTAATGTTGCTCCCTCTCCTCAGAGACTGTAGCCCCTTGAGTGCTGGTGCTATATTTTATTTATCTTGATATGAACATCACCTAATCAAAGGTATAATACCTAAAGTTGCTTGGTAAAGGATAAATGAGTGAATGGATTTATGATAGAGAAAAATTGGATGAATCTGAAAGCAATACCCAAAAGAGAATAACAAAGGGTAAACAGGGCTCCTATTGCCCTGCTCACTTTAGATCAGGACAGTAGCTGGGACTCTACAGGGGAACAGTACTGCTGGGGATCAGAAGTTGAGTCAGACAAGAGGAAGGTCTCCAAAAGAGGCATTCCTTATTCTATCCATTTGTCCATCCAGGATTAAAGCTATTGTGTGTCAGCCTCTACTTCAGCGTGGTAGGTGTTCTGGTCTACCTGTCTCCCCCCCGCCCCCCGGCCACCCACCCCCCGTAAGAACATTTGAGTGCCTAATCTATTTTAGGCCCTGTGCCTAGTGTAGGTATCCAGTGGTCAGGATACAACAAGCAGCCAAATCCCCTCCCTCAGGAGCCATTCCACGCAGTGGGGAGACCTGGTAAACACCTACACTGACAGCTCTCTGTTCAGTGCTTGAACAGAAAAATCACAGCTTGAGAAAGAAAACTAAGGTTGGGATAATAATCACATCTAGCCTGAGGAAGTGGGGTCACCAGCTCACCATAGGTTGTGGGAGAGGGAGGGGAAGATGAAGCCATCTACCATCTCACAGCCATGGAGGAAATGGTGCTATGTCAATAAGAGGAGGTGGGATCCTGCCACTACAGTCCTTCCTAGAGATTTAATAAGAATGTAGTCCAAAGATCCACCAGATGGAGCTACAGGATAACTTATTATTCAGCATTCTGGAGCCTGCAACTGGAATTTGTACAATAAATGCGCACCTTAGATTTCTGAGTGGGGTGAAAACCAACAGGAGGCTCAGGGCAGTAAATGCTAATCGTAAGTGACAGCTGAGAGGAACTGGGCTAAAAGTCCAGAGACATTCTAGTTCCAGTTTAACTCTTAACATTTCTGTTTATTTTTCAATGTACCTCTTAATTCCCCAGGGCCTAAGTCCTCACATGTAAAAGGAGAGGGTTGAACCAAAATCAACCCCAAGCTTTTCCCTGATGCAAGATCCTGACCTTGATGTTGCAGATATAACCATGTCAATGGGGCAGTAGAGAAAGGAAGGCCTCCTGGATTGAGTATCCAAGTACTGTTTGCTCCAGCGGGCTTGAGAGTTGTTTCTTAGGACAGATCATGGCACTGAGGATCAACAACTTAACCCGTGGTTTTTAAAGGGTCTAGAGTTTCCCTGACATCTTTTTTCTTGCTCTGCCCCCTTTCCCTCAGCCTTATCTTATCTCCTCCCACATTCCATTCCTCCCCCATGTGACAGTGGATTGGGAGGGCACTGCTCAGGGATTTAGAGCTTGGAATTCAGATCTGGCTGTGGGACCCATTAGGCAAGTGATTCCTAGGAGGACTTCTAACTGCCCTAATGAAAGCATCAGAGAAGAAGCCCCAACCAGTCTGTGGGCTGCAGACTTCCCCAGGCAAGAACAAGTCCAATTCATGCCCTCCCCCTGGGAGCCACCAAGACTCCATTCCAGGTAGACTTCCCACCCCCAGATGCAATTGCGAGCTTCCTAAAAGCTTGAGCCAAAGTTTTCTGGGTGGAAGAGAATCATAATTCTTTAAAAAGTGAATGAAGAGAAGAGCCTGTTTTCTGTGGCGTTTTCTCCTCTAAGCATCCTCTAGCAGGTGGGCCACCAGCCACTTGGTCACCTGACTGACAAACGTCCTTTGGATGATGGGCTGGTTAGTCCCATTTAAAGAGAGAATTAATTCATACTGGGGCCATACAGAGCCAGTTTCAAAGGGAGTTTGATGAAAGTGTTCCCCTTTGTGAAGCACAGTCAGCAGGTAGAGGCTTGTTATGGTCATCTGAGCTGAAAGACTTTCAGCCATGGGAATCATGGAAAGACCTTTGCTGGCAATGGGGTGCAGAGACTGTGCCTATCCTATGAGATCTCACAGGTGTTGTGAGGGCCAGGGTGGTCACTGGAGGTAAGGCCCAGAAAGGCAAATCACACAGTGGGGAGATGTTTGGTACATGGGACATATCCAGTGAATCATACCGAAGGGATGAAGAAGAGGCTCAAGGGCAGTGCATGGAGGATGGAATTCAGCCCTTTGCTCCTTGTAGGTATTCATCTGGCCATTCAACAGTTTTTGGAAGCCCACCACAGACTGAACATCTTGCAGGTGTGGGAAAAAAAAAATAAAAATAACCCAAAAAGTCTTGGTTAGTGCACTGAGCTGCCATTTCACAGTGTCTGATTGCAGTAGGCAGACAAATCCAGGTGTTGAAAAAATTCAGGAATTTGTCTCCAGTGCTGTCCTCTGCTTCCCTGGGAGTTGGCTTTGGGTTCAGCAGAATTTCTTCTATTATACCAATTTATACCTATTACACCCCCAGCCAAAAATGAGCCCATATTTCCCGATATTTCAAATCAAAGCTTATGGACCAACGCTCTTTGGACTCATTTATATCATCTGTCCACTTGTGAATCAATTGCTGTGGCCATGAAGTGAAATAAAATTGGCCAGATCTGAGTGATATACTATTGATGGGTGTGTAGGGTCAATTCCACCCAAACTACATGACTGAGACTAGGATAGGCAGGTTTTCCCAAAACAAAATGAGGGTGCCATGAACAGGAAAGTGAATGGATTCTGGACTGGCTACCACAACAGTTACTCTGGAAATGAAAACAAGGAGTATCAAGGTACATGTTACAAATGAAAAGGTGGAAGCTCAACAGGGTTAGTACTAGGAGGATAGAAGGTGAGAAAAGAGGTCAGAGACCAATATGCAAAGGATGCTTGAGTTAGAATGTGAAGCATGAGTATAGGTCCATCTGGCTGAGGAGAGTCAATGCCATCAGAGGTGACAATATGGGCAAAGACAGACACAAACCCAGGCAGTGTCAGCCATGTGGCTGTAGGTTCTTGGCTAGATGTGTTTCACACTTGGTTTCTATTTAATCACCCTGTAGTAACCATATGAGAAAGCCCAGATTTTGTGGGTCTAGGGTAGGGCTTGATAATTTGCATTTTTAACAAGTGCCATGGTGGTGCTGATACTGCTGGTGCAAGAACCACACACTGGGCCCCTTGCTCTAGAGTCTAGGAAAGCATGCTAGTGGGCAGTCAGATGGCACATTGAGTCAGAGGGTCTGCACATCTTTATGTTCAGGGGATCTTATTTGGGGCTTGAACTAAAATGTAAGTGCAGGCTCTCTTTGCCACATCTCTTGCGAGAATGAAGACCATTCTCAGCAATCAGACTGTCGACATTCCGGAAAATGTCGACATCACTCTGAAGGGATGCACAGTTATTGTGAAGGGACCCAGAGGAAACCTGCGAAGGGACTTCAATCACATCAATGTAGAACTCAGTCTTCTTGTAAAGAAAAAGAAGAGGCTCCGAATTGACAAATGATGGGGAAATAGAAAAGAGCTGGCTACTGTTCACACTATCTGTAATCATGTACAGAACATGATCAAGGGCGTTACACTGGCCTTCCATTACAAGATGAGGTCTGTGTATGCTCACTTTCTCATCAACGTTGTTATTCAGGAGAATGGTTCTCTTGTTGAAATCCGAAATTTCTTGGGTGAGAAATACATCCACAGGGTTCAGATGAGGCCAGGTGTTGCTTGGTCTGTATCTCAAGCCCAAAAAGATGAGTTAATTCTTGAAGGAAATGACACCGAACTTGTATCAAAATCAGCTGCTTTGATTCAGCAAGCCACAACTGTTAAAAACAAGGATATCAGAAAATTTTTGGATGGTATCTATGTTTCTGAAAAAGGAACAGTTCATCAGGCTGATGAATAAGATCTGAGTTGTCCATCTACAGAAACAGCAAGATGCCAGATGATTTTTCAGACTTATTTGTGATATTTTAAAAAGATGCAATAAAAGCTATACTGGTTTGGACAAAAAAATAAATAAATAAAATGTAAGCGCAGTGTTAATACAGTGTGAGAACTCAGTACCTTATGCTTAATCTCAGGGAATAATCCACATATTTGAGAAGACTTAAGATCCAGAAATCTGGAGAATACCTCAAGCAGTGCTCATATCTATATGACAGTAGGGGCAGGTGGCCACAATTGCTTAGGGTAAAATCATAAGGTCACTGGTTTTGTACTGGTGATTCCAACATGTGACTTTTGAGAAGCAATCAATAATCCATCTCACTCCCTGGGAGTGTGGCTGGGCTGCATCACAATCAAAGTTGCTGCATAAATCTGCCTTTAAGATACCCCATGTGGAGTGTTCCCAGAAGGGCTCAACTGCTATTCTTCTCAAACCCTAAGGAAGCCCTTTCTGGGAGAGTGTGCAATGCTAATCACTGCATTTTCTCTTTTCCAGTTCAGCCTGCTTACCCCCTTGCACTACTCTCCATATGTCCTCTCTCTTTCTTCTACCCCCAAAAATGGATCAGCTGGGAGCTGAGCATCACCAATAGTCAGTCCATACTTCTGGGAGTCCAGGTGGCAGTCAGCAGCCTCCTGCCTGAGAGCACTAGGATGCCTTGGGTCAGGGAGGGCCAGAAAGCTGCTGCCTAACCTGGAAAGCAAGTGCCATGTCCAGAGGCAGCCTTTCTAGCTTACCAGTCAGGGTTCTACTGCAGGAAACAGAAACCATTCTAGCTATTTCAAACAGAAAGCGGTTTAATACTGGAAATAAGGTGCTTACAAAATCCCTGGAAGGCCTAGAGGAACAGGCTGTACAGGACTAAGACCCCAAACATAACTGTAGAAGTGGCCCACCAAAGGAATTGCTTACTATTTTTGCTACAATCAGGCAGCAGGTAAATCAACATGTCTCTGTCCTAAGCACTAACTCTAGGTCCTACCATTGTGGCAGTGAAATGGGGATAAAGAAGTACCCCATACATCTGCTATATCAGAACAAGCAAAATGGATGCCTCATCTCTCTTCCTATTTAATGTGGTTGCAAATCAAATCTCACCAAAATGTATCTGATTGGCAGAAACTTAAGCACATAGAATCCCAGCTTTGAGGACTATTCCACTCTCTTGGAATTAGAGCTTTTAGCTTCTCTCCCCCACTCCTGAAGTAAAGGGACACCCACTCAGAAAAGATTGGAACAGATGTTGAGTGAACCAATCTATTGTATTCCCCACTGCAACCTGGTATCTTGGAACTCTTAGTGTTGAAAGTGAAAGAAAATAGTCACAAACTGACCAAGAATGGAGGGAATTTTATTGCCTCACATAATGGAAAAACTCTACAACTATGCTATCTTCAGGTGGGTGTGATCCAGGGGCTCAAAAAATGTGATCCAAAGGGGCACCCGCACCCCAATGTTTACAGCAGCAATGTCCACAATAACTAAACTATGGAAAGAGCCAAGATGTCCATCGATATATGAATGGATAAAGAAGAGTGGTATGTATATATATACATATATATATATATACACACACACACACATACATACAGTGGAATATTACTCAGCCATCAGAACAGATGAAATCTTAAACATTTACATCAACATGGATGGAAATGGAGGGTATTAGGCCAAGTGAAATAAGTCAATCAGAGAAAGAGACTATCATATGGTTTCACTCATATGAGGAAAATAAGAAACAGCACAGAAGATCATAGAGGAAGGGAGGGAAAACATAATGGGAAGAAATCAGAGAGGGAGACAAACCATGAGAGACTTTAACTATGGGAAAGAAACGGGTGCTGGAGGAGGTGGGTGGAGGTATGGGGTAATTGGGTGTTGGGCATTTAGGAGGGCACATGATGTGATGAACCGTGGGTGTTATATGCAACTGACGATTTACTGAACTCTACATCTGAAACTAATGATGTACTATATATTGGCTATTTGAATTTAAATAAAAGAATTTAAAAAATATGCACATATTGCTAGAACCCCATCTCTGTTGATTCTGCTTTCTTTCCTGATGTTTTATTCTCAGGCTCCACCTAGTGGTAAAATGAGTTCCAAATGTTTCACCCTCGCTTCCTCCCAGCATCAAATCTAGTGAGGAAGAAAACTATTATTCCCAATAGCTCTTACATTCACCTTGGGTGCCATTCTCATTGGACCGGCTTGGGCCACATGATTAATTCATGCCATGAATTAATTACCATCTCCAGGGCATGAATGGGTTGACTGGCCAGGCCTGAGCCACATGAAACATCCTTGGAACTAGAGGGTCCTGGGCCTAATTAAGGCACATAAACTAAACGCAGATGGTGGAGATTTCCCAGAATAAAAAATGTATCCTCAAAGGCAGAGCAACACAACACAAAAGAACAGTTGGTTACCTCCTCTGGGGCAATGGACAAGTTCCACCACCTCTTGGATACCCTCTTGGCTTACATAAATAATGAGAGGGCTTGACAATAACATCTTGAAGATCCCTGACAGACCTGTCTTGACTGGATCTGTGGTTCTTCCACAGAATCCCTCCCATATTGTTTTTACCATTTCTTAGAAAACCTTTAGTCCCCACATAATTTCTCATTTCTCCTAGGTGTGGAGACTATTTTGGCACAGTCTCTTTTGCATTTTCAACCTATTTCCATACTGTTCCTGATCCTCGCTTCTCAACTCTCTGATGTATTTGTTTTGTTTTGCTTTGCTTTGCTTTAATTTTAATTACACCTTCCAGGGCAGCATCACCAGAAGATCTCATCAGTGAGTGGATAAGGATCGATAAGAAAGTTAAAAGACGACACAGATGACCAACCTCCGTCAAGTTCCAGGAGACATAATCCCACTCCCTGAAGGAAAACCACTTGAGTTCCATTTGCAACTATTTATTTCTGAAACATATTATGATAGTCACCGTTAATTAATTGCCTACCACATAGCAGGCAATGTGATGAATGCTTTACATACATTATCTTTAATACTCCTGACACCCCTAAAGGGTGTACATGTATTACTGCTCCTATTTAAAGAGTAGATTTGGGACTCGGTTAGGCATTATCAAACAAGTGACTACCAAGAACTGACCATATGCTAATCACTGCGGGAAGCTGAGGGAGTGGGCAAAAGAGTGAGATGCAGCTCCTGTCTCCCCAGAAAACAAAGACAGATTTAGACAACAAAAATGGAAATAGTCAAGACAGAGTACAATGAAGCCAACAAAATGCAGAATGTCTGGCCCTTCGGCAGATGAGACTGAGTGAATGCTTCATGGAGGAAGTGTGACTTCCTTTGGGGCCCAGAGGCTCTCCTTGCAAATAGTATCACAAAGTTCAAACACAGTTCATGAAAAATGCTCATTCTTTCTCTAACATGATGACTATCTCAGGAAGAGAACAAAAATGTGGGCATTAACTCCTCCACAGAAGCCCATTCTGGAGAGCCCCGTCTCTACGGTCCCAGATGGCCATCTATTCTCTTCTTAAAAGACCTTGCACAATTTGTTCCTGCTACAGAGCTCTGGGTCAGCAACTTTTTCACATTATATTTAGAAAAAGTAATAAAATGGTTCTCCCTGCAGGCTTCGCCAACTGGATGGTGTTATTTCAAATTAAAAAACAAAAGCAGAAAGCAAAACAAGAAAGGAGACCAAATTACCCACTTGTGGAAAGAAATGCACACAAATCATTCACAGGGTCCCACCCAGTCTGCTCACAACCCATACCTACCCCTCCCACCCCCACCTGAGGCCAAGTTTTGGCCTCACTGGTGTTCCTGGCAGCTCCCTGAAGTCGCCGAAGTGTGAGGTTTGAGGCTGGGCTGCAACTCCACAGCAGCTTTGTGCATTATCTACATAATTGCAAAAACCTGCTTTTAAAATCCTGATCTGACACTTCACAGTTCTGTGACTGGGAGAGTCAGTTAACCTCCCCTTGCCTTCCTCATCTGTAAAGTGCAAAAGATAATTCTTGTCTCATGTTAAGATAAAGTGAGATAATGCATGCGAGGTGCCTGTGTGGTGCCTGGCACATAATAAGAGCTTTGTAAAAGGTAATGAGAATGATTACTGTTGATCACTCTGCTTGCTAATTGATTTTCCTAGGCCTACCACTGTTATAAAACACGTATCTACTGTCTCTGTCTAAACAGAGAGAGAAAGGAGCAACAGGAGAGCAGCACTTGGCATGAAGGGCTCTCTTGTCAAAGGCAGGGATAAGGACTGTTTCTTGGTAGAAACAGGCAGCTGAAGAAACACCTTTGAGGGGAAATCAAACTTCGATCTCACATATAATCCACACCACCTGAGGTCCTCTATGAAGACCTCTTTAGGAGGCTGGAGTTGGGGGATCGTGAAGTTGATTTCTATTTCTTTTTCTTTTCAAGATTTTACTTAAATTTAAGTTAGTTAACATATGGTGTATTATTAGTTACATGGGTAGAATTTAGTGATTCATCAGTTGCATATAACACCCAGTGCTCATTACATCACGTGCCCTGCTTAATGCCCATCACCCATTTAGCCCATCCCCCACAACCCTCCCCTCCAACAACGCTCACTTTGTTCCCTATAGTTAAAAGTCTCCTATGGGGGCACCTGGGTGGCTCAGTCTGTTAAGCATCTGCCTTCAGCTCAGGTCATGATCTCAGAGTCCCAGGATCAAGCCCTGCACCAGGCTCCCTGCTCAATGGGGAGCCTGCTGCTCCCCCTGCTTGTGCTCTCTCTTGCTCTCTCTCTCAGATAAATAAAATCTTTTTTTTTTTAAAGAGTCTCCTATGGTTTGCCTCTCTCTCTGTTTTTATCTTATTTTATTTTTCCTTCCCTTCCCCTATGTTCATCTGTTTCTTAAATTCCACACATGAGTGAAATCATATGGTATATGTCTTTCTCTGACTAATTTCACATAGCATAACACCCTCTAATTCCATCTTCACCACTGCAAATGGCAAGACTCCATTCTTGTTGATGGCTGCATAACATTCCTGTGTGTGTGTGTGTGTGTGTGTGTGTGTGTGTGTGTGTGCGAGCGCACGTGAGCACACACGCACACATATACCACATCTTCTTTATCCATTCATCAGTCGATGGATAGTTGGGCTCTTTCCATATTTTGGCTATGTGGATAGTGCTGCTATAAACATTTGGGTGCGTATACCCATTAGAATCAATATTTTTGTATCTTTTGGATAAATATCTAGTAGCGCTGTTGCTGGGTCATAGGGCAATTCTATTTTTAACTTTCTGAGGACCCTCCATACTGTTCTCCAGAGTGGCTGCCGTGTAAGTGGGTTCCCCTTTTGCCGCATCCATGTCCATGTCTGTTGTTTCCTAAATGGTTAATTTTAGCCATTCTGACTAGTGTGAGGTGGTATCTCACTGTGGTTTTGATTTGGATTTTCCTGATGCCAAGTGATGTTGAGCATTTTTTCATGCATCTGTTGGCCATCTGCATGTCTTTGGAGAAATGTCTGTTCATTGTCTTCTGCCTGTTTCTTGTTTGGGTTTTTTGTTTTGGGGGTATTGAGTTTGATAAGTTTATAGATTTTGGATACTAGTCCTTTATCCAATATGTAATTGGCAAATATCTCCTCCCATTCTGTTGGTTGCCTTTTAGTTTTGTTGTTTCCTTTGCTGTGCAGAAACTTTTTATCCTGATGAAGTCCCAATAGTTCATTGTTGCTTTTGTTTCCCTTGCCTCTGGAGGCGTGTCTAGTAAGAAGCTGATTTCTGTGAAAGGTTCTTCTGTGGGTACTGAGCACCAAACACCCAAATTTCCTGGCAATGGGCAGTCCTGTGAGAGGGCAGCACATCCAGGCTATCCTCCTCCATGCACCCCACATGGAGGCAAAAGGATTATGGAACCTAGGAAAATGTGGAAGGCTGGTTATTTTAATTCTCTAAAATCCAAGTGTGCACAAAGGTGTTAACATATTTTTTCTGTAACATAACCATTGCAGAAATGATCACCACCGTTAATTCCAAATAGATTTAACCCAGAATATTTTCTTCTCCCCCAAAATAGGATCTAAAGATGCCAGGCTTATCTGACTTTGAAACATTAGTTTTGAGGAGGAGGGATTTTATCCTTGGGCAGCCCCTCTGTCCACCCTGACACCTGCAGAGCTATCTGGTTCTTATTGATCTTCAATCATTGTGCATACACTCTGAATACCCAAGGTTCTGTTAACAAGGCCCCTTTTAGCCATTCTGTCATTCCTCCAGGCCCCAGTCTTCAGCAGTGAGATACTTCAGTGCTTTCCCACTTGCGGGCTATGAGGGACTACTGTGTCTGCCCCATGGTGGGCTGTGAGTGAGGGGCAGTGTCTGCATAGACCCAGGGTGTAGGGAATATAGTGTGTGCACAGTCCTGGCTTGTGAGGGACAAAGGTTTCTGCCCAGTTCTGTAGTATGAGGGGAGAATATATCAGCCCTGTCTTGGGCCATGTGGGACTATTATGTCTAGGCAGGAGAGACAACAGTGTCTGTCAGTCCTGAGCAATGGAGACTCTATTGTGTGCACACTCCAGGGTGTCAGGGACTACAGTTTCTGCCCACCCTGGGCTCTGAGGGACTACCCTACCCTTAGGGTGTCTACCCCAATGTTCCAGGCTGCTGTCTTCTGGGTTTTGGGAAGATTCCATACCAGGAATATGTGTGCCCACGTAGAAATTAGCATTGGTCTTGGGTTCAGTTTCTCCAACTTTTCTGGGATTTCCATTTCCTTTCTGGAGGGCTAGAGTTTCAGAGACCTTTAAAATACCCATGTCTCTTGCTTTCCCTTAGCCTCCTTCAACCCTCCCAGTTCAGCCCAGACCACTGTTCTCTATTAAGAGCAGTGAATGCAAAATTTGTTTGAATGAGGAGAAGGGGAACATGGAAAACAAATAGGATGAGGGGAGTGTAAAAGAGAATCCTCATTAGCCCACCCAGAGACACCTGCATTTCCCTCTTCTCACAGCTGCTGTCTCTGAATGAGGGCTCTGCTTCCTGGGATTGTGCCTAGAAGGCCCCTAGAAGGCAGTTTTTACAGGAGCTAAAGCCTGGGGACTGAAGCCTACAGTTCCTTCCCCATAGCCTGCTTGCAGCTGTGCAACTTGTGAAACTGTCATAGTTTCCTACCTAAAGTAGGATAAGGACCTTCTCTGAGGTACTCACAGACTTTGACTGCATAGTTCAGATAGGGAAGCTCAGTCACTTGGGCTGACCACTTATCTAGGAGGACCAGTCACTAGGACAGCATGGGGGTACAGAGGGCCATATGTCCTAGGAGAAAGCCAATGCGAGAGGAGGACCAGTCACAAAAGAAGGAAACCCAGTCACAGGATAGAGTCAGTTATGGGGAGAGGGCTCGGCCATATGACAGAGGAGAGCCATTGCTGGGAAGGATCATTTGAGAGGGTGGAGAGTGGGAAGCCAATTGCCAGGGAAGGCCACACTGTGTGTCCTTGGGTCAACTGGAGCTGTTGGTTCTCCAGTTGGCTATTACTGCAGACTTGGAGAGAAAATGATCCCCCAGGTAGCAAAATGAGGTTGATAGAGGAAGGTCAGAATTTAGGAGGAGATGAGATCCAAAGGAATTGTTCTAGGGAAAAATAGAAGGTAGCAAAAGGTAGCAGGAAGTTTCAGCGGGGGGGAGAGGAAAGGGCATGCTGACGTGGAAAGGATGCTAATCTGGACCATGGACGATTACAGACCCTTGGGAGAGATCACCAGACAGGAAGCATAATTTACCTGCTCTTTTGGCTCTTCCTAAAATGGAGACAATATGGGAGTCCTTAGAGACCACTAGAGACCATTTTAATGAGACTATGTCAGCGAGTCGTAGAGATTGAGCAAATCAAGCGTTGCAGGGGGATTATTCCTGATACGAAATAATTGGAAACAAACTCAATGCCTGCCTTTTAGAGATGGCTGAACTAAATAATAGTACAATGTGATATTCTGCAGACTTTTAAAAGAATGTGGAGAAGGATATTAAGTGTCAAGGGCAACTATTTTTGTGAAATGCAAAGAAGCCTGTTGAAATGCTGTTTGTGTAGTGCCAGCCGTGTCCCTCGTCTGATCACATCCCTTCCACCACAGCTCCTTCACTCTCCACGGCCTCCTGCTTCATCCCTACCTGGGCTCACTGCCCTTCCTCCTCCTACCATGTGCCGTTCTTCAAACGGTGGCCAGAGAGAGCTTTTGTAAAGCACAAATCACATCATCTCATCCCCTTGTTTCAACTCCTCCAATGGCTTCCTGTTGCGTTTAGAATCAAATAGAATACCTTCCTAGGTACTGCAAGGCCCTATTTCTCTGGGCCCTCCTACATCTTTGGACTTCTTTCTTTCCACTGCCTCGCTGGGTCCTGGTCTTGATGTTTTGGCCACAGTGGCCTTCTTTCTGTCTGTTAAATACTCCAAGTACATACCACCTTTTCATTAGCTGCCCCCCTCCCCGCATAGAATGCTTTCCCTGTGGATGAAGGTCAGTAAACTATGACCCACTGTTTTGTATAGCCCATGCGCTAAGTATGTTTTTATATTTTTAAGTTTTTCATTTTTTTAGGTAGATGTGACAGAAATACTATGTAGCCCACAAAGGCTAAAATATTTACAGATAGTTTGCAGTCCCCAAGCTAGACCTTGGTGTGGGTGTCTTCTTCTTGTCATTCAGATTTTACCTCATATGGTGGCATCCTACACAGGTTTTTAACTTCCTTCAACCTAAAGTGACTTGTCAGCCAAATAATTGTAGGAAAAAGAATAACTTGAGTTATTGGTAGTTATTGGTAGAGCTTGGTACTCTTGGTGGTGGGGGGAGAGATGACTTTGGAAACAACAGATCAAGGTTACTCACTTAAAGTATGCAGACCGTATTTCATACACTCCTGCTATTTTAATCTAGGATAGTTTCTGGCCTTAAGTGGTAAAAATGTCCCCTTAGGTTGGTTTATGTTTATATTCAGCAGCATTTTGGCAAACAACACGCAGATCTGTATTTTTTTAAGTTTATTTGAGAAAAGGATTAAAAATATTTTTAAATAGTATTGTAAGAAGCCCTGAATGATAAAGACTATTTAAATCTTGTTAGAGATGTCTTATTTTCAGTTTATCCTAAAATCTACCATCTTTTCTAAGGAGAATAGGGGACTCCACTTTTGTGTTTAACTGGAATTTATATCTCTCTCATCATATCACTTTTTGGTACCATTATTATTTGAAATTCTTATTTATGTGTTTATTTTCTGTGGCATCTGATGAAATGCTGGTAGGCTTTTCTGCTTTGTTCACCTTGGTGTCTCAAGAGGCTAGGTTTTGAAACATTGTAGCATACTCACTAGTGTTGAATGTGCATGAAAGTATGGAGAGTGTGTGTGTGTGTGTGTGTGTGTGTGTGTGTGTGTGCGCGCGCGCACGCCTGTGCCATGAGATTATGGGATGTTTACTTATCTACATTTTTATAATGGTTCACGTACAATGAACATGTATTATGTATTACTTATGTAATCACTCAAATACTGCCAGTGGGGTGGGGGACGCGGGGAGACTGCCATCCAGAAAGGATGGCATACAGTCTGCTAAGCAAACCAGAGCAAGAAGGGAAGATATTTATATACCATGCAGACTGTCCTCAATAGAAACCCAGAGAGGGCAAGCCATTTATTTAGCCATGCAACTAATTAAAGGCAGAACTCAGGGAAAAGCCAGGGCTCCTGTGTCTTAAGCTCGTGTTTCTCATTCACACAAAACTCTTATAGGCTTTTTCAACCCTGTCATGAAGCTCTGAATCCAAAGAATGATAGGGAGGGAGCACTCTGTTTGTTTGGGGGAAGCAGAGAGAGAGAGAGAGAGAGGTAAAATCCTGAGAACTCTGACCCAGAACCGGAATTCAGGATTCAGGATTGAGATCTGGGCCCCGTATGTCATGTGGCTTCATATGTGAAGAGCAATTATAGCAGATGTCATCAGTTCTTGTCCGTCCCTCCACTGTGCTCACCGTTTCTGTGTACTCTGGACTCATTCCCCATAGCCAGGACCAGAATTCTCCCTGAAAACTCTATCTGACTGCCAATATAGTATCAGGTTCAAAGTGCTAGAAGCAGCCTAAAAATTACTGACAGGAGGTGGTAAATCACTGTCTCAGCCCTCTCACCCCTCAGGTGGGATAACTGAGTGTGTGTTCTGTACTGTTTCTCCAAGTTCCCCATGGGTCCAGTTCCAGCTACCCACAGTGGTCCCTGGCTCACTATCATAGCCCCCTCCTGGCTACCGACCCTTCCCTAATTTCCTCCACTTAAACCACCACCTGTACTCACATCCTTGTCTCAAGCTTTATTTGGTGGGGACATCTAAACCAAGACGATCTTAGGTCCAAAAGAAAGATGGAGGGCCCTAATCCTGTCTCTTTCTACTGGTCTTTCATTGTCGCTGTTCAGATAATGAGGCAAATTTGAGTGAACCCAACAGATACTTATTGAGCATCTGGTGTCTGTCAGTACCTCATCAAATGTAGAAAGAGGCAAAAAGGAAAAGAATGGCATATGGTTGCTCCTTTCAGGAGTGTACAGTCAAGCTGGGAATATGTGGCTTATGCACCTAAAAGGAGAAACTACTGCCCAATACAGGAAATATTGCAAGGCACTCCTTATATTAGTATTCACGTATTTACTAGCCATTACTCTGTGCTTTTGTTTAGTATCAAACTGAGCACCAGAAGCTCCAGAATGAATGGCATGGCCCCATATCTTGCAGGGGTCCCAGAGATATAAGAAACTTGCACACAAAGCTAGCGTCAGAGTTTGAGGGTTTGGGGAAAGGCAAGTTTACGTCAAGCCTGTAAAGGAGTCCAGAGTGGGCAAGATGGATTCCTGGTATTTAATAGGGGGGGCAGGGACTAGTGGCTCATTTTTTACCTCTATGTTACTTCTTTGCTTCATGGTTTAGGATAAATCTTTACAATGTCTTTGCAAAGGCCTCTGGGGTCCTGTGAAAGTAGCCCAGCATAGTTATGAAGCTTCACTGAAAACTCACACGCACACAAACTCAATTTTAAATTATTAAAAATGAGGATTAATGAGATAATATGTGTGAATGCCAAGTTATATAAGTTGTATAAATTCAAGGAATAATTATCACTGTCATTTCTGATGCATCCATTCATGTGTTCCTAATTACTTAATTCTTCTTCAGCATTCTTCAGAGCTCTTAATTTTTTTTTTAAGTTCCACACTCTCCATTTTCCCACACCAGTATGAAACTAGCAGACTCATTTTACAGCCTTGTCTTGATTGAGGATGCCCAAGAACCTGACCTCTTTCCTAAGCATCCAAACATGCTCCAGTTTGGGAAATTTGCCCAAAGCTCGACATGAGTGACCTATGCTGAGCCCTACTGGTTTCCCTGCCCTAAACTTTGAGACTATGATTACTCTCAGAATTACTTGGCTGTTACCACTTTGCTGGTTGTTCTGAACACAAAGCCCCTTAGGGGGAGGAGTCTCACCCCCCCACCACACCCCCACCGCCAAGGGTTGATGCCTTGTTTCACAGTGGGAGAATTTGTATACATTTTTATTAAATCCCAGTCCAGCTTTAATGCCCCATGTTTGGATGGGGAACATCATTTGCCAATTTTCAGGCTCTTGAAGGCTCTTATAAGCCACCACCCCCCTTTATTTAAACATGTAAGAGTGATGGTGATTTACCGTTACTATGTGGCAAACATTCTGAGCAAGTGACATGTACTTTTATAAGGTGTCTTTATTCTGGTAATTTTGTGTATTGGAATCTCTAAATTTGGAATACTTTTGCATTGTTGTCTATGTGCATTGTTAATCAACAGATTTTTATTGGGCACCTACTGGGCCCTCAGCTCTGGTTACTCATGCAAAGATATATAAAGTAAGTGAGGAGTTGATAGTACGGCAGGGAAGCCCATATGCTGTACCTGACCTCTCCCTCCCTTATAGCAGATAGTCTTGCTCCTATCACCTTGACTTTACTGATTACATGCCTCCTTCCTCTGTGAGATGGCCAAGGACAAAGCCTGTGCCATTCTGTTCCCCTGCTCCAGTGTCTAACAGTGCCAGGCACAGAGCTTACCATTAGGAGAAACTGGCTGAATGGATGGGGAAAGGTGGAGTAGATACCTCTCCTCAGGGCACAGCACCACATACAGTGCACATGCTGTTTCAGGTGAAGTCAGGCCCAGCAGCTGGGGACTGGCCACAATGCTTACAGACACACCCCTGACCTTTCCTGCAGTATTCCATGCTGTCCCAACCTGCTAGATAGGCCACAGGGCCACAGCTCTCCCCAAAATTCTCTGAGGGAGGAAACACATTCTTGTGTAATCCTCTCCTTTCAAAATTAGCTATATTCAGTCCACACTGTATGTCACCCACAAGAAATTGGACAGAAATGTTTATCACTCAGAGCTGTTTCTCAGACTGAAGGACACATCCAGATAGCATCATCAGCACTGGCAGTGCACTATTCAGGGGGCCATCTCTGCCACGTGCTTCCAGGCACTCAGTGCCTGACCAAGGGTGGCCCCTGTCTGTGAGGGAGAAGGCTAGGGGCTGCCCAGGAGTGCCTGGGAATTCCTGCTGTGTACAGGACACCATGCCAAGTGGCCTACCTCAAGTGTTCCACGCTATCACCGCAATTTTGCAGATGAGAAAACATCTCAGAAAATCTAACCAGTAGGTAACAACAGCTAACAGTCACTACAGAGCCTAAGAGGCCTGGCCTGATGCTAAGCCCTCTACCTACATTACCTCAGTCAGGGCCAGATGATGGTGAGGCAAGAGTGACACCTAGGGTGCAAAATTGAAGGATAATCTCACTGCCTAGGTCCTGTAAGTGCAGGGTTGAACTCCTAGGCAGCATCTCTTTTGTCATCCTTAGTATCTTACCTTCCATGGAAAATAATCTTGCAAGGTTAAGATTATTTTGCTCATTTATTGATGAAGAAGTGAGCTTCAGAGAGGTGACTTAGCTTACCAGAGGGGCACAAAGGATGCGGAACCTGAGGCTGGGCCCCCAGTCCTGTGTTTCCCTTAGACTACAGAGTCTAAGATCATACTGCTGGTACATGATGGAGCCAAGCACCACTTCAGGGCCCCTTCAGCTGCATGCTGCCTTTGCTGTCACGGATAAACAGGGTGCTGTCCAAGCCAAGCCCCTGAGGAACCCAGAAAGCCTGACGTGAAGCTGCTCTCCTTCCATGAGATACTCCAGGCTCAACCTCAGTCAGCCAGCTCTGGTCTTCAGGCTGATTTCCCAAGCAGATGGTAGAGGCATAGAGAAGTATCAGAGTTCCCTTATGGGGCCAGACAGGCATGGGGTACTCTAGACAGAAGCTGTCTCTGCCTGACCTGCAGACAGCATTTGGCTTCCAAGCCACACAGCTTCACTTCAAGTCCCCACACTTCAGTGACTTGCTGGATGGTTTTAGACAAGTTACATAACCTCTCTGCACTTCAGTTATCTCATCTAGAAGATGGAGGCAAAAATGGTGCCTACTTCATAGACTTGTTAGGATTACATAAGTTAATGCATATGGCAATATTTGTAAGAGTTCCTGTAATTACTTTGTGTTTGCTATTATTATTTGGCTAATAGACATATCTGACCCACACAACGTTAAAATGTGAGATAATTATCAATATTTACAAATCAAAAGAATTCATGTAATAATATGAATTTCCAGCTTTTCACGAAAAATCAGATGTTTTGACAATGCCGGGTTGATATGTCCAAATGGCTAACAACTGACTATTGCTGGGAGGCTCTCACCTCCCAGACTGCATAGATCCCTCCAGGGCCTCCTTGCTCATCCACACTGCCTACCTGGTCTTGCATCAGGGCCATTCAGTCTACACCTTCTGATTCAGTGTGTGTTTACTGTGCACCTAGCATAGGAAATGGCAATATATAGTCCCTACTTTGAAGTGAAACAACAGGAGAAAAGTAGGTTAGGGTATGAATCTAGAGAATGTGACCCAGGCCATGGGGGGAAAGTGGGGTGCCCCAGACCGAGGCTGGGGCAGAGTCTTTCTGTCTGGTAGATCTTCTGATAATGGAAGTCTTAGGTCTCAGTCCAAAGTTCCAGCCAAGAAAATGTTGCCAGCTTAAAGGGAATGGTCTACTCTCTGGCACACCCTCACCTGCTAATTTAGAGAACCTGAAACCATCCAGAGTACTTAGACACATTCCAGTCATTTCCTGAGGACGGATCATGGAGGGCATGCCAGAGAAGGCAGTCGGGATCCTGCCTACCTTCCACCTTATTTCCTACCAGCTTCCACTTTGCCCACCATGCATTAGCCATACTGACCTTCTCTCCAGCTCAATTGCTACTCCTTATTCTGGGCTCATACCCCTCCCCCCCCACCTTTTTCATGGCTGGCCCCTTCTTAGTTAAAATGTCCACTCTTCAAACTGTCCCTGAGCCTTCATCCCACTTCCTATCACATCACTTTAATTCATTTCCTTTGAGGTTCTTAGCATGACCAGGAATTATTTCATTTACTGACATTCTCCCCTTAAGTAGACTGCAACTCCCAGACAGGGACCTTGGTTCCTTGTTCATTTCTGATCACCCTGTGCTTAGAAGAGTGTGGACACATAGGAGGTGTTGCTCACTAAACACAGTAACAGGTTTAGAATAGTCTGCACATTGAATATGCTCAGTCTATGTTAATGAATGAATGAACAAATTGATAAGAGTTTCATTTGAGAGACACCACACATGTTAATGTAAGGAAATATTTTCCCACAAAAAAAGGGAAAATAAGGATGGGATGAAGCATGGAAGGGTGTTTTTTGTCCGTTTGTTTGTTTGTTTGTTTGTTCTTTCCAAGAGAGAGAACAGAGGCTTCCTGGATAAAATGGCACATTGTCTGGAGAGAAGACAGCAAACCAAACCTTGGATCAATGTTACTCAAGCAGCCTTAAGTCAGCCCAAAGATACCTGCCTATATATATATATATATATATCTTTAAAGAAGGCCTTCCAAATTCCATGAGTCCAAAGAGTGTTTCTTTTCTCATGGTAATGAAAGCAAAGTAGAAATTAAGACATTGAGCAACTTTGCACATTTCTCTGCCATTCTGAAGCATATTCAATACAATTTTATGCCATCAGTTATTACATTGCTCTGCTCAGTTGATTTATATTCCACTTTAGGAAGCTCCACATTCTATTTTCTATGCAGGTGAGACCTTTCTCTTTGATTAATGGTTGACTACATGTGGCATTTGTGGCCAGTTCTGGAAGTTCAGGCAAGTCATTCCTGTACAGGAATACAGATTCCCTCTGACAATACTATTTCTATCAGACAATTGGATGTTATCTTAATGCCATTCTATCCCACTTGATTCCTTTCTCAAGAGTGTCAAAGCCTGCTACAATGAAGAATAATCTTTAACATCCTGTGCACACACACACACACACACACACACACGTGTGCATATGACCACTGGTGAAGAACTCTTGCTGTAAAATATCTCTGCCCTTCAAACTGTAGTTGGATCAAGATTTCTCTTGATCAGTGACACAGTCGGTCTCTCAGCTCTTTTTCCCTGTCTTAAGTCTGGTTTTCCTCATTTTCTGATTTGTATGCAATGGATTCACTAAGAAAGTACACTCTGAAGAACCTCATAGGAAGTAGGAGGAGGAGTGAGATCTGGAAAAGGAGGTTCCTGAGGAGGGCTCTGGAATATAAGTAACCGCTGGGACTTGGTTGGTGTGGCACAAACACACTTCCAGTTTCTGCTCCCAAAGGTAAAGTGGCTCTAGCCTGAGGCAGGGTTCAGGCTGGTGGAAGCTAAAAAAAACAAAGGAAGCCAGGGGGAGGGATCTGAAGGAACGCAGGCAAAGCACTAAGAGTACCCCTTACACTCATTCTGTTCTCCTTTCCTTTTCTTGTTTTCTTCCTTTTTTTTTTTTTACCCATAAAGACTGTAACTGCCATAATCCTTATTTTACTGATGCAGAATCTGAGGCTCAGAGAATCAAAATAACACATTTAACTAAGGCCATATAAAAGTTGGGGGCAATACTGGGTCCACGGTTGGCTCACAGTCCATTCTCCAATGCAGTCTCTGAACTGCACTGAGCACAGCAGGCCTGCTGTTCGATGTTGCCAGTGAGGAAGCCATCCCAGCCACTGAGGCATATGTAACTTTATGTGCACAATATGCACAATGAGCACACCCATTTATGATCTTTGTAACAATGTCATACACCTGTGCGCAGCCCCTGGGACGCTTCCTGCCCTGGCCCAAGCAGGAGATCCTGTGATTTGACAGTTTCACTTTAATACAGGTAATAAAATTAAATGGCATCATATAAAATTAAAGCCATAATTAAAAATTGATTAGCATATACTGTCTGCTGGCCTCAGTATCTACTGTAGTATCTTAAACATTAGTTATACAGCTTTATTGATTGGAAAAAAGATAAAGTACAAAATAAAACCATGAAGCTAGCAGTCCACCAGTGAAAACAGCAAGACTGTCAAATTGCAAATGCTACAACAAAGTGTCAGATCTGGTGTTTTATAAGTATGTTTTGGCAAGGAGAAGTCAGGGCAGGAGATATTAACCTGGACAATAAACATGCCTCTGGGAGTCCTTTGCAGAAGAACAAAGGTTTGCATTAGAAATGGGATGTTGGGGGTGTTTTAACCACTTGGGGGAGGTTGCAATTGCATAAAAGTCCAGCCATGAGTATCAAACAACAACAAAAACCTAAGTTTTTCCTCGCAATGAAATGGGAAGAAATCAATATTCAGAACTTACCTGGTCATCTGTTTTTAAATGGTTTTTTGCTAACAGGATATTTATTGCAAAGGGGAAGCACATTTTTGTTTCAGGCAAATGAAAAGGACACCACACTGTTGCCAGAGAACTCATTTCTTTGTAAACTTCCTGTAAGGCTGGGTTTTAATGTTTTGATCATTTTTTCTGTGTTAACAAACAAATAAGACTGTTTTTCTATTTGCCATCATCAGTTCTACTAAGGTAGAAATAACAGGAAATATTTTGTGTCTGCTCCCCGCCTCCAAAAAAAAAAAAAATTATTAAATTGGGTTTATGCAAATAAGGTGCTAGAAAATTCTAGAAGATGCTAGACTTTGGAATTCTTTAAGACAGCTGAGTTCAGACTAGATGTAGAAACTAGGAAACAGAAATGTAGACACAAACTAGACCTCAATCCATCAAGTTGGAGTCATTGGATTCCCCAAGCCAACTGATAAATGCCATTTCCTGACTGCTGTCTGTGCTAGCTGTGATGCTAAGCACTGCATGTAAATGATATTGTGAGATTGGTACTGACATTATCCCATGAAATGTATGATGAGTTAGAGCCTGAAAGCATGGGTGATTTTTCCCAAGGTCACAAGGTTTCCCATGGTTCATAAGCCCAAAATGGGTATGCAAATCTGGGTGGCCTGATTCTGCCTGTAGAATGTTGCCTATTCTCTTCCTCCTCCTCCCTCTCCCTCAGTCCCTTCCCCTCCCTCTTCTCCTTCTCTTTCTTTAATTCAGGGTCTGAAAAACTGATGTTCTCAGCAGCTCTGAGGTCATAGTAATAGATGCCAGTGTTAGAGAAAGTATCAGGAATGTTCATCCAGCTACAACCTTTAAATCAAGCAACAATTGATGCTGCCTTACTGCAGACAAAACACTAGAGGGAGTTTTTTTTTTTTAATTTTTTATTGTTATGTTAATCATCATATATTACATCATTAGTTTTTGGTGCAGTGTTCCATGATTCATTGTTTGTTCATAACATCCAGTGCTCCATGCAGAACGTGCCCTCCTCAATACCCATCACCAGGCTAACCCATCCCCCTACCCCCTCCCCTCTAGAACCCTCCGTTTGTTTTTCAGAGTCCATCATCTCTCATGGTTCGTCTCCCCCTCTGACATACTCCCCTTTTCTTCCTCTCCTGTTATCTTCTTCTTCTTCTTTTTTCTTAAAATATGTTGCGTTATTTGTTTCAGAAGTACAGATCTGTGATTCAACAGTCTTGCACAATTCACAGCGCTCACTGTAGCACATACCCTCCCCAATGTCTATCACCCAGCCACCCCATCCCTCCCACCCCCAACCACTCCAGTAACACTCAGTTTGTTTCCTGAGATTAAGAATTCCTCATATCAGTGAGGTCATGTGATACATGTCTTTCTCTGATTGACTTATTTCACTCAGCATAACACCCTCCAGTTCCATCCACATCGTTGCAAATGGCAAGATCTCATTCCTTTTGATGGCTGCATAATATTCCATTGTGTATATATACCACATCTTCTTTATCCATTCATCTGTCGATGGACATCTTGGCTCTTTCCACAGTTTGGCTATTGTGGACATTGCTGCTATAAACATTGGGGTACACGTACCCCTTCGGGTCCCTACATTTGTATCTTTGTGGTAAATACCCAGTAGTGCAATTGCTGGATCGAACGGTAGCTCTAATTTCAACTGTTTGAGGAACCTCCATACTGTTTTCCAGAGTGGTTGTACCAGCTTGCATTCCCACCAACAGTGTAGGAGGGTTCTAGAGGGAGTTTTTTTACTTGGGCTTCAGAGCTTACAAAGTTATAAAAGTACTTGTATATCATTCACTCATTTGCAACTCTGTGTTTGATAACTTAGAAAAGGAAGGCTCAGAGAAGCACAATGACACGGCCGTTGTTATTCTGCAAAGAAGTGGCAGGCCCAAGGCTTGAACTATGGGCTTCTGATGACAAATACAGTGGTTCACATTTGGTGTTTCCCAAAGTAGATCACAAAAGCATAGAACAACAGTGACTGAATGCACTAAATCCGAATTATGGGTCATGGTGGATTATATGTATGGAAGACTCAGGTATAGATGACCTAAATCTGAGAATTTGTCTCCACTCTCAAGGAGATATGATCTAGCTAGAGGAGGAAATCCTATCTATGCACTCACCCACCCATGCACATATTTTCTTATTATGTACCAGGCATGGTGCAAAGCCCCTCTGGGAAGGCAGCAGTCAAGGAAAATCACACAGTTCCTGCCCCACACAGCAAATGATCTGGTAAAGAAGTGTGAGACACAAGTTAGTTCAAGTGTGATAAGCATCACAAACAAATCACCAGATATTGTTTGTTCAAAAACAAATGAGTATTTTTCTAAAGGGGTAAAGAAAAAAACTAAAAAGGGCTTTCTAGATGAAGAGAGTTCCAGTGCACACACAAGGACAAGATATTGCAGGATGAAAGAGCCCAGGTGTTCTTCTTCATAACTAATATAATCCCCCAATTCCAAAGGCTGACTTTGCTTGCATTCCAGCGATTAGAAATTAGACATTGCCTTTACTGGAGGCAAATAAAGTGCACTGAGCCTCAATTGTTGTCATGTGTGAAGCTTAAAATAACACAAATGTATGTCCTTACTTATGCAGGTCAGATGTCCAGATGCATCTGATTTTGGACATCTGACCTGCATAAGTAAGATTACTTGGTCTAATGTCACGGTGTCGGCAGGGCTGGTTCTTTCTGGAGGCTCTAGGGAAGAACTCCTCTGCCCCTTTAGCCAGATTCTCAAGGACACCCTCATTTCTTGCCTTGTGGCCCCTTCCACCATCTTCAAAGGCAGCAGCCAGCATAACATTGTTACATCTCCTTCACTGACTCTGATCCTCCTGACTCCCTCTTCTAGGGACCCTTGTGGTTGAATTGTGCTCACCCAAAATAATTCAGGATCATTTCCCATCTCAAGAGTATTCCTCAATCACATTTGTTACTCCACTTAATCATGCCTACAAAGTTTCTTTCACCATGTAATGTAGCACATTCACAGTTTCTGGGAATTAGGGCATGGACATCTTTCACGGGCCATGATTTAGCCCAGTACACCCTCATAGAAGTTGGCTATTATGCTAATTACCACTATCCTACTTCTGGCCCCCATTCCATTCTAAGAAGGCCTTCATTAACCAGAAATGCTATGCGGTAAATATTCTGGGTAATCAAATGTTTCATACCTATGCCAGCACTTCAATTGTTAGAAAAAGATGGTCTTGCTCAAAGGTTGCCTTATTCAGTAGATTGTGACAGGGCTCAGATAGAGTAGTCAGACTCTTGGCATTTAGAGGATTAAAGCTTGGGTTCACATCCTGATGTGCTCCCACTAATCAGCAGTTTAGCCTCAAATTCCTTCACCTCTCCAAGCCCCAGATCTCTCCTTTGTAAAACAGAAATAAGAATAGACCCTGCTTCAAAGGACTTGGGGAGGATTAAAGAAAATGGGAGCTCCTGGCAACACCTCATATCCAATATCGTCTCTATTTTGTCTTCTCACAGGTCCTTCCCCCTGGGGGCCTAGTGTGAAGCTGGCCTAGACCCAGTGTCCAGGAATCCCTTGGTGATTCCCTGGTGCCCTGCAAATCACTACCACACCTGCTCTTCACTTGGAAACAAGACCCCCCCACTCTGAACCATCCTTGGGGATTGTGAGTGTCATGAGTTTCAAGTTCAGCATGCCACCACATCTCTGGTGTGTTGACTTTGCTGAATTGTCAGGCTAACAACTGGTGAGGGCACTCCATGATGGTATTAATGTTCATGGCTTAGGAAAAATACTCCCACCTAGGATTCCTAATTGGATCAGGACACACACAGGACCATGAACTGGCAAACAGTGAGATTCTGATTTCACTGGAAGAAATAATGATGTTGAATTGACCAAGAAAGAATCAAAGGTAGATACTGGCTTATAAAACCAGATACTGAGCCAATAGTTGGACATAGATGGATCTAAGGCCTATAGTCCCTTAAGATTACTTAGAAAAGTGCGCTTTGAAGCTATAGCATCTTTGAAGCAGATTCTCAATCCCCTCAAATATGTGCTACTTTGCTCCCCACCTCTCCCTGCAACACAACACCACATGCATATTCTACCTTTGAAAATTTTCCAGGTGAAATTCATCAGAAGCTGGCATTCTCCATTTCAGTAGGGTTGGCTGAATGGTCTATTGCTCTAAGGCATTTGCCCTGCTTTTAAAGCTACCAGTACAGGGATGCCTGGGTGGTTCAGTTGGTTAAGCATCTGCCTTCGGCTTAGGTCATTATCCCAGGGTCCTGGGATCAAGTCCCACATTGGCCTCCTTGCTCAGCAGGGAGCCTGCTTCTCCTTCTGCCTGCCCCCACCCCCCTGCCTGTGCTCTGTTGTTCTCTCTCTCTTTCTCTGATGAATAAATAAATAAATAAAATCTTTTTTTAAAAAGCTACCAATACATTAAATTTATAAAAATATGAATGTTCCAGGAAGTTATTCTCTACTTCCCTGGAAGTCACTAGATGATTGGTTATGGACAAAGATGGTTAAAATCAAATTAAGGAGATGAAGCTTGGGAAGATCATTCAGCCAAGATTCTAGTGCATGTATGTGTGCATGTCTGGCCCAAAGAGGGCCAGTTGGTTCCTTTGAGAGATATTGCCCTGGAGTATTGGAAGAAAAACATTCTGTTCCTTCTGAGACTGTGATTTAATAGGGTGAAATAGGCCTAGAGGTTCCTGGAGTCAATTTTGCACCAGAAAGGTAAATCATGCCAGAGAATGACTCCAAAAAGGAAGAAACAAAGTTAAAATGTGAAACAAGACTGATTCTTACAATTTTAAGTTCCTGGATCCAGCCGTGCCTGAAACCGCTGGATTTTTAGTTGAAAAATAAAAAACAATAAATTTCTTTTTTTTTAAGCCAAGTTGTTTAGTTGCAAATGGCAATAACACTGTCTAGTCCGGATAGATATAAGCCATTCTTCTCTCCATATTCACATTATCTAGAATTCTTTACACCCTGATCAATGTCTTCAAGATATAGCTCAAGCTTTATCCTTCCCAGGAAGACTTCCCTGACTACTAAGACCTAGAGGTTTCTTTATTTCTACTGTTCTTAGATTTCATGTTTCTATCAGAATGGGTGGTAGAGGGGTGGTGTGTGTGTGCTATTCTTGAGTGGTGTGTATGTGGTGTGTATTTCATGTGTTGTATGTGTGGTTTGTGTGTGATGGAGACATGTTTTGTATGGTGTATGTTTGGTGTTTGTGTAGTGTATGGGTGGGAGTATGTGTGGTACGTATGTATGATATATGTGCAGTGTGTTTGTGGTGTATGCATTGTGCATGGGTTACTTGTGTGTTTTGTGCATGATGTATGTGCAGCATGGTTTGGGGTAGTATATGTGTGCTGAATGTGATGTATCTATGGTGTGTGTGTGGTGCCTTTTTATGTGGTCTATGTGTGGTATGTTGCTGGGAGGTGCGTGGTGTGTATGGTGTGTGTGTTGTGTATGTTTGGCATTCTTCTCTGCGGTAGAAGTGTAAGTTTCTGGTATATATGTAACATGTGTTGTTATGTGACCCATGCATATGTAGTATACGCATGTAATTAATGTTGCATGTGCAGTGTGCATTGTATTATGTAAAGTATTTATGTGTGTCTTGGTTTCTGTGTGTGCATTTGGCATATGTCTGGTGTGTGTGTGTGAGCTAAATATGTTCAATTTCTGTGGTAAGTGTGTGGTGATGTGAGGCGTGGGTGAGTGGTAAAGTTATGGCATGTAGACGGTGTATAGGGGGTGTGTGGGTGTTGTATGTGTGGTGATTTTTTGTTGCATGTGTAGTGTGTGTGAGGGGAATATGTGGCATATTTGTGTACAGGTGTGTGTACTGTATTTATGGTGTTGTGGTGGGTTTGTGTTTTGTATATGCAAGGTGTGTGTTTGAGAGATGTGTTATGTGTGGATATGTGTAGTGTGTGTGTCATATAGGGTGGTGTGTGTGGTTTATATGATGTGGGTAAGTGTGTGTGTGGTATAGGTGTTGTATGTGTCATGTATGTGTTGTTTGTGATGTCCCTGTGGTAAATGGGTCAACTATGTGTGGTATGGATCTGTTGTGTGTGTGTTATACAAGCAGTTTCAATGTGGGAGGTGTGTAGTGTCTTTTGTTGTGTATTGTTTATACGGTGTGTGGTGTGTGTGTGTTTGTGTTGTATGGGTGGTATATGCTATAGGTGTGATGTGTCTGTGATGGAGGTGTTGTGTATGTTTGGTGTCCTTTTGGTGTGTGTGTACTATGAGTATTGTGTGTGGTGTTCATGTGTTTTCATAGTGTGTGTGTGAGTGTGTTATATGTGTGCTACCTGCATGTGTGTTACTTACATGTGTTGGTGTTGTATGTGTGATGGGACTATTATGGGTAATGTGTGTTCAGTTTCTGGGGTTTCTTTGTGGTATGTGTGTTTGGCATTGGTGTGGCATCTGTGAGGTTTCTCCGTGTGTAGTGTATGTGTAATTGTGTGGTGCATGTGTGATATCTCTGTGTGTAATGTGTGGTGTGTATTTAGTATTTGTGGTGTGCATGTCTGTAGGTGTTGTGTGTGTGTTTGGCAGTGTGCTTCTGTTACATATATGTTGTGTGTGAGGTGTATGTGTGATGTATTTGTGTGGTGTTTAGGAGGGGTGAATGTGTCATCTACAAGGTATGAGGGTGGTGTCTGTGGTGCGTGTGAGTTTCTGTAGGATGTGCGCTGTGTGTGCCTTCTGTGTGTGCATGTGTAACGTCTATGTTCTGTGTAGGTGATACATATGTGTTAAATATATTAGGCGTTTTGGTGTGACTGTGTTGTATATGAGGTAAATGAAATGTGTGTGTGTGTGGTATATGTCTGCTGTGTATCGTTTTTGGCTGGTGTGCGTATAGTAGGTGTGCACCATGCATTGTGCGTGTTGCATAGGGTGTGTGTGGAGGAATTTGGCGTGGGTTCTGTATGTGTGTTATAGGCGTGTGCTACATGTGTTGTGTGAGAAGTTTGTGTGTGGCACATGCGTGGTGTAAGTTGCATATGTGCACTGTGTGTGTGGTGATTGTGTGGTGTACATGTCTATGTGTGTGTGGTGTAGGTGTGGTGTGTGTGTGGTGTAGGTGTATTATGTGTGGTGTGTCTTCTGTGTGTTTTATGTGTGAAGTGTGAGTGCAGTGTAGATGTATGTGTTCTGTGAATGAGTGGTGTGTGTATGGTGTATGTCTCGTAAGTGTGTGCTATATGTGTAGTGTGTAGGTGTTTGGTGTATGTGTACTCTATGTGTGATGTATTGGCGCTGTGTCTGCAGTCTATGTGTTGTGCATGGTGTGTATGTGTAGTTTGTGCTGTTGGTGTGTGATGGAAGTGTGTCAGTGTCTGCTGTTCTGGTGGTGTCTGTGGGGTGTGCATTTGTATGTGGTATATGCAGGTATGAGAGTGGCATGTGTGTGGTGATTGTATACTAATCTCAGGGCACTGACCACAGTACTTTCAGCAGCAACAGGAAGGCTACTGTTTTTGGGGGGATATCACACCAATTATGCTGCTCGCTTAACACAGAAATAAAGTGAGAACTCATCAAAATCTTAGGATGATGGCAGTGTGAGTGAGAGCTCCATCACCCCTGACTATGAGCAAAGACCTAGTTAGATACATGGAAGATTGTGGGAAGGCCTACAAAGAGGTTCCATGTTCTACATTTCACACAGGAAAGAGGAGGAAAAAACCTGGGAAGGAGAGAACTAACTTTGTTTCCCCTTGCTCCAGGAACGAGGCCACCTCCCACCCAAACCCTGTAGTTTGGCCTACACACATTTTCTGCTGAGTCTCTTCAAATAGCCAAAGTTTCTTGACATCCCAATTGTTCTGAAACCAAATTTTGAGGGGCCCTGTGGCACAACATAACCACAGTCCTAAGAACTCTGCGTGAGTCCCCGCTTTAAAGCAGAGGATATTGCTCTGAGATACTGGCTCGAAATGGTCCCTTGGGTTAATCTAGTTTTGGATAAAAATAAAAGGGTAGGGGCACCTGGTTGGCTCAGTGAGTTAAGCATCCGACTCTTGGTTGCAGTTGAGGTCACGATCTCATGGGTTGTGGGATGGAGCCCCATGTATGGCTCTGTGCTCAGTGGGGAGCGTACTAGAAGATTCTCTCATTCTGTCCCTCCCCCAAGTCATGTGTACCCTCTATCCCTCTCTCAAATAAATAAATAGACCTTACAAAAAGAATAAAAGGGTCAAAATGGATACACAAAAGTTTAAGGTTCATGATGAGAGATGAGAATGGCCTAATGTGGTGAATGGAGTTGCACCATCTCCTGGCAAGGGGGCCACCTCCGGAATAGCTAACACCTATGAACTTGGGCAGAGAGAAATCTCCATTGTTTACATATGGGAACCCTGTCAGCAAGAGGCCTACATTCTCCCCTCAGAAAGAGAGGGAGAGCTTCTGGAGTTGGCTGTCTTCCCTACCTGTCTCACTGGTGGTTAGAGACAGCAGGGGTTCAACAGTCCCATGTGGGTGCTTGCCACTGATGCTCGGGTGTTTAGAATGGGACCTTGGTGCAATATGCCTTGAAAGGGCATTTTCTGTACTAACCAAGTCCTGGAGCATACTGCACATGCACGGATTCTCTGCTCTTCATAATGAAGGCATATAGATGAGCCAGGGGGAGGGAAGCAAACTGGTTATTGAGCTGCTTACACCAGCTGGCCAAGCAAGTGCTCAGGAACATGAATGCCACTGTTCTTTTAGGATAGCAGACACTGATTGCTCTCCCTTGCCACTGGATCAGAGTGGGAACTTGGCACCAGTCCTTGAGTGCTGGCTGTATGGGAGCCCCATCACCCCTGGATGAGAATAAGGCCTAGTTAGAAATTAGGCAATGATATGGGAATGGCTACAAAAAGAGCTAAGTTCTACATTTCAAAGAGGAATGGGAACCTTCAGGGAGATGTCTTCATGTCCATTTGCCCCAGAGATGAGGCCAGCTCTTTTCTCAAAAGGGATGGCCCTGCCTACACACAAACATTCTCTGCTGGGCAATGTCAAATGCCCTAGGCCTCATAATGTCAAGATAGTGCTGAAGCCAAATTACGAGTGGTCCAGTGGCCTAACCTGTCCCATGCTCACAAAAACATGACCAGGCTCCCGAGTTTCATTTTTGTTGTTCATTTAGATTTTTATTTAAATTCTACTTAGTTAACAGTTAGTGTAATATTCATTTCAGGAGTAGAATTTAGTGATTCTTTACTTACCTATAACTCCTCGTGCTTATTGTAATTTAGACCATCCCCCATTTAGACCATCCCCCACCTAGCTCCCTCCATCTACCCTGTTTGTTCTCTATTGTTGAGTGTCTCATGGTTTGCTTCCCTCTCTCTTTTTTTCCCCTTGCCACATGTTCATCTGTTTTCTTTCTTAAATTCTGCATCTGAGTAAAGTCATCTGACTGACTTATTTCATTAGCACAACACTCTAGCTCCATATGTCACAACTATATATACATGTCTATATATGTCACAACTCCTTTATTCATTTCTCACCTGATGGACAGTTGAGCTCTCTCTATAGTTTGGATATTGTTGATAAGCTTGCTATAAACATCGGGGTGCATGTGCCCCTTTGAGTCTATATTTTTGTATCCGTTGGGTAAGTACCTAGAGGTGCAATTGCTGAGTTGTAGGGTAGTTCTGTTTTTAACTGTTTGAGAAATTTCCACACAGTTTTCCAGTGTGGCTGCCCCAGTTTGCATTCCCACAAACAGCGTCAGTGGTTTCCCCTTTCTCTGCATCCTCGCCAACACCTGTTGTTTCCTGTGTTGTTAATTTTAGCCATTCTGACTGGAGGGAGGTGATATCCCCTTGGATTTTTGATTTGTATTTCCCTGATGATGAGTGATATTGAGTGTCTTTTCATGGGTCTCTTGCCCATCTGGATGTCTTCTTTGAAAAGAAGTCTATTCATGCTATTTTGTCCATTTTTAAAACTGGATTACTTGTTTTTTGAGTGTTTATAAGTTCTTTATATATTTTGTATCTTACCCTTTACTAGATAGGTCATTTGCAATATCTTTTCCTATCCCAAATGTTGCCTTTTAGTTTTGTTGATTGTTTCCTTCAATGTGCAGAAGCTTTTCCTTTTGATGAAGCCCAAATACCTTATTTTTAATGTTTCCCTTATCTCAGGGGACATACTTATTAAGATTTTTGTACAGCCAAAGTCAGAGAAGTTACCACCTGTGTTCTCCTCTAAGATTTTAACTTAGTGGTTTAGTTTAGTTTAGCTGTTTAGTTTAACTTTAGGGGTAGAATTTAGTGATTCATCAGTTGCATATAACACCCAGCGCTCACTACATCAAGTGCCCTCCTTAATGCCCATCACACAATGACCCCATGCCCCCAACCACCTCCCTTCCAGCAACCTTCAGTTTGTTTCCTAGAGTTTCCTAGAGTTAAGACCTCCTTAATGCCCATCACCCAATTATCCCATGCCCCCACCCACCTCTCTTCCAGGAAACCCTCACTTTGTTTCCTACAGTTCTCTTATTGTTTGCCTCACTGTTTTCATATTATTTTATTTTTCAGTCCCTTCCCCCATGTTCATCTGTTTTGTTTCTTAAATTACACATATGAGTGAAATCATATGTATTTGTCTTTCTCTCACTGACTTATTTCACTTAGCATAAAATGGCAAGATGTCATTCCTTTTGATGGCTGAGTAGTATTCCACTGTGTGTGTGAGTGTGCGTGTGTCAGTGGGTGTGTGTGTGTGTATCACAACTTCTTTATCCATTCATCTGGTTTGTTTGTTTGTTTTTAGTGTAAAGGAGAATTTTGTTTTTATTTAATTATTTATTATGTTATGCTAGTCACCATACAGTACATCATTAGATTTTGATGTAGTGTTCTATGATTCACTGTTTGCGTATACCACCCAGTGCTCCATGCCATATGTGCCCTCATTAATACCCATCACTGGGCTAACCCATCCCCCCATCCCACTCCCCTCTAAAACCCTCAGTTTGTTTCTCGGGATCCATAGTCTCTCATGGTTCCTCTCCCCCTCTGATTTCCATCCCCCTTTATTTTTCCCCTCCTTCTCCTAATGTCCACCATGCTATTCCTATGTTACACAAATAAGTGAAACCATATGATAATTGACTTTCTCTATTTGACTTATTTCACTTAGCATAATCTCTTCCAGTTTCATCCATGTTGGTGCAAAAGTTGGGTATTCATCCTTTCTGATGGCTTAGTAATATTCCATTGTATATATGGACCACATCTTCTTTATCCATTCATCTGTTGAAGGGCATCTTGGCTCTTTCCACAGTTTGGCTATTGCAGACATTGCTGCTATGAACATTGGGGTGCATATGGCCCTTCTTTTCACTGCGTCCATGTCTTTGGGGTAAATACCCAGTAGTGCAATTGCTAGGTCATAGGGTAGCTCTCTTTTTACATTTTTGAGGAACTTCCACAGTTTTCCAAAGCACTGTACCAACTTGCATTCCCACCAACAGTGTAAGAGGGTTCCCCTTTCTCCCCTTTTGATTTGAATTTTCCTGATGGCTAATAATGATGAACATTTTTTCATGTGTCTGACTAACAAGAGATGTTGAAGCATCCAGAGACTGGCAACAAACTGTTCCATCCCTAGGAATAAAGGCTTAAGGGGAGGAATGGCATTACTGGAGCCCAGGGAGAGCTTGAAACATTGAGATAGGACTATCCAATAGAAGTAACAATCATGGAAATGTCAGCTACTGCCAGAAACATGGATCTAAAGCAGGGATGGATTAGAGAAAGGAAATACCTTAAACTTTCCTCTTACCCTTACATCACTTGACAGTGTCTTTTATTGTTAAAACCAAATAGGGAGCCAGAGGAAAGAAAGTCCAGGTGCTGTAGCCTGCAGTGATGGGCCTATCAGTACAGAACAGGTCAGAGAAGGATGGAAACCATATCTGGGCTGGGTGGGAGATATGTTACAGATGTTATCCAGCAGTGTGTTGAGACCTAAACTCCTATTAGTTTGGTAGTGGACTTTGTATGGTTCTTTTTTTTTTTTTTTTTTTTTTGAGAGTTCAGAAAAATTTTATACCACAAGCCCAAACACCGTCTTCTCTAACTTTCCCAGTCAAGAGGCCCCACCACCATACATCTCTCTCCTTCCAGCAGCCAGTTTTCTGTTATTTATGGCAGCTCTCATTAACCAAATTAAAATTTTTAATTTGTTTTCTTTTTTTTTTTTTGTATGGTTCTTCATGGGAGTAAGTAACTGGTGGATTCCTGAGGAGTTATGAAGCCAGGAACTCAGTCCCAAAGATTGAGTCCATGGTAGGAAGAATAGGCATCCCACTAGAAATTTGCAAGCCCTCAGTTTCCCTATCTAGTGTGTGGGAAGAGTTAAGCAAAAGAGCACTCTGAAATGATGACTGACATTTATAACAGTTTTAAGTGAATTTGTGAAAGTTAATTGTTTTGTCAGAAGGAAGAAAGGATTCCATGGATAACAACTTTACATAATTTACATAATGGTCTAGAATATAATTCCTGAAATCGAGACAGGAAAGAGTAAAAAGGAGAATGATATACTGAGGCAAGAGAGACAGAGCATGTGCTACTTCCTGAAGTGGTGTGAGAACTTGGCCCCATTTTGGTGTAATTTCCAGGTAAATTCACACAGTCCTTCATTTTGCAGTTGGCACCTTCCAATTAAATAACATTTTTTTTTATAGGCGGCAACTCTGTCTCTCATCTTCTCCTGGCAGCCTATGTATACCATGCCTTTTCTTGGCTAGTTCCTCTTCACCTCTTGGCCAAGCAATAATTTTCGCAGCTTGTCATTTCTGAGCAAGTCCCACCCTTGGACCTCCCTTTGGGCAAAGCCTTTCTGCATAGCCTAGGCTGGAGAGGAAAAGATGGAAAGGCAGGGAGCAACAATCCCCAGCCTCATTTTGTAGCTGGTCTGCAGCCCCATCAGGCAATATTCATAGAAAGTGACAAGTAGAAATTAGCCCCTATTGATTTTATTTCCATAGCATCTGAAAAACAATCCTTACCAAAGACGTCTTTCAAACCTCTCTCTGGCAGAAAATACAGGGTTCTGTCTCAGGGAAAATGTTTCTGAATACACATCCAAAACAATTTCTAAGAAAAGCAGAATCAAAATCAATATTTCCACAGTCTATGCCATTCCTGCCTTCATGAAGATATGCAACTTAATTTGCAAGCATTTTGCCCTACAAGGGAAATTCCTTTGATGTGGACTGGATCAGAACCATTCATTTCATACTCATTATACATTACACAATATCCCAAATGTCACCTCCCACTCACCAAACCCAGAGAGCAGCAACACTTTCAATAATAAATTACTTCTATTTACTTCAATACAGTGGAAAAAGAATTTGACACATTAGATTTTTTTTTTTTTTTTTTTTTTTTTGCATTTGAAGATAATTACAAGTAACTATACAGAGTCCAGGACTGGAGTTAGCTTTTCTCAGCTAGGCTGAAAATTTTAAAGGGATTTTAAGGGAAAAAGATAAGGTTCTTGCTAGAGCTTAAAAAATTACAAATATATAAACACACACACGCACACCAGGTTCTAAATGTTTTTGTAGTATGGGAAACCATTGCACTGCTTTTATATTAGAGCAACTAAAAATGCTCAGCAAAGAGTGTTTGAAGGCAGACAGAAGAGAGGAATAAAGTGCCTTTGTAGTTGAAATTTATTAAGCAGTTAGGGAAAGTAGAAGTCTCTTATTCATACAATGGAAATTTTCACTTCAATTAACTTAATTGGAGAAATATACAATGAAAAATCTGACATGAGACTTACAAACTGAAACAGTCTTGGGAAAATTCCATTTGCTCCAAAGTGGGGTGGAAGAAGAGAGGAAATGCAGTTACATAGGTCCAGAGCATACTAGATGAATGTTTGACTGAGTCTAAACGAGGGGTCCAGGGCAGGAATAGGGAGGAGAGCAAGGCTGGGTTGGGTTGTAGATTTTTCTTCCCAAGATGTCCACACACACACGCACACAAAAAGTTATTGCAACAGTTGCTAAGTTGCCTGGCCTTGAAGAGAAATGAGAAGTAGGAGGAAGAAGCACTTCACGGGGTATGAATAAAGACTCCTAAGAACTTTATTATTTACTTACTTACTATATCAGTCAGGTCATGCTAAGTTTTAATGGAGTAACAAGTGTCCCTAAATATCAGTGGCTTAATATAATAGAAGTTTATTTCTTGCTAATGTTTTATGTCCAAGCACAGGTTGGAAGGGGACTCTGTTAATGTAGTCACATGGGGACTTTGGGAAGCCCAGGGTCCATCTCAACTCACTTCCATGATTGGCATAGCCAGGAAAGATCACATGGCAAATCAGGCACTGGGTCTTAACACTGCTGCCTGGAAACAGCACACATCACCTCAACCCAGATTTCATTGGTTAAAGCATGTTATATGCCACACCAACTTCAAGTAGGATTGGGGAAGTACTATCTTACTATGTGCTCTAAGGAAAGGAGAACTGGAGTAATTGCCATCAACCTAAGGACTACGATCCCACTTAATAGATTGTTCAGTCAAGCAGAAACAAAGAACAACTTCTCTGCCCTCCTGAGCATGACACGGAGAGCCAAGATAGGAAAAACAACAATAGCAATAGTCTTTCTCTTCAAATAAAATCACAAGAATAAAATCAAGCAATTTGTAAACTCATACAACAAGAGTTTAATGCAACTATACACAAAGTTTTATGCCACAATATAGGGAATTGTTGGAAGAAAGTGCCACACAACAAGAGTGATGCAGAGGAGAGAGAGCTCTCTGTTGAAGAGGTTAGGCAAGATGCTCGGCAGGAGGGCCCCCAAGCAAAGCCTTGAAGGAGAAAGTGACCAAGCATGATACACATGTGTTTGTCTTACTTAACGCTATAGGACTCTAGGACAAATGATATCATTACTGTTTTGCTCATGAGGAGAGTGAGTTTCTGAGAGATCAAGGAACTTCCCAGGTCACACAGCTAGTACAGGGCAGAGATGGGAGGTAAAAATGGTGATGTAAGAATCAAAGGGAACAGCTAAAATGAGATGGCATATTTGAGCTCAAGAGGAAAATAGGGGAAAAAAAGAACAATTACAAGGATATCTGTGGTAGTTAATTTTACGTATCAGCTTGAGTGGGCCACAGGGTGCGCAGATATTTGGTCAAACATTATTGGGGTGTGTTTGTGAGGATGTCTTTGGATGAGGTTAACGTTTGAATTAGTAGAGTGAATAAAGCAAGTTGTTTTCCTTAATGTGGGTGGGCCTCATCTAATCAGTAAGAGGAGACCCCTCCTGCCTGATTGCAAGAGCTGGGACACTGGTCTTTTTCTTGCCTTTGGGAACAGACTGAAACATTGGCTTTTCTTGGGTCTTAAGCCTGCTGGATTTTGGACTGGAAGTTATACCATTGACCCTCCTGTTTCTCAGGCGTTCAAGTTCAGCCTAGAAGTACACCAGCAGTTCTCCAGGTCTCCAACTTGCTGACTGCAGATTTTGGGACTTCTCAGCCTCTGTAATCACATGAGCCAATTCCTAATAATGTGTGTGTCTAGATAGATAGATAGATAGATAGATAGATAGATAGATAGATAGATGATAGATAATCAATAGATAGATTGATAGATGATAGATAGATACAGATATAGATATTTTCATCCAATTGGTTCTGTTTTCTTGGAGAACTCTAACTATTACAGTATCCAAACTATAGGCTTGGTGTGGGAGAAAATTTTCTTCTATGCCCCAAAAGGGAGGCTCTGACACTGCCTGAGAATCCACCCACTGATGTAGGCATAAGAGAGTAAAAAACAAAAAACTCAGAAACATCTCCAAAATATGCTTGGCCATATTTTCTTATCTGTGTAAGAAGGTATGGGGGCCTATAAAACATAAAAAGCTTTCCATCCAGAAGGGTTAACGTGTTTTGAAGAATTTTGGTCTTAAAAGGGATAAATTTGCCCTAACCAGTAAAAGGTAACTATCCAGGATGATTTATTCCTGAAGGCTTCGGATTCTGGGACCTATACATGGGAACTTTCCAGAGCTACTGGGTAAGTCTGTGAGGGTTGGAACTAGGACTCCTAAGTCTCGTAACCTATAACCACTGCCCCATCCAGATTTGATACATAAGTGGGTTTAATTTATAGACTGGTTTGTCCTACTGATTAGCACTGCTTCAAGTCTGGCACAGAACATGCAGCTTGGCAGGAAGGGTGATAGCTTCTCAACCCACTGCCAGATCAATGCATATCAAGTCTCATGCAGGCGTGCACACACACACACACACACACACACACACACACACACACACACACTATATAGACTCCAGAATAATCTCACATTTTTACCATTACAGTTTCTTTGACTCTCTTAAAAGAACAAACTGAAATGGGAGGTGAACACTATACTTAAAAAGTGGAGCCCTCATTGCAAAGGCTGTTAGGAGGTCTGAGGATAACAACCTTGTGACCAAATAAGACTGGGAACCCCTGGGTTCCTTAGTCTAACTTCTCAGGACATTTAATGTGCTACTGTGCATCACAAATTCTTAAAAGGCACCATATTATACACACTTTCCTTAATTAGTTGGACCATGGAATCCTTCTATTATGTGGTGTGTCTAAGGAACATACTCTGGAACCACTCAACGTGGACTTCTCCAAGACCCTATGAAGGTGTTATACTCATCATCCAATGAATCAGTGAGTATTGCTGGCTGGCATAGTCCCCTACCAAAGGGCACTATAATTTGCAAAGGACAGGCCTTTAGCTTTAGCCTGTCTAGCAGCAGGCAGAAATTTCTGGGGAATAAGACTGTCTACAGAATTCTAGGTGAAGGAGAGGTTGGAAAAGTATAGAAGATAGTAAGAGGCTTTGTGAAGGTAAGGCCAAAGGGCTCACTCACTAAGGTTAAACTTGGCAACTATGTTCAAAGGATTCTTCAGAAGCAACCAGCTCAGGCTCTAATCTCAAGCATAAACAAGACATATATGTTCCCCCAGAAAGGCATGACTTTGGGACAAACATCTGATTCTGATACTTCATGGGCCATTTATCTTGGGCCAGACCTTGTTACCTAGAAAATACCTATTCCATGGTTGAGTGGTTGAAATTCAAGAGTAATCAAATGATAATGATTGACCTTTTGTATTAGGGCTTGGAGGGGCAGGAGATTGGGTAAATTCATAAAAACACAACAGGGCTAGCTATATTGTTTGCATGGCCTAGTGTAAAATGAAAATCCAGGGCCCCTTATACAAAAATATACTAAATGTTACTAGTAATACATTTTATACTCTGTGTATTATCCCACATTTAAAAAGTAGAAAAGAGTGCAGTTAAAGGTACTAAAATATAAAGACTTTCCCTTTAAAAATAACACGTTATTTATAAGACATAATGGAGGAATAGTAATACTTAATTTAAATTTACAAATCACAGAAAAGACTATTTTTGTTGTCATAATTTTGTATAATAAACAAAAAATTTATCAGTGTGATATTAGGATTGATCATAAGATTTTTCTTTTTTTTTAAGATTTTATTTATTTATTTGACAGAGAGAGACATAGCAAGAGAGGGAACCCAAGCAGGGGGAGTGGGAGAGGGAGAAGCAGGCTTCCCGCGGAGCAGGGTACCCTATGCGGGGCTCGATCCCAGGACCCTGGGATCATGACCTGAGCCGAAGGCAGACACTTAACGACTGAACAACCCAGGCGTCCCAATCATAAGATTTTTCTGGCTCACTTTTTTGTAAGTTCATTTATTAGGTCATCAGAAATTTTAGTTTTAGTAACTTAATATCCAATTGGAATTAATATCAGTTACTCTTGGAAAATGCAAGATCACAGATAATTTCTGATAATTCTAATTTTGAAAAGGATTTTTCTGCTAATACAGTTCTTACTAGAGCTTTTAAGAATATATTATAGCTGAAACAACATTGAGATACACTTCTGAAAAATTATTTAGTACATCTGAAGGCTGACGATTCTGCAGAACAACTTTTTCTAAACGGATTTTTCATACAAATCAGCTTAGTGTAACTCTGAGTTTCATTATAAATAAATTCATACAATGTTATTTTAATATTTCCTCTGATATCCTTGTAACTTTGGAGATTGTATAAGAAACCAAAAGTTCCTTCATGATTTGTGTATAATTCAAAATGCCTGTTTATATGTATTCTATCACTGTCTTCAATTACAAGCAAAATGGTTTTAAAATTATCTCTTATTAGAAGATACTTTGTATGAAACTTCATATGAAAATAGTGTTTTTTTACACTAATGTGAACATCTTTAAATTCAAGTTCCATTTCCAAACCTGTGGATATCCTCTTTGCAATGTTCTAGTAGTTTTCAAAACTTCAAAACTTTAAAATTTCACCTAGAATTCTTTGAAGAATTTTAACAAGCCCTTGATATGCTTTATTCCAATGCCCATGTGTACGCTTTTATTTTGTAGTCATTTACTGATAAAACTTACTGCCTGAGCACTGGAAATTCCTGTCCTGGCACGCAGGGAAAATATTTAAAATTTGTGCAGATACTGCAGGGATGAGCTCCAGGGATGGATGGGCAAACTGACTGGTCCCAGTGCTATGTCCATGCAGAGGCCCCTCCTCTCTCCAGGGACAGCTGTGGCTGCTGCCACCACCACTGCCACTTCTGTTGCTCCTGCCACCACTGTCACACCAATCTAGACCTGGGTCCTAGTCCATACCTCCCCTTGAGGATTCAGTGATACCCTAGGGTGTCCCAAGAATGTCCATCAAGCAGCCAAGCCAACTATTTGGTGTACCAGCTGACCACTGCCCCTGCTGTCTGCTGGCCTGAGCACACACACACTCCGGCCGCTGCCTGTCGTATCTCCTCTGCTCACATGCATGCCCCATTGTCCCACTGAACTTCACTTACAGAATAGAAGTTCAAAGATGAAAATGTAAACAATTTCATGATGGCAACAGGAGGTATTATACTAAGGGGTCCTGTGCACCTTCAAAAAGTCAAACGCTTATGAGGCCAGCCTTGCTCCTGAGCCACATGGATGCTACACAATGGGGGCGGGGTGGAACTGATGTTGGTGGGGCAACCCAAAGTCCCCAAAAGGACTTGTCCAGGGATATAAAGCTAAGCAGAGGTGGAGCTTTGAACCACTGAGTCACCCTGCATGTCTAAGGGTAAGGCTTCCAAGTAGGCTAACAATATGAGACTCTAGTTCTTCTGGGATTTGGCTGTGTGCCTCTCACTCAGTTCCTCCAGCTAGCATCAGTTCCATCCAGGCTCAGATGTTTTGCCAGCAGCTAGGGGAGTTCATCCTCGGGAAGATTTCCTAGATTCCAAGGGCTTCACATGCCTCATTTCCTTCTTTTAAAGTTTTTTCTTGTTATGTTAATCACCATACATTACATCATTAGTTCTTGATGTAGTGTTCCATGATTCATTGTTTGTGCATAACACCCAGTGCTTCACGCAGAATGTGCCCTCTTTAATACCCATCACCAGGCTAAACCATCCCCCATCCCCTCCCCTCTAGAACCCTCAGTTTGTTTTTCAGAATCCATCGTCTCTCATGCTTTGTCTCCTTCTCTGATTTCCCCCCTTCATTCATCCCCTCCTGCTATCTTCTTTGTTTTTTTCTTAACATATATTGCATTACTTGTTTCAGAGGTACAGATCTGTGATTAAACAGTCTTGAAAAATTCACAGCGCTCACCATAGCACATACCCTCCCCAAAGTCTATCACCCAGGCACCCCATCCCTCCAACCCCACCCCCACTCCAGCAACACACAGTTTGTTTCCTGAGATTAAGAATTCCTCATATCAGTGAGGTCATATGATACATGTCTTTCTCTGATTGACTTATTTCACTCAGCATAACACAATCCAGTTCCATCCATGTCGTTTCAAATGGCAAGATCTCATTCCTTTTGATGGCCACATAATATTCCATTGTATATATATACCACCTCTTCTTTATCCATTCATGTGTCAATAGATTTTGTGGCTCTTCCAACCGTTTGCCTATTGTGGACATTGCTGTATAAACATCGGGGTGCACGTACCCTTTCAGATCCCTACATTTGTATCTCTGGGGTAAATACCCAGTAGTGCAATTGCTGGATCATATGGTAGCTCTATTTTCAACTGTTTGAGGAACCTCCATAATATTTTCCAGAGTAGCTGCACCAGCTTGCATTCCCACCAACAGTGTAGGAGGGTTCCCCTTTCTCCACATCCCCGCCAACATCTGCCATTTCCTGACTTGTTAATTTTAGCCATTCTGACTGGTGTGAAGTGACATCTCATTGAGGCTTTGATTTGGATTTTCCTGATGCGGAGCGACGTTGAGCACTTTTTCATGTGTCTCTTGGCCATTTGGATGTCTTTTTTGGAAAAATGTCTGTTCATGTTTTCTGCCCATTTCTTGATTGGATTATTTGTTCTTTGGGTGTTGAGTTTGATAAGTTCTTTATAGATTTTGGATACTAGCCCTTTATCTGATACGTCATTTGCAAATATCTTCTCCCATTCTGTTGGTTGTCTTTTGGTTTTGTGGACTGTTTCTTTTGCTGTGCAAAAGCTTTTTATCTTGATGAGGGCCCAGTAATTCATGTTTGCCCTTGCTTCCCTTGCCTTTGGCAATGTTTCTAGGAAGAAGTTGCTGAGGTTGAGGTCTAAGAGGTTGCTTCCTGTGTTCTCCTTTAGGATTTTGATGGATTCCTGCTTCACATTGAGGTCTTTCAACGATTTTGAGTCTATTTTTGTGTGTGGTGTAAGGAAATGGTCCAGTTTCATTCTTCTGCATGTGGCTGTCCAATTTTCCCAACACCATTTGTTGAAGAGACTGTCTTTTTTCCATTGGACATTCTTTCTTGTTTTGTCAAAGATTAGATGACCATAGAGTTGGGGGTCCATTTCTGGGCTCTCGATTCTGTTCCATTGATCTATGTGTCTGCTTTTGTGCCAGTACCATACTGTTTTGATGATGACAGCTTTGCAATAGAGCTTGAAGTCCTGAATTGTGATGCCGCCAGCTTTGCTTTTCTTTTCAACATTCCCATGACTATTCGGAGTCTCTTCTGGTTCCATACAAATTTTAGAATTATTTGTTCCATTTCTTTGAAAAAAGTGGACGGTATTTTGATGGGGATTGCATTGAATGTGTAGATTGCTCTAGGTAGCATTGACACCTTCACAATGTTTGTTCTTCCAATCCATGAGCATGGAACGTTTTTCCATTTCTTTTTGTCTTCCTCAATTTCTTTCAGGAGTATTTCATAGTTTTCTGAGTACAGATCCTTTGCCTCTTTGGTTAGATTTATTCCTAGGTATTTTACGGTTTTGGGTGCAATTGTAAATGGGATCGACTCCTTAATTTCTCTCTCTTCTGACTTGTTGTTGGTGTATAGGAAAGCCACTGATTACTGTGCATTGATTTTATACCCTGCCACTTGACTGAATTCCTGTATGAGTTCTAACAGTTTTGGGGTGGAGTCTTTTGGGTTTTCCACATAAAGTATCATATCATCTGCAAAGAGTGAGAGTTTGAGTTCTTCTTTGCCAATTTGGATGCCTTTGATTTCTTTTTGTTTTCTGATTGCTGTGGCTAGGACCTCTAATACTATGTTGAATGGCAGTGGTGATAGTGGACATCCCTGCCATGTTCCTGACCTCAGGTCGAAAGCTCTCAGTTTTTCCCCATTGCGAATGATATTCGCTGTAGGTTTTTCATAGATGGCTTTTATGATATTGAGGTATGTACCCTCTATCCCTATACTCTGAAAAGTTTTGTCCAAGAAAGGATGCTGTACTTTTTCTGCATTTATTGAGAGGATCCTATGATTCTTGTTCTTCCCTTTGTTAAAATATTGTATCACGTTGATTCATTTGCAGATTTTGAACCAACTTTGTAGCCCAGGGATAAATCCCAATTGGTCATGGAGAATAATCCTATTAATGTACTATTGGATCCTATTGGCTAGTATTTTGGTGAGAATTTTTGCATCCATGTTCATCAAGGATATTGGTCTGTAATTCTCTCTTTTGATGGGGTCTTTGGTTTGGGGATCAAGGGAATGGTGGCCTCATAAAACGAATTTGGATGTTTTCCTTCCATTTCATTTTTTTTGGAACAGTTTGAGAAAAATAGGTATTAATTCTTCTTTAAATGTTTGGTAGAATTCCCCTGGGAAGCCATCTAGCCCTGGGCTTTTGTTTGTTGGGAGATTTTTGATGACTGCTTCAATTTCCTTAGTCGTTATAGGTCTGTTCAGGTTTTCTATTTCTTCCTGGTTCAGTTTTGGTAGCTGACACATCTCTAGGAAGGCATCCATATTTCCAGGTTATCTAATTTGCTGGCATACAGTTGCTCATAATATGTTATGTATTTGAGACCGTTCTTGTTTCTTTTTTTTATATTTTTAATTGTTATGTTAATCACCATACCTTACATCATTAGTTCTTTTTTTTAAATTTTTTATTGTTATGTTAATCACCATATATTACATCATTAGTTTTTGGTGCAGTGTTCCATGATTCATTGTTTGTTCATAACACCCAGTGCTCCATGCAGAACGTGCCCTCCTCAATACCCATCACCAGGCTAACCCATCCCCCTACCCCCCTCCCCTCTAGAACCCTCAGTTTGTTTTTCAGAGTCCATCATCTCTCATGGTTTGTCTTCCCCTCTGACATACTCCCCTTTTCTACCTCTCCTGTTATCTTCTTCTTTTTCTTTTTTCTTAAAATATGTTGCGTTATTTGTTTCAGAAGTACAGATCTGTGATTCAACAGTCTTGCACAATTCACAGCGCTCACCGTAGCACATACCCTCCCCAATGTCTATCACCCAGCCACCCCATCCCTCCCACCCTCAACCACTCCAGTAACACTCAGTTTGTTTCCTGAGATTAAGAATTCCTCATATCAGTGAGGTCGTGTGATACATGTCTTTCTCTGATTGAGTTATTTTACTCAGCATAACACCCTCCAGTTCCATCCACGTCGTTGCAAATGGCAAGATCTCATTCCTTTTGATGGCTGCATAATATTCCATTGTGTATATATACCACATCTTCTTTAGCCATTCATCTGTCGATGGGCATCTTGGCTCTTTCCACAGTTTGGCTATTGTGGACATTGCTGCTATAAACATTGGGGTACACATACCACTTCGGGTCCCTACATTTGTATCTTTGTGGTAAATACCCAGTAGTGCAATTGCTGGATCGAATGGTAGCTCTAATTTCAACTGTTTGAGGAACCTCCATACTCCATTTACATTCAGGGTAACTATTGAAAGGTATGAATTTAGTGCCATTGTATTACCTGTAAGGTGACTGTTAACTGTCTGTTGTCTGTGTTCGTTTCTGCTCTTTGCTGCTTTTAGGTTCTCTCTTTGCTTAGAGGACCCCTCTCAATATTTCTTGGAGGGCTGGTTTCATGTTTGCAAATTCCTTTAGTTTTTGTTTGTTCTGGAAGCTTTTTATCTCTCCTTCTATTTTCAATGATAGCCTAGCTGGATATAGTATTCTTGGCTGCATATTTTTCTCGTTTAGTGCTCTGAAGATATCTTGCCAGTCCTTTCTGGCCTGCCAGGTCTCTGTGAATAGGTCTGTTGCCAATCTAATGTTTCTACCATTGTAGGTTACATATCTCTTCTCCCGAGCTGCTTTCAGGATTTTCTCTTTGTCTCTGAGACTCGTAAGTTTTACTATTAGATGTCGGGGTGTTGACCTATTATTATTGATTTTGAGAGGGGTTCTCTGTGCCTCCTGGATTTTAATGCCTGTTTCCTTCCTCACATTAGGGAAGTTCTCTGCTATAATTTGCTCCAATATACCTTCTGCCCCCCTCTCTCTCTCTCTTCTTCTTCTGGGATCCCAATTATTCTAATGTTGTTTCGTCTTATCGTATCACTTATCTCTCGAATTCTGCCCTCGTGATCCTGTAGTTGTTTCTCTCTCTTTTTCTCAGCCTCTTTATTTTCCATCATTTGGTCTTCTATATCGCTGATTCTCTCTTCTGCCTCATTTTTCCTAGCAGTTAGTGCCCCCATTTTTGATTGCACCTCACATCAATAGCCTTTTTGATTTCGATTTGGTTAGATTTTAGTTCTTTTATTTCTCCAGAAAGGGTGTCTCTAATAACTTCCACGCTTTTTTCAAGCCCAGCTAGTATCTTTAAAGTCATGATTCTGAACTCTAGGTCCGACATCTTACTAATGTCCGTATTGAGTAGGTCCCTGGCTGACGGTACTACCTCTTGTTCTTTTTGCTGAGGTGATTTCTTTCGTCTTGTCATTTTGTCCAGAGGAGAATAGATGAATGAGAGAACAAAATGCTAAGAGGTTTACAACATCCCCAGCAAATATACTGTATACAAATCAGAAAAGACCTGAAACCAGGGGAAAAGAAAGCAAAAGAAAGAAAAAAGAAAGAGAAAAAGAAAAAAAAAGAAAATAAAGATAAAAAGAAAAACAAAACAATACAGAAAAAGCAGAATATGATCAAATATGATCAGGCTAGTCCATAGATCAGTGCCACACACTAGATTTTGGGCGTATTTTGGTCTGTTAGAAAAAAGTGCCTCCTAAAATTTTAAAGGAAGAGAGACATATATATACAAAATAAGGGTTGATACACGCACACCCTACCTTCCAGTAAGTGGTCGCTTCTCTGTTCAGAGAGTTTTTGCTACTCTCCTGTTCGATCTCCTGTTGAGTTCGTAGGTGTTCAGAATGGTTTGATCCCTATTCAGCTGAATTCCTGAGACCAGACGGAATCTAGCTCTCCTACTCCTCCGCCATCTTGCTCCGCCCCCTCAGTCCAAATCTCTTGAGAGCTCATCCAAATCTCGTGATTTTCAGCCCAAGTCTCGTGAGATCTCAGTCCAAATCTCATGAGAGTTGTAAGACAATCTCGTGAGATCTTATCCAAATCTCAGCAATCAGTTCAAATCTCTTGAGATCTCAGTCCACGTCTCGTGAGATTTGACTCCAAATCTCATGAGATCTCAGTCGAAATCTCATGAGTCTTCACTCCAAATCTCGTGAGATCTCAGTCTAAATCTCAGGAGATCTCATCCACGTCTCCCAAATCAGTTTAAATCTCCTGAGATCTCCATCCAAATCTCCTGAGTTTTCACTCTAAATCTCGTGAGATCTAAGTCCAAATCTTGTGAGAGTTTAAGCCAATCTCGTGAGATTTCATCCAAATCTTGCCAATCAGTTCAAATCCCATGAGATCTCAGTCCAAGTCTCCTGACATATGACTTCATATCTCATGAGATCTCAGTCGAAATCTCATGAATTTTCACTCCAAATCTCGTGCGATCTCAGTCCGAATCTCATGAGATTTAACTCCAAATCTCGAGAGGTCTCAGTCCAAATCTTGTGAGATTTCACTCCAAGTCTTGTGAGAGCTCAGTCGAAATCTTGTGCGATCTAATGTGAATCTCACCAATCTGTTCATATCTCATGAGATATCAGTCCAAATCTTGTGAAATCTCCAACCAAATCTCATGAGTTTTTACTCCAAATCTCGTGAGACCTCAGTCCAAATCTTTTGAGTTCTTACCACAAATCTCATGAGTTTTCACTCCAAATCTCATGAAACCTCAGTCCAAATATCGTGAGATCTCATCCAAATCTCGTCAATCAGTTCACATCTCGTGAGATCTCAGTCGAAATCTCGAGTCTTCACTTCAAATCTTGAGATCTCAGTCGAAATCTCATGAGTTTTCGTCCAAATCTCGAAAATCAGTTCAAATCTTGTGAGAGACCAGTCCAAGCCTCGTAAGATTTGACTCCAAATCTCATGAGAGCTCTGTCGAATCTCGTGTGTTTTCACTCCAAATCTCATGAGAGCTCAGTCCAAATCTTTTGAGATCTCATCCAAACCTCACCACCAGTCCAATGCTCGTGAGATCTCAGTCCAAATCTCGTGACAACTCAGTGCAAATCTCGTGAGAGTTGTAACCAAATCTCATCAGATTTCATCCAAATCTCACCAATCAGTTTAAATCTCATGTGATCGCAGGCCAAGTCTTGTGATATATGACTCCATATCTCATGAGATCTCAGTCCAAAGCTCCTAAGATCTCACCCAATTCTTGCTAATCAGTTCACATCTCGTGAGATCTCAGTCCAAATCTCACGAGATCTCAGTCCGAATCTCGTGAAAATTGTAAGCCAATTTTGTGAGATCTCATCCAAATCGTGCCAATCAGTTCAAATCTCATGAGATCTCAGTCCAAGTCTTGTGAAATTTGACTCCAAATCAAATGAGATCTCAGTCGAAATCTCTTGAGTCTTCACTCCAAGTGTCATGAGATCTCTGTCCAAATCTCATGAGATCTCATCCAAATCTCACCAATCAGTTCAAATCTCGTGAGAGACCAGTCCAAGTCTCGTGAGATTGATGCCATATCTCAGGAAATCTCAGTTGAAATCTCATGAGTCTTCACTCCAAATCTCGTGATGTCTAGTCCAAATCTCACACAGTCTCATCCACATCTCTCCAATCAGTTCAAATCTCGTGAGATCTCAGTCCAAATCTCTTGAGTTCTCCCTCCAAATCTCATGAGATCTCAGTCCAAATCTCGTGATATCTCTTCCAAATCTTGCCAAACAGTTCAGATCTCTTGAGATCTCGGTCCAAATCTCGTGAGAGGTGACTCCAAATCTCGTGAGATCTCAGTCCAGTTCTCATGACAGCTCAGTCCAAGTCTCGTGAAAGTTGGAAGGAAATCGCTTGAGATCTTATCCAAATCTCGCCAATCAGTCAAATTTCGTGAGATCTCAGTCCAAGTCTCATGAGGTTTGACTCCAAATCTCCTGAGAGCTCTGTCGAATCTCGTGAGTTTTCACTCCAAATCTCATGAGAGCTCAGTCGAAATCTCGTGAAAACTCAGTCCAAATCTCATGAGATTTGGAGAAAAACCTGATGAGATCTCATTCAAATCTCACCAATCTGTTGAAATCTCATGAGATCTCAGTCCAAATTTTGTGAGGTTGGACACCAACTCATGAAAACTCAGTCCAAATCTCATGAGGTTGGACACCAGCCTGTGAACACATTGTTTTTATAGATTGTCCCTGTAAATTTCTGTTGTATGTGACTCTTGGGGGTTTTTCTCCTTTTATAGGACCCCCCCCTTAATTTTAATATACCACACCACTCTGAGCACCCATGAAACCAGCCTGACTTGTAAGAAGATCTGGATCTCTACAAACAGAATTACACAGGCAGTTGGTTTTGAGGCATGAAGTGGGAGCCCTGATTCCACGGGCAGATAGCGAAGGATAAACAGCAGCGGGAGGGAGCCTGTCTGTGGGGATCTTACACCACCGGTGAGTGACAGCCTCATGCCCTGCGGATGGGGCACAGACTCGCAGCCCTATAGTAGCAGGGAAAGGACTTTAGGGTAGCCCCCGGGGTGGAAACCTGGAGCACTGGGGTCTCCTGTGTGAACTGGGAGTGGCTGGCGGTTTTACAAGCACAAAGGGCAGAGACGTGCTCTGACATGGAGGCTGGATGGGTGGCACTGCGGAGGGGCACACAACCCAGGACGCTGCAGTTTATAGCAGCATGGACAGAAACAGAGACAGTGTGGCCTGGGGAGCTCACTGAAGAATGGTCTGCGGTCTCTCTGCTCTGAGGCAGAGGGTTGGTAACGGTCTCTTCTGCTCTGACTCAAGGAAGAGACACGGAACACCACCAGGGAAAGGCACTAGAGAACCAAAGACCCCAAAACTGATTCCCGCTGAGCCCATTCCCCACCACAGGGGGCCGGGGAAACTCCGCCCAAACAGGGTTGCCTGATTAATGTGTGGCAGCCCAATCCCATAGAACACAGGCTGGGAAAACAAGAGGCCAGCAACCCTGAGATCCCTAGGAAACAGGTGCATCTTGCCTGGGTTCTGGTCAATAATTAGGACTCTATACATTCCTTCAAACAGCCATCAACAGAATGACTAGGAGGAGGAACCCCCAAAATAGAAAAGACTCAGAGATCATGACTTATACTGCAGATTTACAAATGGATGCAGAGATAACCAAGATGTTGGAGATGGAATTCAGGCTAGCAATTGTGAAGACAATGGCTAAAATAGAGAAATCAACTACTGGCAACATAGAGTCTCTAAGGGCAGAAATGAAAGCTGAATTGGCAGAACATAAAAATACTATCAATGAGATCCAATCCAATCTAGATAATCTAACAGCTAGGGTTAGTGAGGCAGAAGAACGAATAAGTGACCTGGAAGACAATGTAATAGATAAAGAGTGACAATGTAATAGATAAAGAGGGAAAAGAGGAGGCCGGGGAAAAACAACTCAGAATCCATGAAAATAGAATCAGAGAAATAAGGGACACCATGAAGCATTCCAATGTCAGAATAATTGGAATCCCAGAAGGTGTGAGGAGATAGAGAGGACTAGAAGATGTATTTGAGGAAATCGTAGCTGAGAACTTCCCTAATCTGGGGAATGAAACAAACATGTGCATCCTAGAGGCAGAGAGGACCCCTCCCAAGATCAAGGAAAACAGGTCAACATCCTGGCATGTAAGAGTAAAACTCGCAAATCTTAGAACCGAGGAAACCATATTAAGGGCAGTTAGGGGGAAGAGATTCCTTACGTACAGAGGGAGGAACATCCGAATAATGTCAGACCTATCCACAGAGACCTGGCAAGTCAGAAAGGCCTGGCAAGATATATTCAGGGTACTCAATGAGAATACCATGCAGCCAAGAATACTTTATCCGTCAAGGCTGTCATTTAGAATTGATGGAGAGATGCAGAGCTTCCACGACTGGCAGAAACTGAAAGGACATGTGACTGCTAAGCCGGCCCTGCAAGAAATATTAAGGGGGGTTCTCTAAAAGGCGAAAGACCCCAAGAGTGATATACAACAGAAATTTACAGGGACAATGTATGAAAACAACATCTTCACAGGCATCATGATGACAATTAATTCATATCTTTCAATAATCACTCTCAACGTGAATGGCCTAAATGCCCCCATAAAACGGCACAGGCTTGCAGATTGGATAAAAAGATAGGACCCATCCATATGTTGTCTACAAGAGGCTCATTTTGAACCTAAAGATACATCCAGACTGAAAGTGAAGGGATGGAGATCCATCTTTCATGCCAGTGGACCTCCAAGGAAAGCTGGGGTAGCAATTTATGTATCAGACAAATTAGATTTTAAAGTCTGGAATTAGAGACCCAGAAAGACACTACATCATTCTTAAAGGGTCTATAAAACAAGGAGATCTAACAGTTGTAAATATCTATGCCCCCAACTTGAGAGCAGCCAACGTTTAACCAAATAGAGTCATATTGATAACAATACATGAATTGTAGGAGACCTCAATACTCCCCTTTCAGCAATGCAATCATCTAAGCAGAAAGTCAACAAGGAAACAAGAGCTTTGAATGAAACCCTGAACCAGGTGGACCTCATAGATATTTACAGAACATTCCACCCAAAAACAACAGAATACTCATTATTCTCGAGTGCACATAGAACTTTCTCCAGAATAGATCACCTACTGGATTTCAACTGATAGCAAAAGATTGTGGTTGTTCCCTGCACTTTCTCCGACCCCAGTGCTTTAAAACTGGAAATCCATCCCAAGAAAAAATTTGGCAGAAATTCAAACACTTCGAAGCTAAAGACCACTCTGCTCAAGAATGTTTGGGTCCACCAGGAAATCAAAGAAGAACTTAAACAATTCTTGGAAATCAATGAGAATGAAAACACACTGGTCCAAAAGCTATAGGATACTGCAAAGGTTGTCCTAGGGGGGAAATACATAGCCATTCAAGCCTCACTCAAAAAAATAGAAAAATCCCGAATTCACCAACTAACTCTACACCTTAAAGAAGTAGAGATAAAGCAACAAACGATGCCTATGCCGCACATTAGAAGAGACATAATTAAGATTAGAGCAGAGATCAATGAATTTGAAATCAGCAACACGGTAGATCACATCAACAGAAGTAGAAGTTGGTTCTTTGAAATAATAAGATTGATAAACCCCTGGCCAGACTTATCCAAAAGAAAAGAGAAGGGACCCAAATTAATAAAATTTTGAATGAAAGGGGAGAGATCATAACTAACACCAAGGAAATAGAAACAATTACTAGAAATTATTATCAACAACTATATGCCAATAAAATGAGCAATCTGGATGAAAGGGAGGCCTTCCTGGAAACCTAGAAGCTGCCAACACTGAAACAGGAAGAAATTGACACCCCGAATAGGCCAATAACCAGTAACGAGATTGAAGCAGTGATCAAAAACCTCCCAAAAAATAAGAGTCCAGGGCCTGATGGATTCCCTGGGGAATTCTACCAAACATTCAAAGAGTACATAATACCTATTCTCCTGAAGATATTTCAAAAAATAGAAACAGAAGGAAAACTCCATCTCCTTGCCAGGAGATGGTGCAACTCCGTTCACTACATTAGGCCATTCTCATCTCTCATCATGAACTTTAACCTTCTGTGTAAACATTTTGACCCTTTTATTCTTTTTGGAAGGTCTGTTTGTTTGTTTGTTTGTTTGTTTGTTTGTTTATCACTTTCCTGAACTTTATTGAAGAAAAAGCAATGATGGTAAATCTTGAGAACATAGTCAATTTTCTAGGATTCTTCCCTTGAAAATGTGAAACCTGATTTCCAAACACATGCCAGAGCATACATGGTTCCCAGTTGTACTAAGTAGATGAGAAGCTGAAATTCTAAAATGTTCATCTTCCAACTTTCCCCAGTCTGTGGCCTGTCTTTGGATCAGCAATAATTGCCTGAACAGCTACTATGGCTTCATTAATTTTTGTCTGTAGCTCTCTGAACTCTTCTATATGCAGCAATCGCAGAATTTGAGCAGCTTCATTAAGAACTGCATCTCCTGTGTCAAAACCAATAATATGTTTGTCTAAAGCAACAGGCAGGCCTTCTTTCATTTGATTTGCTTTAGCAACTGCATCCTGGGTCAGGCGCTCCTGGACCAAAATGCGAATTGCCTTAAGCATTACTAGGTAATCCTCATGACGCTGAATCTGAAGAAGGTTAGCCAAAGTCATTACACCAGCCTTAAAATCAGGATTATATACATCCAAGTTGATCAATGGCTTTGCATTTTTAGCTGCATTGTCAACATTTTTTGTATTATCCGGTACCAAGTCCTTGTATTTTTCAGAATTATCTCCATATTCAAGTCTAACAGCTAAACCAAGAAGCCAGTCAATTGCTTCTTGTCGGTCTTGAATCTTGAAAGGACAGTTAACATCTTTGAGATACTTTTCAAAGAACTTGGGCCTGTCGCTGCTGTGGATGTTTCTTAAATTACCTCTGTCTTCAATCTTGTAGTGTCTGATTTTCTGGTCTTCAAGCCAAACAATAAAGATTCTAAATTCTGTTTCATCTTTGCAGTTGAAGCCAGCTGGGTTGTGGTAGTCGAGGGCCGTCAGCTTGCGTCGGAACATGGTCCCCGCGTCTCGCTCTGGTTCCCCGGGCTTCGGCCGGGAAAGGACAGGCGAGGAGGAGCGGGCGGTGCAGGCACCGGCGATGCGGCAAAAAGCAGGTCTATTTATTTGAGAGAGAGAGATAGAGAGTGTTCATGACTTGGGGGAGGGGCAGAATGAGAGAATCTTCAAGTAGACTCCCCGCTGAGCACACAGCCAGACATGGGGCTCCGTCCCACAACCCATGAGATCGTGACCTCAGCTGCAACCAAGAGTCGGATGCTTAACCCACTGAGTCCACCAGGTGCCCCTACACTTTTCTTTTTATCCGAAAATAGATTAACCCAAGGGAGCATTCCGAGCCAGTGTCTCAGAGCAATATCCTCTGCTTTAGTTTGGGGACTCATGCCGAGTTCCTAGGACTGTGGTTATGTTGTGCCACAGGGCCCCTCAAAATTTGCTTTCAGAACAATTCGGACATCAGGAAACTGGCTGTTTGAAGAGGCTCAGCAAAAATGTTTGTGTGTAAGGGTTTGGGTGGGAGGTGGCCTCATTCCTGGGGCAAGGGGACACAAAGTTAGTTCTCTCCTTCCAGGTTTTTTCCCCTCCCCTTTCCTATGTGAAATGTAGAACGTGGAACCTTTTTAGTAGGCCTTCCCACAATCTTCTGTATATCTAACTAGGTCTTTGCTCACAGTCAGGGGTGTTGGGGCTCTCACTCACACTACCATCATCCGACTACTTTGATGAGTGAGCAATATAATTAGTGTTTGATAGCTCCTAGAATGATAGGCCTCCTGTTGCTGCTGAAAGTACTGTGGTCTGTGCCCTGACTAATCGATTAGCCATAAAATCACCACACACATGCCACTCTCGCACCTGCATATATCGCATATAAATGCACACCCCACAGACCACCAAAACAGCAGACACCGGCACACTTCTATCACACGCCAACAGCACAAACTGCAAAGACACACTGCAAAAAACACAAAGTCTGCAGACACAGGACGAATACATCACACACACAGCACACATACATCAATCACCTACACACTACACATGTAGCACACACTTATGAAACATACACCACTCATACACAGAATGCATACATCTACACTGTACTCACACTTAACACATAAAACACACAAAAGACATATACACCACACACAGAGACACATATACCACACAATCACCACACACACAGTGCACATAGGCAACATACACCATGCATGTGCCATACACAAATCTCTCACACAACGCATGTAAGCACACGCCTATAACACCATACAGAAAACACACCAAATTCACTCCACACACACTCCATGCAACACGCACAATGTACACCACACACCTACCATACACACACTGGCCAAAAACCATACAGCAAACATACACCACACACACATTGCGTTTACCTCATATACAACACAGTCAAACCCAAAACCCTCAGTATTTTTAACTCATATACATCACCTACACAAAACATAGACGTTACACATGCACACACAGGAGGCACCCACAGCCCATATCCTACAGAAACTCACACACACCACAGACACCACACTTCTATCTCTTGGACGACACATTCCCCACTCCTATACACCACACAAATACATCACACATACATCTCACACACAACATATATGTAACACAAGCACACTGCCAAACACACACATGCGTCCTCTCTCCCTCTGTCTCTTAAAAAGTAGGAGTGAAGTCCTCTTGTTTACACACTTCCCAGGTGTAGCCAATGGATGTTTCCCTTTACGTGAAAGCAATGGAGTTTCTTTTTCCTAAAATGGCCAGATGGTTAGGACATTGTGTTAGCCACTTCACTCTCAATATTATCCAATTGTCATCTCCACAAAGCACTTTGACCCTCCATGTGTCCATGTCCATTTATTTACCCTTTGTTTTTTTTCAAAATCCCATCTAGGGTGCCATTCGGAAGAAGTGTCTCAGAACCATATTTTCTGTTTTCAACGTCAAGGGCCCTTGTGGTCCAAGCTATCCCACAGTCCCAAGAACTCTGCCAGACTCCTTTGATTAGTTTCAGAACTCTGGACATCATGAAACCTAGGGCATTTGAAGGTGCCCAGCAGAGAATGTGTGTAGGTTGGGCCAGAGGAATTGGAAGGGAGCTGGTGTCATTTCTTGGGTAAGGAGAAATTAAGTTAGACGTATCTATTCCAAATTTATTGCATTCCCAATTGAAATGTAGAACTTCTTCCTTCTTGGAGCAATAAAGAACCTTGCCTCCTTGCACACATATATACATCCCTGTGTTCTTTTTTTTTTTTTTTTTTTTTCTTGAAACTATGTTCTTTCTGGAGGCCATGGAGAGGAGTCACTGTTCTCAGGGCAGTATTTTCAGATTGAAACTGGGGAATCTGACTCTGTCCCTGTGACTTTGAGATACATTGTGCCACAGGCCTCTTGTCATTTGTCTTCAGAACAAGTTGACATCAGGAAGGCTAGAGGATTTGAATGAGCTCAAAATATTGTCTGTGTGAAGGCAAGGCCAGAGATTTTGTGTGGGAGCTTGCTTTTCTTAAGGGGCAAGGGCAGATGAAGTTAGACAGCTCTATCCCAGATAACGTTCCTTTCCATTTGAAATTTGGAACGTTGTTTTCCTGGATGGCAATCATCCTCTTGTTTTTGTGGCTAGGCTTTTTCACATTTTGGGGTAATAGGGTTGGCATCACACAACCAGTGCCCAGGGTTGGTGGCAAGTTCCCACTTGGATCCTCTGCTACATGAGAGAAATAAGTGTTGGAGAACCAAAAGGACAGATTCCACTCCTGCCTCTGCGGGCTTGGTTCTCGTCCTGCTCTTTTAATTGCTGTGGTTGGCAGCCAGCTTGTCTCCCTCCCTTGGGTGACAGAGATGTCTTCATTCTGAAGAGCAGAGAGTTCACACATGTGCACTATACTCCAGCACCTGGTCAGTGTAGAAAGAGCTTTTTCAAGGAATACTGCTCCAATGACAATTTCCAAATACATCATCAGCTGGGAGAACCAATCTCCTAACCCTAAAGCACGTGTTTTTTTTTCTTTCCCCCCACAATAGGGAAAGTGAGAGAAATCCATATCTAGAAGGAAGAATGAAGGCTTCTTGCTTTCATGGCCTCCAGATGTAGCCAATGGAGGTTTCCCTTTGCCCAAAACAAAAGGCCTTTCTCAGTCCTGAGACTTCCATCTTGTGAAGAGATTTTGCTATACACTTTATTCTCAACACACTGTTCTCAACATTAAAGATGTCTGCGTTCCCTCTGTGTCCGTTTTCATTCCTTTGATCTTTCCTCAAGCTAGGTTCTCTTTCCTCAAGCTAGGCTCTCTGGATGAATGCTTCTCAATCAGCCAGGGTAAAGACGTGCCCTGACTACCCATTCACACAATTATCCAAGGCAGCAACACAGCCTCAGGGCAAGAGGACAAACCATTTTTTATTCACATACCAGACACTAATTCTCTCACTTCACACAGGACCAGAGGGGGAACTCACCAGTAATACCTAGGTGCTGGCTGTGAGTAAAAGCACCTTCCAGCCTGAATGTGAATCAAGAGCTAGATAGAAAATCAGCAATACTATAGAAATGTATATAAGAAGGGCCAATCATCTACATTTAAAATGGGAGTGGACTAAAATGAGGCCAACACTTTGTAAAATCCTCTGGCCAAGCCTAAACACACACACGCACATGCACACTCACACGCACACGCACAAGCACACACACACACACTCGTTGTTTGGAACCTTGAAATGCCTTAGGGTTCCTCCTCATGCGAACATAGTTCTGAAACTAAATTTCAAGAGGAGGGAGCCTGTGGCCCACCCTTCTACACAGTCACAAGGAATCCTCCAGAATTCCGAGTTTAAGGAAAAGGATATGGCTCTGAGACACTGGATCTGAATGGCCCACAGGGTGAACCTTGATGGAAAAAGAGCAAGAGGATGGAAATGCCTGGGAGAAATGTGTTTATCAGAGGTGGGAGGAGACATTGTTTTGATTGAAGTGATTAGGACACTCTCTTAGCAACCCAATTCTCATTCCCAGGAATGAGAAAAAAACTGTGGGCTTGGGTGAAGGGAAATCTTCATTACCCACACCTGGGAGCCCTGTCAGCAAGAACTCTGCATTCTTCCATTCTAACGGAACACAATTAAAAAAAAATTAAAAGGACAAAAACCTCTGAGATATAAATCTGTGCTGAAAACATATTTCACAACTTTCAACCAACATCTTGTTTCACGAATGTAGAAAATTTTCAATATATGAGTGAAGCATTAGGAAAGTGCCATACTCTTAACCTGAAAAATAAACCTGTGCTGAAAACATCTTTCAGCTAACACCTTGTTTCATAAAGGTGGAAACCTTTTCTTTTTTTTAAAGTTTTTATTTATTTATTTGAGAGAGAGAATGAGAGAGAGAGAGCACATGAGAGGGGGGAGGGTCAGAGGGAGAAGCAGACTCCCCGCTTGAGCAGGGAGCCCAATGCGGGACTCGATCCTGGGACTCCAGGATCATGACCTGAGCCGAAGGCAGTTGCTTAACCAACTGAGCCACCCAGGCGCCCTAAAGGTGGAAATCTTTTCAAATATGTGTGTGGAAGCATAAGGAATGTGCTGTATTCTTAGCATTAGGAGTTAAATGCAACCAATAAGTCTTTGAACACTACATCAAAAATGAATGCTGTACTGTATGTTGGCTAACTGAACATAATAAAATATAAACATAAATTTAAAAAGGACAAAAAAACTCAGAAATAAATCTGTGCTGAAAACATGTTTCACACAGTTCAACCAACATCTGGTTACATGAATGTAGAAACCTTTTCAAATGTATGCGTGGAAGTCTAAGAAGAGGGTCATGTACTTAACTCTGAGAAACAACTGCGTGCTGACAGCATTTTCAACTAACATCTTCCTTCACGAAGGTAGAGGTGTTGTGAAATTCTGAGGGCAGATACCGGCAGATAAACAGAAGAGGGAGGGAGCCGCTATAAACTGGCGCTGAGAAGGTAATGTCACACTGGAGTGCAAAAGCGTCCTGCGTTGTATGGACCAGGGACAGACTCCAAGACCGGTAGCAGCGGGCAAAGGACTTTAGTGCAGCCCCCAGGAGCTGTGGGTGAGTGCGTGCGAACCGGGGGCGGCTCGCACTTTTAGAAGCACAAAGCGCAGAGAGGCCCGACCCTGGGATTGACCTGTGAGAGACTTGCTGTGGGGCGCACCACTGGGGAGGCTTTGGCTTTTAGCAACACAGGCATAAACGGAAACTTGTGTGTCCTGGAGAACTCAGTGAAGAGCTGACTACGATTTCTCTGCTCTGGGTCAGAGGTTTGGGTGCGGTCATTTCCGCCCTGACTCTTGGAAGAGATGGAAGAGACGCGGAAAGCCGCCCGGGGTGGGGGGGGAAGGCTCAAAAAAACCCAGTTTCTGACAGGAGGCAGGGCAACTGCCCAAGCAGGTTGTGTGAGTAATAGCGCAGCATGCTCCTCCCCCAGAAGACAGCCTGGAAGAACAAGAGGACGACAACCCTAGGGTCCCTATAAAACGGGTGCATCTTTCTTGGGTGGTGGAGAATACTTTGGATTCTGTACATTGCCTCAACCACCCCTCAACAGAATGACTAAGAGGAGGAACCGCCAACAAAGAAAAGAATCAGAGACCTAATGGATATTCATAATACCCATAGTAAGATACATATAGTATTATTTATATCATATATACATAATAATATCACCATAATAATAATAACGATGAACATAGCGCAAGATATCAGAGATAGACTTCAGCATAGCAATTATGAAGTCGGTATCTAGGCTTGGGAAAAGAAGTGGAGACAAAACAGAATCTCTAAAGGCAGAAATGAAATCTAATCAGACCGAACCTACAAATGCTATGAATGAGATGCAGTTTAAGCTGGGTACTCTGACTGCCAGGGTAAATGAGGCAGAAGAACAAATTAGTGAGTGCAGAGATAAGATGATGGAAAAGACGGAAACCGAGGAGGCCTGGGAAAAGCAATTAAAAGCCGAAGAGATTAGACTGAGAGAGATTTATAATTAATGTCATGAAGCTTTCCAGTGTCAGAATTATTGGGATCCCTGAGGGTCTGGAGAGAGAGAGAGGTCTAGAAGATATATTTGAGCAAATCTTAGCTGAGAACTTCCCTAATCTGGGGAAGGAAACAAGCATTCGTGTCCAAGAGGGAGCAAGGACCCCCATCCCATGATCAAAGGGAACAGACCAACGCTTGGACATGTAATAGTAAAACTTGTAGATCTCAGAACCAAGGCAGGCATCCTGAAGGCAGCTGGGGGAAGAGACTCCTTACATACAGAGGAAGGAACAACGGAATAACGTCAGACCTGTCCACAGAGACCCGGCAAGCCAGAAAGTGCTGACAAGACATATTCAGGGTACTAAAGTGAGAAGAACATGCAGCCAAGGATGCCTTATCCAGCAAGGTTGGTTATTCGGAATGGATGGAGAGACAAGGAGCTTCCAGGACCAGCAGAACCTGGAAGAACATGTGGCCAAAAAGCTGGTCCTGCAGGAAATATTAAGGGGGGGTCTACAAAAGGAGAAAGACCCCAAGAGTAATAGAGACCACAAACTTACAGTGACAACCTATAGAAACAGGGACTTCACAGGCAACATGATGACAATAAAATCATTTTTCAATACTCACTCTCAACGTGAACGGCTTAATTACTCCTATGGAATGACACAGGGTTGCAGATTGGAATAAAAGACATGGCCCATCTCTATGCTGTCTACAAGAGACTCACTTTGAATGAGACTGATGTATCAATCTCAGCACCCAAAACCAAAAACTACTCTCAAGAAATGCACAGAAGACAAGAACAAACATTTCTCTAAAGAAGACTGAGAGATGACTAACAGACTCATGAAAAAATGCTGAAAAGCACTCATCATCAGGGAACTACAAATTAAAACCACAATGAGATACTAACTCACACTGGTCAGAATGGGTAAAATGAACAACTGAGGAGAGAATAGATATTGACTAGGGTTCACAGAAAGGGGAACCATCCTACATTGTTGGTGGGAATGCATACTGGTGCTGCCTCTCCGGAAAACAGTATGGAGGTTCCTCAAGAACTGAAAAACAGAACTACCATACGACCCAGCAATTTCGCTACTAGGTATTTACCCAAAGGATACAAACATAATGATGCATAGGGGCACAGAAATGTCATCTATAGCTAAAATATGGAAAGCATCGAGATATCCAATGACATATGAATGGGGATAGACGATGTGGTATCCATGAGATGATGTGAGATATATATCTATAGCTTTATATCCATGAGACTCTCAACAATAGAGAGCAAACAGCATTGATGGAGGAAAGTGCCTAGGATATGTGCTAAGTGGGTGATGGGTGGGAATTTTTTATGATGAGCACTAGGGGTTGCAGGTAAGTGAAGAATCACTAAATTCTAGTCCTCAAAGCAATATTATCCTATGTTAACTAACTAGAATTTAAATTACAAAAAATGGAGGGACAAAAAGAGAAACTCGGGACTCATGCTCAGTATTTGTGAACATGGGACAGGTTGGGCCACAGGACCACTGGTAATTTGGCTACAGGACAATCTCGACACCATGACGCCTAGGGCATTTGACATTGCCCAGCAGAGAAAGTGTGTAGTCGAGGCCATCACTTTTGGGAAAAGAGCTGTCTCCATTTCTGGGGCAAATGCAAAGGAAGTAAGACAACTCAATCCAGGTATTTCCCATTCCTCTTTCAAATGTAGAACTTAACTCTTTCTGTAGTCATTCCCATATTGCACCATTTCTAACTTGGCCTTGTTCACATTCGTGGGTGATGGGGCTGCCACACAGCAAGCACGCAAGGATCGGTGCCAAGTTCCCACTCTGATCCAGTGGTAAGGGAGAGCGATCAGTGTCTGCTATCTTAATCGTGGCATTCCTATTCTTGAGCACTTGCTTGGCCGGCTGGTGTAAGCATAGTGCTCAATAACCAGTTTTCTTCCCTCCCCTGGTTGATCCAGATGCCTTCATTATGAACAGCAGAGAAGCCGTGCATGTGCAGTAAGCTCCAGGACCTGGTTAGTGCAGAAAATGCCCTTTCAAGGGTCCCATGCTAAACATCAGTGGCAAGCACCCACATGGTATTGTTGATGGTATGGTCTCTATCCACCGGTGAGATGGGTAGGGAAAACAGCCAAGTCCAGAAGCTTTTTCTCTCTCTCTGAGAGGAGAATGTAGGCCTCTTGTTTACAGGGCTCCCATATGTAAACAATGGAGATTTCTCTTTGCCCAAGTTCACACGTGTTATCTAGTCTGGAGGTGGCCCGCTTGCTTGGAGACTCTGCTACTCCATTCACCACATTAGGCCACTCTCATCTCTCATCATGAACTTTAACTTTCTATGCATCCATTTACCTTTTCATTCATTTTGCAAGGTCTATTTATTTATTAGAGAGAGAGCTCGAGTTGGGGAAGGAGCAGAATGAAAGAATCCTTAAGTAGACTTGAGCCTGACTCATGGGTTGTGGGACTCAATCCCACAACCCATGTGCTCACTGCCTCAGATGAAACCATGATTTGGGTGCTTATCCCACTGAGGCAGCTACACGCCCTGACGCTTTTATTTTTATCTGAAATTCGATGAACTCAAAGTTCATTTCAGAGCCCGTGTCACAGAGCAACAAATTCTGTTTTAAAGTGGGGACTCACTCAGAGTTCTTAGGACTGAGGGCCAATGAGCCCTTCAAAGTTTGGTTCCAAAGCTCTATGGATGTTAGGAGGCCTAAGACATTTGAATGTACCCCGCAAAGCATGACCACCTTACAATGAGCCCGGCCTCCTGGCAGGGGTGGTGCCACTCCACCCTCCGGCAAAGACCCCTGAGAAGCAGCACAACAGGGCCCTCCCCCAGTAGACAAACTGGAAGAATAGGTGCACAGCAAGTTTACAGACCACACAACACCATAAAACCCCAATGCTAGGGGAAAAATAGTACACAGAATTTGAGTTTTTTTTCTCATGATTAATTTCTCTTTCCGTTCAAAATTTCCTTTTCTTTTTCCCTTTGCAACTAATTTCTTATTTTATCAAATCTTTGTTTTTAAGTCGTTTTTAACTTTCATTTTTACATTTACATGTTACATATATACTTTTCACTTTTGGTTTCCATTCACTCTATCCATATTTAGTTTTCTATATACATATTTTTTACAATTTTGAGATTCATTGTCTTCTAACAGGCCAAAATACGCTCAGGACCAACCAGGTCAACCAGTTTTGTCCACACTCTAAGATTATAATCTCTCTCCTCCTCCCCTCGTTTTCTTTTCCTTTTCCTTTTCCTTTTTTTTCTTTTTTGGTTTCTGACCTCTTCAATTTGTCTAGTGTGTATTTTGCTTAGATCTTGGTTGATATTTTTTATTCTGCTCACTCGTTCTTCCATTCTTCTTTGGCCAAATGTCTAGAAGGAGGAGTTCATCACAAAAGAAAGAACCAAGAGTATTACTCTCTGCCACAGATCTAATTGATATGGATTTAAGTAAAATGTCAGGCCTGGAATTCAAGATATAAATTGTAAAGTTATTAAGTGGACTGGAAAAAAAACACAATACACTCTAGAGACTCTCTTAGTGCAGAAATGAGATCTAATCAGGCTAAAATTAAAAGTGCACTAACTGAGACACAGCTAAATTTGTTGCTCTAGCACCTAGGGTAAATGAAGCAAAAGGCAGTCAGTGACAGAAGGCAAGTTGATGGACAGGGGGGACGTTGAGGGAAAGAGAGAAAAGGAACTAATAGGCCATGTGAAGAGGGTTCAAGATATCAGTGATGCTGTAAAATGAAATAGCATCAGAATTATTAGCGTGCTTGAAGGCAGAGAGAGAGACAGAGAGAGAGAGAGAGCCAGAAGTTATATTGGAACAAAGCATAGTTGAGAACTTCCTTACTCTGGGGAAGGAAACCAGTATTGATTTCCAAGAGGTAGAGAGGATGCCTCAGAAACCAAGAAAAACATAATGGTGAAGTTTGCAAATTTTAGAGATAAAGATAAAATCCTGAAAGCAGCTTAGGACTAGAGAGGTTCCCAACCTACAGAGGGCAGTATATTAGACTGACATGAGACCTATCTACGGAGCCTTTTCTGGCAGGCATAATATAGTCAGGATACTAAATGAGAAAAGCATCCAGCAGTGCTGTCATTCAGAATGAAAGGAGAGAAAGAGAGCTTCCAGGACAAACAAACTGAAAGACTATGTGACCAGCAAGAAAGAAATATTAAGGGAGATCCAAAGGTAACAAACAAGAAAGAAACAGAAAGTCTTCAGAAACAGGGAGTTTACACATAATACAATGGCACTAAATTCATATCTTTCAATAGTTATTCTGAATTGTCAAAAGGCTAACTGTTCCAATCAAAAGACAGACTGGATATCAGATTGGATAAAGAAGGAAGACCCTTCCATATGCAGTCTACAAGATACTCATTTTGAACCAAAGACACCTCAAGATTGAAATCACGTGGATGGAGAACAATTTACCATACTAATGGACCTCAAAAGAAAGCTGGGGTCACCATCCTCATAGTCAACAAACTAGATTTTAAACCACTATAGAAAGATATAAAGGGGGACAATTAATGTGTCTACCCGTCAAGATCATCTCAAAATTATAAATATTTATGCTCCTAACTTGGGAGTCGCCAACTATATCAACCAATTAATAATCAAATTAAAGAAACACATAGAATATAAAACAATAGCTGTAGGGAACTTCAACACCTCACTCACAGCAATGGACGGATCATCTAAGCAAAACCTCAACAAGGAAATGAGTGTTTTGAATGACATATTGGACCAGTTGGACTTCACTGATATATACAGAGCCTTCCATCCTAAAGCAACAGAATACACATTCTTCGCAAGTGCACATGAACATTCTCCAGAACTGATCACATCCTGGGTCACAATTCCGGTCTCAGCCGATACCAAAAGGTTGAGATTATTCCCTGCATAATTTCAGACCACAATTCTTTGAAAATGGAACTCAATCACAAGAGGAAATTTGGAGGGAACTCAAACCCTTGGAGGTTAAAGAACATCTGGCTAAAGTATGAATGGGTCAGTCAAGAACTTAAAGAAGAAATTCAACAATTCATGGAAATTAAGGAAACTGAAAACACAGCTATTCAAAGTCTTTGGGATACAACAAAGGTGGCCCTAAGAGGGAAGGACATTGCAATACAGGCCTCTCTCAACAACTTAGAAAAATAATAAATTCAAAAGGAGCTGGAGAAAGAACAGCATACAAAGCCACCCAGCAGGAAAAAGGAATTAAGGAGGATCAGAGAAGAGTTTTAATCAGGAAAGGATGCTGTATTTTGTCAATGCTTTTTCTGCATAAGTTGAGAGGACCATAAGGTTCTTCTCTCTCCTCTTATTCATGAGTTCTATCACACTGATTGATTTGCGAACGTTGAACCACGCTTGCATCCTGGGGATAAATCCCACCTGGTCGTAGTGGATGAACCTTTTATTTTATTTATTTTTTTAATTTTCTTTTTAATTTTATTATGTTGGTCACCATACAATACATCATTAGTTTTTGATGTGGTGATCCACGATCCATTGTTTTCGTAGATCACCCAGTGCTCCCTGCAGTACGTGCCCTCCTTAATACCCATCACGGGGCTAACCAATTCCCCTCCCCCCTCCCCTCTAAAACCCTGTTTGTTTCTCAGAGTCCATAGTCTCTCATGGTTCATCTCTCCCTCCGTTCTCCCTCCCTTCATTTTTCCCTTCCTTCTCCTAATGTCCTCCAGGCTAATCCTTATGTTCCACAAATAAGTGAAAGCATATGAGAATTGACTTTCTCTGCTTGACTTATTTCACTGAGTATAATCTCCTCCAGTCCCATCCATGTTGATGTAAAAGTTGGGTATTCATCCTTGCTGATGGCTGAGTAATATTCCATTGTATATATGGACCACATCTTCTTTATCCATTCATCTGTTGAAGGGCATCTTGGCTCTTTCCACTGTTTGGCTATTGCTGACATGGCTGCTATGAACATTGAGGTGCATATGGCCCTTCTTTTCACTACATCTGTGTCTTTGGGGTAAATACCCAGGAGTGCAATTGCCGGGTCATAGGGTAGCTCTATTTTTAGTTTTTTGAGGAACCTCCACAACTGTCTTCCAAAGTGGCTGTACCAACTTGCATTCCCACCAACAGTGTAAGAGGGTTCCCCTTTCTCCACAACCTCTCCAACATTCCTTGTTTCTCTCCCTGTCCATTTTTGCCATTCTAACTGGTGTAAGGTGGTAACCTAATGTGGTTTTGATTTGAATTTCCCTGATGGCTAGGGATGATGAACATTTTTTCATGGATCTGTTAGCCATTTGTATGTCTTCTTCAGAGAAGTGTCTTTTCATGTCTGCTGCCCACTTTTTGAATTGATTCCTTGTTTTTTGGGTGTTGAGTTTGAGAAGTTCTTTATAGATCTTGGAGACCAGCCCTTTTCTGTAGTGTCATTTGCAAATCTCTTGTCCCCTTCTGTGGGTTGCCTTTTTGTTTGGTTGGCTTTTTCCTTGGCTGTGCGGAAGCTTCGTATCTTGATGAAGTCCCAAAAGTTCATTTTTGCTTTTGTTTCACTAGCTTTTGGAGATGTATCTTGAAAGAAGTTGCTGTGGCCAATGTCAAAGAGGTTACTGCCTATGTTCTCCTCTAGGATTTTGATGGATTCTTTTTTTAAAGATTTTATTTATTTATTTGAGAGAGAGAATAAGATAGAGCATGGGGGGAGAGGGTCAGAGGGAGAAGCAGACTCCCTGCCGAGCAGGGAGCCCGATGCGGGACTCGATCCCGGGACTCCAGGATCATGACCTGAGCTGAAGGCAGTCGCTTAACCAACTGAGCCACCCAGGCACCCGGATTTTGATGGATTCTTGTCTCACATTGAGGTCTTTAATCCATTTTGAGCTTATCTTTGTGTATGGTGTTAGAGAATGGTCGAGTTTCATTCTTCTGCATGTGTATGTCCAATTTTCCCAGCACCATTTATTGAAGAGACTGTCTTTTTTTTCATTGCAAGTTTTTTCCTGCTTTGTTGAAGACTATTTGACCATAGAGTTGAGGGTCCATATCTGGCTTCTCTATGCTGTTCCCATTGGTCTCTATGTCTGTTTTTGTGCCAGGACGATGTTCTCTTGGTGATCACAGCTTTGTAATCTAGTTTGAAATCGGGCAACATTAGGCCCCCAACTTTGTTTCTCTTTTTCAACATTTCCTTGGCAATTCGAGGTCTTTTCTGATTCCATACAAATTTTAAGATTGTTTGTTTCAGCACTTTGAAAAATGTCGTTGGAATTTTGATTGGGATGGCATTGAAGGTACAGACTGCTCTGGGTAGCATAGACATTTTAATGATGTCTATTCTTCTGATCCCTGAGCATGGAATATTTTTCCATCTTTCTGTGTCCTCTTCAATTTCTTTCATGAGTGTTCTGTAGTTCCTAGAGTATAGATCCTTTACCTCTTCGACTAGGTTTATTCCGAGGTATCTTATGGTTTTTGGTGCTAGTGTAAATGGAATCGTTTAACTAATTTCTCTTCCTACAGTTGCGTTGTTAGTGTGTAGGAAAGCAACTGATTTCTCTGCATTGATTTTGTATCCTGCCACATTACTGAATTGCTGTATGAGTTCTAGTAATGTGGGGGTGGAGTCTTTTGGGTTTTCCACATAAAGTATCATGTCATCTGCGAAAAGAGAGAGTTTGACTTCTTCTTTGCCAATTTGAATACCTTTTATTTCTTTTTGTTGTCTGATTGCTGTTGCTAGGACTTCTAGTACTATGTTGAACAATAGTGGCAAGAGTGGGCGTCCGTGATGTGTTCCTGATCTTAAGGGAAAGGCTCTCATCTTTTCCCCATTGAGGATGCTATTCGCTGTGCATTTTCCATAGAAGGATTTTATGAACTTGATGAATGTTCCCTCTATCCCTCAATCAGGAAAGGATGTTGCATTTTGTAAAATGCTTTTTCTCCTTCAGTCGAGAGGATCATATGTTTCTCCTCCCTCCTCTTATTAATGTGATCTATCACATTGATTTGCAAATGTTGAACCACCCTTGCGTCCTGGGGATAAATCCCACTTGGTCATGGTGGATGGATCATCCTTTTAATGTATTGTTGGATCCTATTAGCTAGGATTTTTTTGAGGATTTTGAAATCCATATTTATCAGAGATATCAGTCTGAAGTTCTCCTTTTGGAGGGGGTCTTTGCCTGGCTTGGGGATTAAGGTAATGCTGACCGCATAGAATGAGTTTGGAAGTTTTCCTTCTGTTTCTATTTTTTGAAACAGCTTCAGCAGAATAGGTATTATTTCTTCTCTGAATGTTTGGTAGAATTCGCCAGGGAATCCATGAAGCCCTGGACTCTTGTTTTTTGAGCGGTTTTGTATCACTGCTTCAATCTCGTTACTGGTTATCGGCCTATTCAGCTTGTCAGTTTCTTCCTGTTTCAGTCTTGGCAGCTTCTAGGTTTCCAGGATGGCCTCCATTTCATCCAGCTGGCTCAGTTTCTTGGCCTAGAGTTGTTGATAATAATTTCTCTTGATTATTTCTATTTCCTTGGTGTTAGTCATGATCTCTCCCCTTTCATTCATAATTTTATTAATTTGGATCCTTTCTCTTTTCTTTTGGATAAGTCTGGCCAGTGGATTATTGATCTTATTAATTCTTTCAAAGAACCAACTTCTAGTTTCGCTGATCTGATCTACTGTGTTTCTGGTTTCTAATTCATTGATCTCTGCTCTAATCCTAATTATTTCTCTTCTAATGAGTGGCTTAGGCATCGTTTGTTGCTTTATCTCTAGTTCTTTAAGGTGTAGTGTTAGATGGTGAATTCAGGATTTTTCTATTTTTCTGATTGAGGCTTAGATGGCTATGTATTTCCCCGTTAGGACTGTCTTTGCAATATCCCATAGGCTTTGGACCAATGTAGTTTAGTTCTCATTGATTTCCATGAATTGTTTAAATTCTTCTTTGATTTCTTGGTGAACCCAAACATTCTTGAACAGAGTGGTCTTTAGCTTTCAAGTGTTTGAACTTCTGCCAATTTTTTCCTTCTGATTGAGTTCCAGTTTTAAAGCATTGTGGTCTGAGAATAGGCAGGGAATAATCTCAATCTTTTGGTATCGGTTGAGAGCTGATTTGTGACCCAGTATGTGGTCTATTCTGGAGAAAGTTCCATGTGTGCTCGAGAAGAATGAGTATTCTGTTGTTTTAGGGTGGAATGTCCTGTATATATCTATGGGGTCCATCTGGTCCAGTGTATCATTCAAAGCTCTTGTTGCCTTGTTGATTATCTGCTTAGATGATCTGTCCATTGCTGAGAGTGGAGTACTGAGGTGTCCTACAATTAACGTATTGTTATCAATATGCCTCTTTATTTTGGTTAACAGTTGGCTTAGGTAGATGGCTGCTCACATGTTAGGGGCATAGATATTTACAATTGTTAGATCTTCTTGTTGGATAGACCCTTTAAGAATGCTGTGGTGAGCTTCGGTTTTCTCTAACTACAGACTTTATTTTAAAATCTAATTTGTCTGATACAAGAATGGCTACCCCAGCTTTCTTTTGAGGTCCGCTGGCATGGAAGATGGATCTCCATCCCTTCACTTTCAGTCTGGATGTATCTTTAGGTTCAAAATGAGCCTCTTGTAGACAGCATATGGATGGGTCCTATCTCTTTATCCAATCTGCAAGCCTGTGCCATTTTGTGGGTGCATTTAGGCCATTCATGTTGAGAGTGATTATTGAATGATATGAATTAATTGTCATCATGTTGCCTGTGAAGACGTTGTTTTTATAGATTACCCCCGTAAGTTTCTATTGTATATCACTCTTGGGGTCTTTCTCCTTTTAGAGAACTCCCCTTAATATTTCTTGCAGGGCTGGCTTAGCGGTCACATATCCTTTCAGTTTCTGCCGGTCATGGAAGCTCTGAATCTCTCCATCCATTCTGAATGACAGCCTTGATAGATAAAGTATTCTTGGCTGCATGGTCTTCTCACTGAGTACCCTGAATATGTCTTGCCAGGCCTTTCTGGCTTGCCAGGTCTCTGTGGATAGGTCTGACGTTATTCGGATGTTCCTCCCTCTGTACGTAAGGAATCTCTTCCCCCTAACTGCCCTTAAAATGGCTTCCTCAGTTCTAAGAATTGCGAGTTTTACTCTTACATGCTGGGGTGTTGGCCTCTTATCCTTGATCATGGGAGGGGTCCTCTCTGCCTCTAGGACACGAATGTTTGTTTCATTCCCCAAATTAGGGAAGTTCTCAGCTACGATTTGCTCAAATACATCTTCTAGTCCTCTCTCTCTCTCTCCACTCCCTCCAGGATTCCAAATATTCTGACATTGGAACACTTCATGATGTCACTTATTTCTCTGATTCTATTTTCATGGATTCTGAGTTGTTTTTCCCTGGTCTCCTCTTTTCCCTTTTTATCTATTAAATTGTCTTTCAGGTCACTTATCCGTTCTTCTGCCTCACTTACCCTCACTGTTAGATTATCTAGATTAGATTGGATCTCACTGATAGCACTTTTAAGTGCTGCCAATTCAGCTTTCATTTCTTACCTTAGAGACTCTATGTTGCCATTAATTGATTTCTCCATTCTAGCTATTGTCTTCCCAATTGCTAGCCTGAATTCCATCTCCGACATCTTGGTTATAGCTGCATCCATTTGTAAAACTGCAGCATAAGTCATGATCTCTGAGTCTTTTCTAATTTGGGGGTTCCTTCTCCTAGTCATTCTGTTGGTGGGTGGTTGAGGGAATGTATAGAGTCCAAATTATTGACCAGAACCCAAGCACGTTGCACCTGTTTTCTAGGGACCCTAGGGTTGCTGGCCTCTTGTTTCCCCAGCCTGTGTTCTGGGAAAGGGGCCTGCCGCACTGTTACTCAGGCAACCCTGTTTGGGCAGAGTTGCCCTGCCCCCCCTGGGGCGGGGGATGGGCTCAGTGGGAATCAGTTTTTTGTGGCTTTTGTTCTCTGGCGGCTTTCTCTGGCGACTTTCCGTGTCTCTTCCACAAGACAGAGCTGAAGAGACTGTTTCCAACCCTCTGCCTCAGAGCAGAGAGATCGCAGTCTGTTCTTCAGTGAGCTTTCCCAGCCACGCTGTACCCATTTCTGTCTGTGCTGCTGTAAATTGCACCATCCTGGGTTGTGCACCCCTCCGCAGCGCTCCCCGTCCTGCCTCCAGGTCAGGGCACGTCTCTGCCCTTTGTGCTCCTAAAACCACCATTCACTCTCAGTTCACATGTGTGACCCCACCACTCTGGGTTTCCATCCTGGGGGCTGCCCTAAAGTCCTTTCCCTGCCACTACTGGTCTGCAAGTCTGTGGCCCATCCCCAGCATGTGAGCCTGTCACTCATTGGTGTAGGATCCCCATAGCCAGGCTCCCTCCCACTGTCGTTTATCCTCTGATATCTGCCCACAGAATCATAGCCCTCCATTTTGTACCTCAAAACCAACCACCCCCGATATTCTGTTTGTAGAGATCCAGATCTATTTTCTTACATCTCAGTCTGATTTCATGGGTGCTCAAAGTGGTCTGGTAGATATCCAGCTCAATTCCGGGGAGCAGTTGAAAGAGGGTCCCCTATTCTTCTGCCAATTATTCTTCCCCTGACTCCAAATCTCTTGAGATCTCAGTCCAAATGTCATAAGATCTCAATCTAAATCTCTTGAGTTCTCCCTCCAAATCTCATGAGATCTCAGTCCAAATCTTGTGATATCTCTTCCAAATCTCACCAAACAGTTCAGATCTCTTGAGATCTCAGTCCAAATTGCGTGGCAGGTGACTCCAAATCTTGTGAGATCTCAGTCCAGTTCTCGTGACAACTCAGTCCAAATCTCGTGAGAGTTGGAAGCAAATCTCGTGAGATCTCATCCAAATCTCGCCAGTCAAATCTCGTGAGATCTCAGTCCAAGTCTCGTGAGACTTGACTCCAAATCTCGTGAGATCTCAGTTGTAATCTCGTGAATTTGACTCCAAGTTTCATGATAACTCTGTCCAAATTCCTAGAGATCTCAGTCCAAATCTCTGGAGTTCTCACGTGAAATCTCATGAGATTTCATTCCAATCCTTGTGAGATCTCTGTCCAAATCTTGTTAGATCTAATCCAAACCTGACCACCAGTTAAATTCTGAGATCTCAGTCCAAATCTTGTCACAACTCAGTCCAAATCTAGTGAGAGTTGTAAGCAAATCTCATTAGATCTCATCCAAATCTCACCAATCAGTTCAAATCTCCTGAGATCTCCAAGTCTCATGAAATTTGACTCCAAATCAAATGAGATCTCAGTCGAAATCTGAGGCTTCACTCCAAGTTTCATGAGATCTCTGTCCAAATCTCGCCAATCAGTTCAAATCTTGTGAGAGACCAGTCCAAGTCTCGTGAGATTGACACCATATCTCAGGAGATCTCAGTTGAAATCTTGTGATTCTTCACTCCAAAACTCGTGAGGTCTCAGTTCAAATCTCACGCAATCTCATCCACATCCACATCTCAACAATGAGTTCAAATCTCATGAGATCTCAGTCCAAATCTCTTGAGATTTGACTCCAAATCTCATGAGATCTCAGTTGAAATCTCGTGAAACTTGATTCCAAATCTCATGAGATCTCAGTTGAAATCTCGTGAAACTTGATTCCAAATCTCGTTAGATCTCATTCGTAATCTCATGAAATTTGCCTCCAAGTCTCATGATATCTCAGTCCTAATCCTAGAGATTGCAGTCCAAATCTCTTGGGTTCTATCTCCAAATCTCATGACATTTCACTCCAAACCTTCTGAGATCTCAGTCCAAATCTTGTGAGATTTCACTCCAACTCTTGTGAGTTCTCAGTTCAAATCTTGTGCAACCTAATACGAATCTCACCAATCAGTTCATATCTCAGGAGATCTCAGTCCAAATCTCATGAGATTTTACTCCAAATCTCATGAGATCTCAGTTCAAATCTTGTGAGTTTTCTCATGCCATATCCAAAAGATTACACTCCAAAGATCGTGAGCTCTCAGTCCAAATCTTGTGACAAAAGAATCCAAATTTCAGGAGATTTGTAGGAACATCTATGAGATGTGATCCAGATCTCGCCAATCAGTTCAAATCTCCTAAGATTTCAGTCCAAATCTCGTGACATCTCAGTCCAAATCTCCTTAGTTCGCACCCCAAATCTCATGAGATTTCACTTCAAATCTCATGATATCTCAGTCCAATCCTCGTGAGATCTGATCCAAATCTCATAAGTTTTCACTCCAAATCTCATGCGATCTCAGTCCAAATCTCGTGACAAATCAGTCCAAATCTCATGAGAGTTGTAAGCCAATCTTGTGCAATTTCATGCAAATCTCACCAATCAGTTCAAATCTCGTGAGATCTCAGCCCAAATCTCGTGAGACTTGAATCCAAATCTTGTGAGCTCTCTGTACAAATCTCGTATCACTCCAAATCTCATGAGATCTCAGTCCAAATCTCATGACAACTCCATCCAAATCTCCTGAGAGTTATAAGCAAATCTCATGAGATCTCATCCAAATCTCGCCAGTCATTTCAAATCTCGTGAGACACCAGTCCAAGACTTGTGATATTTGACTCCAAATCTCATAAGATCTCAGTCAAAATCTCGTGAGTCTTCACTCCAAATCTCATGAGATCTCAGTGCAAATCTCGTGAGAGTTGTAAGCAAATCTCATGAGAGCTCTTCCAAATCTCACCAATCAGTTCAAATCTCGTGAGATCTAAGTTCAAGTCTCGTGAGATTTGACTCCAAATCAAATGAGACCTCAGTTGAATCTCCTGAGTCTTAACTCCAAGTCTCATGAGATCTCAGTCCAAATCTCATGAGATCTCGGGGCAGAGCAAGATGGCGGAGGAGTAGGAGACCTGGATTTCATCTGGTCTCAGGAATTCAGCTGAATAGGGATCAAACCATTCTGAACACCTACAAACTCAACAGGAGATCGAAGATAAGAATAGTAACAATACTCTGAGCAGAAAAGCGACCACTTTCTGGAAGGTAGGACGTGTGGAGAAGTGAATCCGAGGTGATATTTGGAAGGAAAGACAGCGGGGGAGGGGGCCTCCGTCGGCTGCTCCTGGCAAGGGATAGAGCCATGGAGCACAAAATTGGAATTTTAGAAGTTGGCTCTGCTGAGGGACGAGGCTCCAGTGGCTAAGCTGGGGTTGGAACCCTCATGGGACAGGGTGGTCTCAGGACCATTGGGGGTCACAGAAAGACCGGGGGTGCCTGAGTGTGGCAGAGCTCCCAGGTATCAGAGCGGGGAAGCTGGATGCAGAGATGGAGCCAAGGCACGGGCTCTCAGCTTGGGGTTGCCATAAACTGTGATCCGCGGCCCAGTCGAGCTACTGCTCCTCCAGCAGGGACCCAACAAGTGGCAGAGAGGGGGAAACTCCCTTCCTCCCTGGGAGGAGTGGCGCGGGAGTGCACCACAGGGATCTGCTGGGTTTGGAGTCTCCACACGAGGTCGGGTACCAGACATAGGAACGCTCGATCACAGGCCGGCTGAGCACGCACTGGGGCCAGAGACCGGGGAGACAGGAGTGATTGCTTTTCTCTGGGGGAACACTGAGGAGCAGGGCCCCGAGTTCCCAGCTCCTCTGGGTGGATATTGAGAGGCCACCATTCTGACCCTGGTCCTCCAAAGCTGTACCGAGAGCTTGCAGGGAACAAAAGCTCCTGAGAGCAAACCCGAGCAGCTTCCTTAGCCCGGACTCACAAGGGCGGGGCAATTCCACCTCCGGCAAAGACATTTGGGAACCACGGCAACAGGCCCCTCCCCCAGAAGATCAGCATGAACAGCCAGCAAGCCAAGACCAAGTTTACCGATCAAGGAGAATGGGAGAACTCCAATGTTAGGCAAATACTGCACATAGAATTCATGGCTTTTTTACCATAATTCATTAGTTTTTCAAAGTTAATTTTTTAACTGTTTTTTTTTTGAAATTTTCTTTTTCCCTTTTTAAAACAACATCTTATCAATCCCTTTTTTAAAAAAGAAAGTTTTTTATTTTTCATTTTTAGAGTCATATTTTTATCCCTTCATAGTAGTTACCCTTATTTTTGCCATATATATATAAGTTGTTCTCTCTTTAAAATTTTGAGATACAATTTCTTCTAACAGATCAAAATATACCCTAAATCACTAGGGTATGGCTTTGTTCTATTCTCCTGCCTGATCACATTCTCTCCCTTTTTTTTCTTTTTTTTTCTTTTTTCTTTTTCTTTTTAAATCTTTCTTTTTAAAAACAACTTATCAATTCCTTTTATAAAATCTTTTATAATTTTCATCTTTATAGTCATCTTCCATCCCTTCATTGTATCAACCCTTATTTTGTACATATACAAGTCTTTCTTCCTTTAAAATTTTAGCAGGCACTTTCATTTAACAGACCAAAATATGCCCAAAAGCTAGTGTGTGGCACTGATCTATGCACTAGCCTGATCATATTTGATCAAATTCTGTGTTTTTTTTTTTGTTTCGTTCTGTTTTTGTTTGTTTTTATCTTTAACTTTTTCCTTTTTATTTCCTCTTCTTTCTTTTCCCATGGTTTCAGGTCTTTTTTGATTTGTATGGAGTATATTTGCTGCAGATGTTGTTAACCTGTTAGCATTCTGTTCTCTCATTCATCTGTTCTCCTCTGGACAAAATGACAAGATGAAAAAAATCACCTCAGCAAAAAGAACAAGAGGTAGTACTGTCTACCAGGGGCCTACTCAATACTGACATTAGTATGATGTCGGACCTAGAGTTCAGAATCATGACATTAAAGATACTAGCTGGGCTTGAAAAAAGTGTGGAGTTATTAGAGAAACCCTTTCTGGAGAAATAAAAGAACTAAAATCTAACCAAGTCAAAATCAAAAAGGCTATTAATGCGGTGCAATCAAAAATGGGAGCACTAACTGCTAGGACAAACGAGGCAGAAGAGAGAATCAGAAATATAGAAGACCAAATGATGGAAAATAAAGAGGCTGAGAAAAGGGCAGAATACGAGAGATAAGTGATACGATAAGACGAAACAACATTGGAATAATTGGGATCCCAGAAGAAGAAGAAAGAGAGAGAGGGGTAGAAGGTGTAATGGAGCAAATAATAGCAGAGAACTTCCCTAATGTGAGGAAGGAAACAGGCATCAAAATCCAGGACGCACAGAAACCCCTCTCAAAAAAAATAAAAATAGGTCAACACCCCAACATCTAATAGTAAAACTTACGAGTCTCAGAGTCAAAGAGAAAATCCTGAAAGCAGCTCAGGAGAAGAGATATGGAAGCTACAATGGTAGAAACATTAGATTGGTAACAGACCTATCCACAGAGACCTGGCAGGCCAGAAAGGACTGGCAAGATAGCTTCAGGGCACTAAACGAGAAAAATATGCAGCCAAGAGTACTATATCCAGCTAGGCTGTCATTGAAAATAGAAGGAGAGATAAAAAGCTTCCAGGACAAACAAAAACTAAATGAATTTGCAAACACGAAACCAGCCCTCCAAGAAATATTGAAAGGGGTCCTCTAAGCAAAGAGAGAGCCTAAAAGCAGCACAGATCAGAAAGGAACACAGACAATATACAGTTATAGTCACCTTACAGGCAATACAATGGCACTAAATTCATACATTTCAATAGGTACCCTGAATGTAAATGGGCTAAATGCCCCAATCAAAAGACACAGGCTATCAGATTGGATTAAAAACAAGACCCATACATATGCTGTCTTCAAGAGACTCATTTTAAACCCAAAGAAACCCCCACATTGAAAGTGAGGGGGTGGAAAACCATTTACCATGCTAATGGATACCAAAAGAAAGCTGGGGTGGCAATCCTTATATCAGACAAATTAGATTTTAAAACAAAGACTGTAATAAGAGATGAGGAAGGACACTATATCCTACTTTAAAGGGTCTATCCTACAAGAAGATCTAACAATTGTAAATATCTATGCCCCTAATGTGGAAGCATCCAATTATATAAGGCAATTAATAACAAAAGCAAAGAAACACATTGACAACAATACAATAATAGTGGGGGACTTTAACACCCACCTAACTAAAATGCACAGATCATCTAAGCAAAAGATCAACAAGGAAATAAAGACTTTAAATGAAACTCTGGACCAAATGGACTTTACAGACATATTCAGAACATTCCATTCCAAAGCAACGGAATACACATTCTTCTCTAGTGCCCATGGAACATTCTCCAGAATCGATCACATCCTAGGTCACAAATCAGGTCTCAACCGGGACCAAAAGATTGGGATTATTCCCTGCATATTTTCAGACTACAATGCTTTAAAACTAGAACTCAATCACAAGAGGAAAGTTGAAAAGAACTCAAATACATGGAGGCTAAAGAGCATCCTACTAAAGAATGAATGGGTCAACCAGGAAATTAAAGAATTAAAAAAATTCATGAAAATCAATGAAAATGAAAACACAACTGTTCAAATCTTTGGGATACAGCAAAGGCAGTCCTGAGAGGAAAGTATATAGCAATACAAGCCTTTCTCAAGAAACAAGAAAGGTCTCAAATACACAACCCAAACCTACACCTAAAGGAGCTGGAGAAAGAACAGGAAATAAAGCCTAAACCCAGCAGGAGAAGAGAAATCATAAAGATCAGAGCAGAAATCAATGAACTAGAAACCAAAAGAACAGTAGAACAGATCAACGAAACTAGGATCTGGTTCTTTGAAAGAATTAACAAGATTGATAAACCCCTGGCCAGACTGATCAAAAAGAAAAGAGAAATGACCCAAATCAACAAAATCATGAATGAAAGAGGAGAGATCACAACCAACACCAAAGAAATACAAACAATTATAAGAACATATTATGAGCAACTCTATGCCAGCAAATTAGATAACCTGGAAGAAATGGGTGCATTCCTAGAGATGTATCAACTACCAAAATTGAACCAGGAAGAAATAGAAAACCTGAATAGACCTATAACCACTAAAGAAATTGAAGCAGTCATCAAAAATCTCCCAAGAAATAAAAGCCCAGGGCCAGATGGCTTCCCAGGGGAATTCTATCAGACATTTAAAGAAGAATTAATACCTATTCTCCTGAAACTGTTCCAAAAAATAGAAATGGAAGGAAAACTTCCGAACTCATTTTATGAGGCCACCATTTCCTTGATCCCAAAACCAGACAAAGACCCCATCCAAAAGGAGAATTACAGACCAATATCCTTGAGGAACATGGATGCAAAAATTCTCACCAAAATACTAGCCAATAGGATCCAACAGTACATTAAAAGGATTATTCACCAGGACCAAGTGGGATTTAGTCCTGGGCTGCAAGGCTGGTTCCACATCCGCAAATCAATCAACGTGATACAATACATTAACAAAAGAAAGAACAAGAATCATATGATCCCCTCAATAGATGCAGAAAAAGCATTTGAAAGTACAGCATCCTTTCTTGATCAAAACTCTTCAGAGTATAGGGAGAGAGGGTACATACCTCAATATCATAAAAGCCATCTTTGAAAAACCTACAGCGAATATCATTCTAAGGTCAGGAACGTGGCACGGACGTCCACTCTCACCACTGCTATTCAACATAGTATTAGAAGTCCTAGCCACAGCAATCAGACCACAAAAAGAAATCAAAGCATCCAAATCGGCAAAGAGGAATCAAACTCTCACTCTTTGCAGATGATATGATACTGTATGTGGAAAATCCAAAAGACTCCACCCCAAAACTGCTAGAACTCATACAGGAATTCAGTCAAGTAGCAGGCTATAAAATCAATGCACAGAAATCAGTGGCATTCCTATACACCAACAACAAGACAGAAGAGAGACAAATCAAGGAGTCGATCCCTTTTACAACTGCACCCAAAACCATCAGATACCTAGGAATAAATTTAACCAAAGAGGCAAAGGATCTGTACTCAGAAAACTATAAAATACTCATGAAAGAAATTGAAGAAGACACAAATAAATGGAAAAACGTTCCATGCTCATGGATTGGAAGAACAAACATTGTGAAGATGTCAGTGCCACCTAGCGCAATTTACACATTCAATGCAATCCCCATCAAAATACCATCCACCTTTTTCAAAGAAATGGAAGAGATAATCCTAAAATTTGTATGGAACCAGAAGAGACCCTGAATAGCCAGAGGAATGTTGAGAAAGAAAAGCAAAGCTGGCGGCATCACAATTCCGGACTTCCAGCTCTATTACAAAGCTGTGATCATCAAGACAGTATGGTACTGGCACAAAAACAGACAGATCAATCAATGGAACAGAATAGAGCGCCCAGAAATGGACCCTCAACTCTATGGTCAACTCATCTTTGACAAAGCAGGAAAGAATGTCCAATGGGAAAAAGACAGTCTCTTCAACAAATGGTGTTGGGAAAATTGGACAGCCACATGCAGAAGAATGAAACTGAACCATTTCTTACACCACACACAAAAATAGACTCCAAATGGTTGAAAGACCTAAATGTGAGACAGGAGTCCATCAAAATCCTAAAGGAGAACACAGGCAGTGACCTCTTCAACCTCAGCCACAGCAACTTCTTCCTAGAAACATCACCAAAGGCAAAGGAAGCCAGGGCAAAAATGAACTATCGGGATTTCATCAAGATAAAAAGCTTTTGCACAGGAAAAGAAACAGTCCACAAAACCAAAAGACAACTGACAGAATGGGAGAAAATATTTGCAAATGACATATCAGATAAAGGGCTAGTATCCAAAATCTATAAAGAACTTATCAAACTCAACACCCAAACATCCAATAATCCAATCAAGAAATAGGCAGAAGACATGAACAGACATTTTTCCAAAGAAGACATCCAAATGGCCAACAGAGACATGGAAAAGTGCTCAACATTTCTCGGCATCAGGGAAATCCAAATCCAAACCTCAATGAGATACCACCTCACACCAGTCAGAATGGCTAAAATTAACAAGTCAGGAAACGACAGATGTTGGTGGGGATGTGGAGAAAGGGGAACCCTCCTACACTGTTGGTGGGAATGCAAGCTGGTGCAATCCCTCTGGAAAACAGTATGGAGGTTCCTCAAACAGTTGAAATTAGAGCTACCATTCAATCCAGCAATTGCACTACTGGGTATTTACCCCAAAGATACAAATGTAGGGATCCGAAGGGGTACGTGCACCACAATGTTTATAGTAGCAATGTCCACAATAGCCAAACTGTGGAAAGAGCCAAAATGTCCATCGACAGATGAATGGATAAAGAAGAGGTGGTATATATACACAACGGAATATTATGCAGCCATCAAATGAATGAGATATTGCCATTTGCAATGACGTGGATGGAACTGGAGGGTGTTATGCTGAGTGAAATAAGTCAATCAGAGAAAGACATGTATCATATGACCTCACTGATATGAGAAATTCTTAATCTCAGGAAAATAACTGAGGGTTGCTGGAGTGGTGGGTGGTGGGAGGGTTTGGGTGGCTGGGTGATAGATATTGGGGAGGGTATGTGCTATGGTGAGCACTGTGAATTGTACAAGCCTGATGAATCATGGATCTGTTCTTCTAAAAAAAATAATGCAATATATGTTAAGAAAAAAAAAAGGAGAAGATAGCAGGAGGTGAAGAATGAAGGGGAGTAAGTCAGAGGGGGAGACGAACTATTAGAGATGATGGATTCTGAAAAACAAACTGAGGTTTCTAGAGGGGAGGGGGCTGGGTGGATGGGTTAGCCTGGTGATGACTATTAAAGAGGGCACATTCTGAGTGGAGCACTAGGTGTTATGCATAATAAATGAATCATGGAACACTACATCAAAAACGAATTTTGTAATGTATGGTGATTAACATAATAATAAAAACTTATTAAAAAACAAATCTCATGAGATCTCAGTCCAAGTCTTGTGAGATTGATGCCATATCTCAGGAGATCTCAGTCAAAATCTCATGAGGTCTCAGTCCAAATCTCACACAATCTCATCCACATCTCGCCAATCAGTTCAAATCTTGTGAGATCTCATTTGAAATCTCATGAGACTTGACTCCAAATCTCGTGAGATCTCATTTGCAATCTAGTGAAATTTGCTTCCTAGTCTCATGATATCTCAGTCCTAATCCCTAGAGATCACAGTTCAAAACTCTTGAGTTCTAACTCCAAACCTCATGAGATTTCACTTCAAACCTTGTGAGTTCTCACTCCAAATCTTGTGAGTACTCAGCCGAAACCTTGTGTGATCTAATGCAAATCTCACCAATCGGTTCATATCTCAAGACATCTCAGTCAAAATCTCGTGAGATTTGACTCCAAATCTTGTGAGATCTCAGTTCAAGTCTCGTGAGTTCTCAAGCCAAACCAGGAGATTTCACTCCAAATATAGTGAGCTCTCAGTCCAAAACTCATGACAACAGAGTCCAAGTTTCATGAGATTTGTAGGAACATCTCATGAGATCTGATCGAAATCTCATGAATCAGTTCAAATCTCGTCAGATCGCAGTCCAAATCTTGTGAGGTCTCATACAAATCTCACTAATCAGGGCGCCTGGGTGGCTCAGTCATTAAGCGTCTGCCTTTGTCTCAGGTCATGATCCCAGGGTTCTGAGATCGAATCCCACATCAGGCTCCCTGCTCAGCAGGAGACCTGCTTCTCCCTCTCCCACTCCCCCTGCTTGTGTTCCTGCTCTCGCTGTGTCTCTCTCTGTCAAATAAATAAATAAAATCTTTAAAAAAAAAAACAAATCTCACCAATCAGTTCAAATCTCATGAGATCTCAGTCCCAATCTCATGAGAGTTGATTCCAAATCTCGTCAGATCTCCATCCTAATCTCGTATTCACTCCAATCTCCTGAGATCTCAGTCCAAATCCCGTGACAACTCTGTCCAAATCTCATGAGATTTGTACGCAAATCTTGTGAGATCTCATCCAAATCTCGCCACACCATTCAAATCGCATTAGATCTCAGTCCAAAACTCGTGAGAGGGGATTCAAATCTCATGAGGCCTCCGTCCAAATCTCGTGAGGTTTCCCTCCAAATTTCGTGAGATCTCAGTCGAAATCTCGTGACAACTCAGGCTAAACCTCGTGAGAGTTGTAAGCAAATCTCGTGAGATCTCATGCAAATCTCATGAGATCTCATCCAAATCAGGCCAATCAGTTCAAATCTCCTGAGATCTCAGTCCAAATATCATGAGATTTGACTCAAAATCACATGAGCTCTCATTTGAAATCTAGTGAGTATTCACTCCCAATCTCGTGAGATCTCAGTCCAAATCTCATGACACCTCATCCAAATCTTGCCAATCAGTTCAAATCTCATGAGAGACCAGACCAAATCTCGTGAGATTTGACTCCAAATCTCATAAGAGCTCTGTCGAAAGCTCGTGAGTTTTCACTCCAAATCTCGAGAGATTTCATCCAAATCTCGCCAATCTGTTCAAATCTCATGAGATCTCAGTCCCAATCTCGTCACAGTTGACTCCAAATCTCGTGAGTTTTCACTCCAATCTCGTGAGATCTCCATCCGAATCTCGTGACAACTCAGTCCAAATCTCGTGACAGTTGTAGGCAAATCTCGAGAGATCTCATCCAAATCTTGCCACACAGTCCACAACACGTGAGATCTCAGTCCAGGTCTCATGAGTGGTGACTCCAAATCTCGTGAGATCTCAGTCCATATCTCTTGAGATTTCACTCCAAATCTCCTGAGATCTCAGTCCACATCTCGTGACAACTCAGGCTAAATCTCCTAAGAGTTGTAAGTAAATGTCATGAGATCTCATCCAAATCTCGGCAATCATTCAAGTCTCGTGAGAGCTCAGACCAAATCTCATGAGACCTCATCCAAATATCACCAATCAGTTCAAATCTCATAAAGACCAGACCAAATCTCGTGAGATTTGACTCCAAATCTTATAAGAGCTCTGTCAAAATCTCGTGAGTTTTCACTCCAAATCTCAGGACAAATCTCGAGAGATCTCATCCAAATCTCGCCAATTGGTTCAAATCTCATGAGATCTCAGTCCCAATCTCGTGAGTTTTCACTCCAATCTCGTGACTTCTCCATCCAAATCTCATTACAACTCAGTCCAAACCTCGTGAGAGTTGTAAGCAAATCTCGTGAGATCTCATCCATATCTCGCCACACAGTCCACATTACGTGAGATATCAGTCCAAATCTCGTGAGCGGTGACTCCAATTCTCATGAGATCTCAGTCCATAGCTCGTGAGTCCAACTCTCGTGACATTTGACTCCAAATCCCATGAGATCGCTTTTGAAATCTCGTGAGTCTTCACTCCAAATCTCGTGAGATCTCAGTCCAAATCTCATGAGACCTCATCCAAATCTCGCCAATCAGTTCAAATCTCGTGACAGACCAGTCCAAATCTCGTGAGATTTGACTCCAAAATCTCAGGAGAGCTCTGTCGAAATCTCGTGAGTTTTCACTCCAAAGCTAGAGATCTCAGTCCAAATCATGGGAGATTTCACTCCAATTCTCATGACTACTCAGTCCAAATCTCATTGGATTTGTAGGAAAATCTCTTGAGATCTCAGTCCCAATCTCGTGAGATCTCATCCAAATCTCGGCAATCAGTTTAAATTTATTGAGGTCTCAGTCCAAATCTCATGAGTTCTCACTCCAAATCTTCTGAGATCTCAGTCCAACTCATGAGATCTCATCCAAATCTTGCCAATCAGTTCACATTTCGTGAGACCTCAGTCCAAAATCTCTTGCGATCTCATCCAAATCTCGCTCATCAGTCCAAATCTCATGAGGTTCACTCCAAGTCTCGTGAGATTTCACTCCAAATCTCGTGAGATCTCAGTCAAAATCTCGTGAGATCTCAGTCGCAATCTCGTGAGTTCTCACTCCAAATCGCTGAGATTTCACTCCAAATCACATGAGATCTCAGTGCAAATCTCGTGAGATCTCATCCAAATCTCGCCAGTTTAAATCTCGTGTCATCTCAGTCCAAATATTGTGAGATCTCAGTCCAAATCTCATGAGATTTCACTCCAAAAATCATGAAATCTCAGTCCAAATCTCATGACTACTCAGTCCAAATCTCATTGGATTTGTAGGAAAATTTCATGAGATCTCATCTGAATCTATCCAATCAGTTCAAATCTCGTGAGATCTCAGTCCAAATCTCATCAGTTCTCATTCCAAATCTTGTGAGAACTCAGTCCAAATCTCCTATGATCTCATTCAAATCTTGCCAAACGCCCTCCAGGAAGGGGAGCAATCTCTCCCTGAGTGACCCAAAGGATCTCCTCACCTCAGCTTATTGTGTGGTCACAACCCACTGCACTCTTTCCAACTTGCTCCTTCTTCCTTTGTTCTATGAACCTGGCTTCCTACCCGTCTGGGCTCCATGGCTTCCCAATACCCCAACACAGGGCTCTGAACCTCACCTCTGCCTCCAGTTGTGCCGATTGTTTCCTTCCCTCCCTCCCTCCCTCCAACTATGCAGATTGTTTCCTTACTCCTCCAGTCCTCTTCCTAGTTGTTCAAAAGAGTTGAATGCTGATCTAGTTGTATTCCAAGGACACTGCAGGTTCTGGATCCCCCTACTACTCTGCTGACTTGGAAACCTAACACACACAAAATCTTGTGTCTTAACGAAAGAAAGCTGTTACTTTAGGGACACCTTAAACACAATGTATTTTCTAGGAGTTTCCCTACTATGTATACACATAAGTTTAAATACACTTGCATCTGAATGAAAAAGACGTTACTTGATGGATGATTTAAATAGTGTAGTTTCAAGTAGATAAGCACATGCCTTTTCCTAATGCTTCTTTCTACACATAATTTAAAAAAAAACTATATATACATGAAAGGAAGATGTTCCTTGACAAGTGGATTAAACACAGTGTTGTTATGAGGAGTTCAACAAATGGCTTTTAGTCGTCTTATCCACATAAGATAAAACACTTATATCCCAAGGAAAAGAAGATGTTGCTTGAAGAATGGATATAAAACAGTGTAGTTTCGAGAATCTATGCACAATGCCATTTCCTTGTGTTAAAACTACACGTGTGAAAACACTTCTTAGCTTTATGAAACTCTGATGTTTCTTGAAGAGTTTTCAACACACTATAGTTTCAAGGAATGAAGTATAAGGCCAAATCTAGGGATTATACACATAAGTTTATGAACATATATGTGAAAAAGAAAGTTGTTACCTAACGATGCTTTAAGCACAGAGCAGTTTCAAGAAGTTAGGCACTTTTTTTTTCTTTTTTATTTTTGCTAATGTGTCTTCATACAATACTCCAATAAAAAGTTGTTAATTCATGGGCACGTTAAGCTGAGTGTCATTTCAGGGAGGTAAAGATGGATTTTTTCCTAGTAGTTCTACACATTATATCACTTATATCACTTTACAACACTCATACCTTAAAGAAGGGAATATGTTCCTTGACACACGGTTTTTAGCTCAGTGCAGTTTCAACTAGACACAAAGGCTAGGACTTCCAGGACTATGTTAAATAACATACAAAGAATGAAACTCGACTCTTTCTTACACCATACACAGAAAAATAAATTCCAAATGGATGAACGACCTAGATGTGAGACAGGGATCCATCAAAATCCTAGAGGAGAACAGAGGCAGCAACTTCTTTGACCTAGGCCACAGCAATTTCTCTCTAGACACAGCTCCAAGGCAAGGGGAACAAAAGCAGAAATGATGTATAGGGACTTCGTCAGGATACAAAGCTTTGGCACAGCAAAGGAAACAGTCACCCGTAATTAAAGGGCAACCCACAGAATGGAAGAAGATATCTGCAAAAGACTTCCCATATAAAGGGCTAGTATGCAAAACCGGTAAAGAAATTATCAAAATCAACATGCAAAGACCAAAACTCCAGACAAGAAATGGGCAGAAGACATGAACAGACATGTCTCCAAAGAAGACACACAAATGGCTAACAGACACATGAAAAATTGTTCAACATCACTTGGCATCAGGGAGCTACAATTTAAAATCACAATGAGATACCACCTCACACCACTCGGAATGGCTAAAAGGAACAACTCAGGAAACAACAGCTGTTGGCAAGGATGCGGAAAAAGGGGTACTCTGTTACAGTGGTTGCTGGGAATGCAAACTGGTGCAGTCAATCTGGAGAACATTATAGAGGTCCCTCAAAAACACAGAAAAATACAACTAGCCTATGACACAGTGATTGCACTACTAGGTATTTATCTGAAAGATACAAAAGCGCTGATTCAAAGAGGCAAGTGTACCCCAGTGCTTAGAGCAGGAATGTCCACAGTAGCCAAATGATGGAAAGAGCTCAGATGTCCATCAACAGATGAATGGATGAAGTTGTGACACACACACACACACACACACACACACACACACACACACACATTGGAATATGTCTCAGCCATCCAAAACAATGACATCTTGCCATTTTGTGCTAAGCAAAATAAGCCAGTCAGAGAAAGACAAATACATAAGATTTCACTCATAGATGTAATTTAAGAAACAAACAGATGAACATGGGGGAAGGGAATGAAAAATAAAACAAGATGAAAAACAGTGAGGCAAACAATAAGAAAACTGTAGGAAACAAAGTGAGGGCTTGCTGGAAGGGAAGTGGGTGGGTGATGGGATACTTGGGTGATGGGCATTAAGGAGGTCTTAACTCTAGGAAACTCTAGGAAACAAACTGAAGGTTGCTGGAAGGAAGGTGGTTGGGGAGATGGAGTAGTTGTGTGATGGGCATTAAGGAGGGCACTTGATGTAGTGAGTGCTGGGTGTTATTTGCAACTGATGAATCACTAAATTCTACCCCTGAAACTGAACTAAATGACTAAACTGAAATCTTAGAGGAGAACACAGGCGGTAGCTACTTCGTACGAAAATCTTAATAAGTATGTCTCCTGAGATAAGGGCAAGAGATTAAAATAAAGTATTTGGGCTTCATCACAAGGAAAAGCTTCTGCACATTGAAGGAAACAATCAACAAAATTAAAAGGCAACCTTCGGGGTAGGAGAAGATACTTGCAGATGACCTATCTAGTAAAGGGTAGGATCCAAAATATATAAAGAACTTAAAAAATGAACACTCAAACAAAACAAAACAAAACTCCAAGTAATCCAGTTTAGAAAATGGGCAAAATAGCACAAAGAGACTTCTTTCCAAAGAAGACATCCAGATGGCCAAGAGACCCATGAAAAGATGCTGAACATCACTCATCATCAGAGAACTAAAAGTCAAAAGTACAAGGGGATATAACCTCTCTCCAGTCAGAATGGCTAAAACTAACAACACAAGAAACAACAGGTGTTGGTGAGGATGCGGAGAAAGGGGAACACATTTACACTCTTGGTGGGAATACACACTGGTGCCGCCATACTGGAAACCAGTATGGAAATTTCTCAAAGAGTTAAAAACCAAAGTACCCTATGACTCAGCAATTGCACCTCTAGGGACTTACCCAATGGATATAAAAATATAGACTCAAAGGGGGCACATGTACCCTGCTGTTTATTGTTTATCAACAATAGCCAAAGTATAGAAAGACCTCGACTGTCCATCAATTGAGGAATGGATAAAGGAGTTGTGACATACACAGACATGTATATAGAGTTGTGACATATGGAGCTAGAGTATTGTGCTAATGAAATAAGAGTCAGACAAAGACAAATAACATATGGCTTCACTGAGATGCAGAATTTAAGAAAAGAGATGAACATGTGGGAAGGGAAAAAAAAAGAGGGAAGCAAACCATGAGACATTCAACAATAGAAAACAAACAGGGCAGATGGAGGGAGCTCCGTGGGGGATGGTCTAAATGGGTGATGGGTGGACACTTGTTACGGTGAGCAGGGAGCGTTATAGGTAAGTGGAGAATCACTAAATACTACTCCTGAAACGAATATTACATTAAGTGCCACCTAATTAGAATTTAAATAAAAATCTAAATAAACAACCAAAAAGAAACTCGGGAGCCTGGGCATGTTTTTGTGAGCATGGGACAGGGTAGGCCACAAGACCGCTCGTAATTTGGCTTCAACACTATCTTGACATCATGAGCACTTACGGCATTGGACATTGCCCAGCAGAGAAGGTTTGTGTGTAGGCGGGGCCATCCCTTTTGGGAAGAGAGCTGGCTTCATCTCTGTGGCCATGGACACGAAGGCATCTCCCCGATATTTCCCATTCTTCTTTGAAATGTAGAACTTAACTCTTTTTGTAGTCATTCCCATATTGTTGCATCATTTGTAATTATTTATTTGTAATTCTAATGGTTCCCAACCATCCAGGGGTGGATGAGGCTCCCATAGAGCCAGCACCCAAGGATTGGTGTCAAGTTCCCACATTGATCCAATGGTAAGAGAGAGCAATCACTGTCTGATATCCCAAAAGAACAATGGCATTCGTGTTCCTGAGCACTTGCTTGGCGTAAGCATATGGCTCAATAACCAGTGTGCTTCCCTCCCCTGGCTGATCCATATGCCTTCATTATGAAAAGCAGAGAAGCCGTGCATGTGCAGTACACTCCAGGACCTGGGTAGTACAGAAAATGCCCTTTCAAGGCATACTGCACCAAGGTCCCATTCTAAACACTTGAGCATCAGTGGCAAGCACCCACATGGTATGGTTGAACCCCTGCTGTCTCTCTCCACCAGTGAGATGGGTAGGGAAAACAGCCAAGTCCAGAAGCTTTCCCTCTCTTTCCGAGGGGAGAATGTAGGCCTCTTGCTGACAGCATTCCCATATAGAAACAATGGCGATTTCTCTTTACCCAAGTTCACAGGTGTTAGCTATTCTGGAGGTAGCCTACTTGCCAGACGATGGTGCAACTCCATGCACCACCTTAGGCCATTCTCATCTCTCATAATGAACTTTAATTTTCTGTGTATCCATTTTGACCCTTTTATTCTTTTTTAAGGTTTATTTGAGAGAGAGGGATAGAGAGTGCACGTGACTTGGGGGAGAAGCAGAATGAGAGAATCTTCAAGTAGATTCCCCGCTGAGCACAGAGCCGGACATGGGGCTCCATCCCACAACCCATAAGATCGTGACCTCAGCTGCAACCAAGAGTTGGATGCTTAACCCACTGAGCCAACCAGGTGCCCCTACCCTTTTCTTTCTGTCTGAAACTAGATTAACCCAGGCGACAATTCCGAGCCAGTATCTCAGAGCAATATCCTCACTTTAAAGTGGGCACTCACGCAGAGTTCTTAGGACTGTGGCTATGTTGTGCCATGGGGCCCCTCAAAATTTGGTTTCAGAACAATTGGGACATCAGGAAACCTCCGGTGTTTGAAGAGGCTCAGCAGAAAATGTTTGTGTGTAGGCCAAACTGTAGGGTTTGGGTGGGAGGTGGCCCCATTGCTGGGGCAATGGGAAAATAATTAGTTCTCTCTTTCCCAGGTTTTTTCTTTTTTCCATTCCTGTGTGAAATGTAGAACGTGGATGCTCTTAGTAGGCATTCCCATATTCTTCCGTATTTCTCACTAGGTCTTTGCTCACATTCAGGGATGATGGAGCTCTCACTCACACTGCCATCATCCGAAGATTTTGATGAGTTCCCACTTTGTTTCTGTGCTAAGCGAGCATCATTGGTGTCTGATATCCCCCCAAAACGATGGCCCTCCTGTCCCTGCACAGTTGCTGCCGAAAGGTCTGTGGTCGGTGCACTGACGATTAGCCGTACAATCACCACACACATGCCACTCTCACACCTGCATATACCACACACAAATGCACACCCCACAGACACCTCAAAAACAGCAGACACTGACACGCTTCCATCACACAAACAGCACAAACTACACATACACACCATGTCCAACACATAGACTGCAGACACAGCACTAATACATCACACACAGCACACACACACACACACACACCCCAGGCACACACCATCGATACACCATAGATACAGCACACATATACCACTCAAAACCACACCACACATACACCATGCATATAGCACACAAATAACCCACTCACAACACATATTCCACAAACACATTGCACGTATATCATACATAAACACCACACATACCCCCACCCATATACACTCCACAAACACCAAACATACACCATACAAAACACATCTCCATCCCATACAAACCATACATAGAACACACGAAACACGCACCATATGCACACCACTCCAGAACTGCACACATACACACACCACACCTCTACCACACAGCTATACCCACATATTCAACACACCTACATCTACCACACATACACCACACAAGCTAGAACACCTATCAGACTTACATCACACTCAAACCACACCGTCTACACACACACACACACACCACAGTAATCATATAATGAATACACACACACGCACACACACACACACCCCTGCTTAGTTCTTGGTTGGCCGGTGTCAGCCTGCTGATACGTACCCAGCTTGTCGCCCTCCCCTGCCTGATTGACATGCCTTCATTATGAAGAGAAGATAGCTCACCCATGCACAGAACACGTCACGGCATGGCCTGCACAGAAAGAGCTCTTGCATGGAATACTGCCCCGAGTCCCAGTTAAAAACAATTGAGATTCACCCCCCAAGGCACCCTTGCTATCCCTGAGCCACTACTACCTGTATTCACTGTTGGGAAGGAGAGGAAAACGAGCCAAGACCAGAAGCTTTCTCTCTTTCTCTCTTGGCAGAAAGAATTCAGGCCTCTTGCTGACACGGTTCCCAGATGTAACCCATGGAGGTTTCCTTTGCCCAAGCCTACAGGTGTTTCTTATTCCTGATACGGTTAGCTCACTAGGAAATGGTGCTAGTCACTTCATTTTCAACATTTCAACATTATCACATTCTCATCTCTATTGAAGAACTCTAGCCCTCTGTATCCATTTCCATCCACTGGTTCTTTTTCCATACTAGGTTCAGCCCTGGGGCCATTCAGATTCTGTGTCTCAGAACAATATTCTCTCCTTTAAACTGGGAGTCTGGCTGAGTCCTTGGGCCTGTGCATCAGGTTGGGCCATAGGATCACTTGCAATTTGGTCTCAGAAACACATGGACATTGGGAGGGATAGGGGATTTTAATACGTCAGCATAGGATGTTGGTGTGTAGGCTGGGCCAGAGGTTTTGAGAGGCAACTGGTCACATATATGTAGCAAAGTGAAACATCTTGTCAGGTTTATTCATTTCCATTGGAATGGAGAACTTTGGCCCTCCTGGTAGCCATTCTCAGAAGCTTGCTGCATTTCCAACTAGACCTTGGTTCATATTCATGAGATTTGTAGCTGTCACTCACACAGCCACAACTCAGTGGTTCGTGGCAAGTTCCATTTTGATCCTGTCCTCAATGAGAGCAATCAGTATCTGATATCGCCAAGGAAATTGGTGCTCTTTCTTCTAATTGCTTGATGCTTCACTGGATGGAGTCAGTACAGTAATGGGTAGTCAAATTGCTCTATTCTTTGACTCACTGAGATGCCTCTGTTCTGAAGATCAGATAGTGAGGTCAGGTATTCTCCAGGTCCTGGTGAGTGCAGAAAGGCATATTCAATGAATACTGACTAAAGGCCCAGTTCCAAACACACGAGCATCAGCAGAGAGGACTCACCTGCTTGCCCTGAACTACTGTTGTCTCTGTTCGCTGACTTGAAGGGCAGGAGAAATATCCAAGGCCAGAAGCTTTCCCTCTATTTCTGAAAGAAGAATGGAAGCCTCTTGCTGACTGACTCTCTGGTGTAGCCAGTGGAGTTTTCCCTTTGCCTGAGCCCAGAGGTGTTTCTTATTCCTGAGAAAGCCAACTCGTTAGGAGACTGTGCTAGTAGCTCCATTCTGAACATTATCCCATTTACACCTGTCACGAAGAACTGTGGCAGGTTTGGTAGCCCTTTCCATCCCTTTGTTCATTTTCACAACTAGACTTAACTTTCGAGCAATTATGAGCCAGGGTCTCAGAGCAATTTCACCTATTTTTAAACTAGGGAGTCTGGCAGAGTCCTTGGGAATGTGGGATAGGTATGGCTATTGGGCCCCTCAAAGATTGGTTCTAGAACTATCTGGATGGTGAGAGGTCTAGGGCATGTGAAGGTGTCCAGCAAAGCATGTTTATGTGTAGGCTGGGCAAGAGGTTTTAGGAGGGTGCTGGACTCATTTCTGGGACAATACAAAAAATTTAGACATCTCATTCTCAGATGTGTCCCGTTCCTGTTTTGAAATGTAGAAAATGGGTCTTCCTGTGGCCATTCCCACCATCTCGCTGTGTTTCTAACAAATTCTTGGTTTATATTCCTTGGCACTTGGACTCTGACTCACACAGCCAGCCTTCAGGGATTGCTGGTGAGTTGGCACACTAGTCCTCGGCTATGCAAGTGAATCAGTGTCTGATATCTCCCCCACACGGGAAAACAAAACAAAACAAAACAAAACAAAACTGGCTGTGTGGTCTCTGAATGCTTGCTGCTTAGCCAGCTGTGGCAAAGGTGGTGATTGGTAGCCAGCTTCTGACAACCCTTAACTGACCTAGGTGCCTGCATTCTGTAAAGCAGGAAGTTCATGCATGTGGAGTATGCTCTGGGAACTGCTCAATACAGAAAGAGCCCTTTCAAAGACTACTGCCCCCAAACCCCAGTTCTAGAAACTTGAGCATCAGTCACAAGAACCCACCTGCTACAACTGAGCCACTGCCGCCTCGAACTGCTGATGGGAATTGCAGGAGAAAGAGCCAAGGCTGAAAGCATTCTTCTCTCTCCTTGTTGAACGAACAATGCAGGCCTCTTTTGACTGACTTCCCAGGTGTAGCCAATGGGGGTTTCCTTTAGCCAAAGTGCACTGGTGTTTCTGATTCCTGAGATGGCCAGCTTGCTAGGAGATTGGGCTAGTAACATCATTTCTAACACCCATAGACGACAATGTCTTAGAGCAATATCCTCTGCTTGAAACTGAGGAGTCCAGCCAAGTCCTTGGGATCGTAGGATAGGTGGGGCAAGAGGGTCCCTCAAACTTTGGTTTCAGAAGCATGTAGACATCAGGAGGACTAGGACATTTGAAGAGGCCCAGCAGAGAATGATTGTGTATGGATTGGGCCACAGGATTTGGGAGTGAGGTGGCCTCATTTCTGTGATAAAAATAAAATGAATTGAGACATTTGCTTCCCAGATTTTGTTCATTCCTGTTTGAAAAGTCGGACATGGGGGAGGGGGGCGGAGCAAGATGGCAGAGAAGTAGGAGACCTGGATTTCCTCTGGTCCCAGGAATTCAGCTGGATAGGGATCAAACCATTCCGAACACCTACGAACTCAACAGGAGACTGAAGAAAAGAAGAGCAACTGTTTGAACAGAAAAGCGACCACTTTCTGGAAAGTAGGACATGCAGAGAAGTGAATCCAAGGTGATACTCGGGAGGATAGGCGGCAGGGGAGGGTGCCTCCGTCCACCGCTTCTGGCAAGTGATAGAGCAGCAGAGCACAAAATCGGAACTTTTAGAAGTCGACTCCGTGGAGGGACGTCGCTCCAGTGTCTAAGCGGGGAGTGGAACCCTTACGGGACAGTGTGGTCTCAGGACCCTCGGGGTCACAGAAAGACCGGGGATGCCTGAGTGTGGCAGAGCTGCCACGTATTGGAGCCGGAAAGCCGGTTGCGGAGACGGAGCGGAGGAGCGAGCTCTCAGCTCGGGGTTGCCATAAACTGTGATCCATGGCACAGTCGGGCCACTGCTCATTCAGCAGGGACCCAACAAGTGGCAGATCTGGGGAGACTCCCCTTCCTCCCTCGGGAGGTGCGGTGCAGGAGTGCACCGCAGGGATCTGCTGGGTTTGGAGACTCCACACGGGGTCGGGTGCCAGAGATAGAAATGCACAGTCACAGGCCAGCCTCTGGGGTGAAGTTTGGGAGGCCACCATTTTCACTCTCATCCTCCAAAGCTGATCAGAAAGCTTGCAGGGAACAAAAGCTCCAGAGAGCAAACCCGAGCAGATTTCTTAGCCGGGACTGGCAAGGGCGGGACACTTCCGCCACCGTTGAAGATATTTGGGAACCACGGCAACTGGCCCCTCCCCCAGAAGAAGAGCAAGAACAGCCAGCCAAGACCAAGTTTACCGATCAATGAGAACGGCTGAACTCCAGCGCTATACTGCATAGAATTCATGGCTTTTTTTACCATGATTCTTTAGTCATTCAAAGTTCATTTTTTTAACTGTCTTTTTTTTTTTGAATTTTTCTTTTTCCCTTTTTCAACCAACATTTTATCAATCTCTTTTAAAAAAAAAACATTTCTATTCTTCATTTTTGAGTCATAGTCTATCCCTTCATAGTAGTTACCCTTATTTTTGCATATATATATAGAAGTTGTTCTCTCTTTACAATTTTGAGATAGTTTCTTTGAAAGGATAAAAATATACCTTAAATCGCTAGTGTATAGCTTTGTTCCAGTCTCCTGCCTGATCCCTTCGTCTTCCCTTTTTTAATTCTCTTCTTTCTTTTTTTCACACAACTTTTTAACTTATCAATTCCTTTTATAAAATCTTTTATAATTTTCACCTTTACAGTCATATTCCGTCCCTCCATCATATTAACCCTTATTTTTGTACATATATGTTAGTCTTTCTTTAAAATTTTGGGAGGCATTTTCTTTTAACAGACCAAAATACACGCAAAATCTAGGGTGTGGCAATGATCTATGCACCAGCATAATTATATATGATCATATACTTCTTCTTTTTTTTTTTTGTTCTGTTTCTGTTTGTTTTTCTCTGTTTCTTTTTTTTTGCTTGATCATTTTTTAAATTTTTTATTGTTATGTTAATCACTATAAATTACATAATTTGTTTTGGTGTACTGTTCCATGATTCATTGTTTGTTCATAACACCCAGTGCTCCATGCAGAACGTGCCCTCCTCAATACCCATCACCAGGCTAACCCATCCCCCCACCCTCCTCCCCTCCAGAAACCTCAGTTTGTTTTTCAGAGTCCATCATCTCTCCTGGTTCGACTCCCCCACTGACTTACTCCCCTTCATTCTTCCTCTCCTGCTATCTTCTTCTTTTTCTTTTTTCTTAACTTATGTTGCGTTATTTGTTTCAGAAGTACAGATCTGTGATTCAACAGTCTTACACAATTCACAGCGCTCACCATAGCACATATCTTCCCCAAAGTCCATCACCCAGCCACGCCATCCCTCCCACCCCCGACCACTCGAGCAACCCTCAGTTTGTTCCTGAGATTAAGAATTCCTCATATCAGTGAGGTCATATGATACATGTCTTTCTCTGATTGACTTATTTCACTCAGCATAACACCCTCCAGTTCCATCCACGTCGTTGCAAATGGCAAGATCTCATTCCTTTTGATGGCTGCATAATATTCCATTGTGTATATATACCACTTCTTCTTTATCCATTCATCTGTCGATGGGCATCTTGGCTCTTTCCACAGTTTGGCTATGGTGGACATTGCTGCTATAAACATTGGGGTGCACGTACCCCTTCGGGTCCCTACATTTGTATCTTTGGGGTAAATACCCAGTAGTGCAATTGCTGGATTGAACGGTAGCTCTAATTTCAACTGTTTGAGGAACCTCCATACTGTTTTCCAGAGGGGTTGCACCAGCTTGCATTCCCACCAACAGTGGAGGAGGGTTCCCCTTTCTCCACATCCCCGCCAACATCTGTCGTTCCCTGACTTGTTAATTTTAGCCATTCTGACGGGTGTGAGGTGGTATCTCATTGAGGTTTTGATTTGGATTTCCCTGATGCCGAGCAATGTTGAGCACTTTTTCATGGGCCTGTTGGCCATTTGGATGTCTTCTTTGGAAAAATGTCTGTTCATGTTTTCTGCCCATTTCTTGATTGGATTATTTGTTCTTTGGGTGTTGAGTTTGATAAGTTCTTTATAGATTTTGGATACTAGCCCTTTATCTGATAGGTCATTTGCAAATATTTTCTCCCCTTCTGTCGGTTGTCTTTTGGTTTTGTGGACTGTTTCTTTTGCTGTGCAAAAGCTTTTTATCTTGATGAAATCCCAATAGTTCATTTTTGCCCTGGCTTCCTGTGCCTTTGGTGATGTTTCTAGGAAGAAGTTGCTGCGGCTGAGGTCGAAGAGGTTGCTACCTGTGTTCTCCTTTAGGATTTGGATGGACTCCTGTCTCACGTTTAGGTCTTTCAACCATTTGGAGTCTATTTTTGTGTGTGGTGTAAGGAAATGGTCCAGTTTCATTCTTCTGCATGTGGCTGTCCAATTTTCCCAACAACATTTGTTGAAGAGATTGTCTTTTTTCCACTGGATATTCTTTCCTGCTTTGTCAAAGATAAGTTGACCATAGAGTTGAGGGTCCATTTCTGGGCTCTCAATTCTGTTCCATTGATCGATGTGTCTGTTTTTGTGCCAGTACCATACTGTCTTGATGATGACAGCTTGGTAATAGAGCTGGACGTCCGGAATTGTGATGCCACCAGCTTTGTTTTTCTTTTTCAATATTCCTCTGGCTATTCGGGGTCTCTTCTGGTTCCATACAAATTTTAGGATTATTTGTTCCATTTCTTTGAAAAAAGTGGATGATATTTTGATGGGGATTGCATTGAATGTGTAGATTGCTCTAGGTAGCATTGACATCTTCACAATGTTGGTTCTTCCAATCCATGAGCATGGAATGTTTTTCCATTTCTTTGTGTCTTCTTCAATTTCCTTCCTGAGTATTTTATAGTTTTCTGAGTACAGATCCTTTGCCTCTTTGGTTAAATTTATTCCTAGGTATCTTATGATTTTGGGTGCAATTGTGAATGGGATCGACTCCTTGATTTGTCTCTCTTCTGTCTTGTTGTTGGTGTATAGGAATGCCACTGATTTCTGTGCATTGATTTTATAGCCTGCTACTTGACTGAACTCCTGTATGAGTTCTAGGAGTTTTGGGGTGGAGTCTTTTGGGTTTTCCACATAAAGTATCATATCATCTGCAAAGAGTGAGAGTTTGACTTCCTCTTTGCCGATTTGGATGCCTTGGATTTCTTTTTGTTGTCTGATTGCTGTGGCTAGGACTTCTAATACTATGTTGAATAGCAGTGGTGAGAGTGGACATCCCTGCGGCGTTCCTGACCTTAGGGGAAAAGCTCTCAGCTTTTCCCCATTAAGAATGATATTCGCTGTAGGTTTTTCGTAGATGGCTTTTATGATATTGAGGTATGTACCCTCTATCCCTATACTTTGAAGAGTTTTGATCAAGAAAGGATGCTGTACTTTGTCAAATGCTTTTTCTGCATCTATTGAGAGGATCCTATGATTCTTGTTCTTTCTTTTGTTAATGTATTGTATCACGTTGATTGATTTGCGGATGTTGAACCAGCCTTGCAGCCCAGGGATAAATCCCACTTGGTCGTGGTGAATAATCCTTTTAATGTACTGTTGGATCCTATTGGCTAGTATTTTGGTGAGAATTTTTGCATCCATGTTCATCAAGGATATTTGTCTGTAATTCTCCTTTTTGATGGGATCTTTGGTTTTGGGATCAAGGTAATGGTGGCCTCATAAAATGAGTTCGGAAGTTTTCCTTCCATTTCTATTTTTTGGAACAGTTTCAGGAGAATAGGTATTAATTCTTCTTCGAATGTCTGATAGAATTCCCCTGGGAAGCCATCTGGCCCTGGGCTTTTGTTTCTTGGGAGATTTTTGATGACTGTTTCAATTTCCTTAGTGGTTATAAGTCTATTCAGGTTTTCTATTTCTTCCTGGTTTAATTTTGGTAGTTGATACATCTCTAGGAATGCACACATTTTTCGAGGTTATCTGATTTGCTGGCATAGAATTGCTCATCATATGTTCTTATAATTGTTTGTATTTCTTTGGTGTTGGTTGTGATCTCTCCTCTTTAATTCATGATTTTTTTGATTTGGGTCATTTCTCTTTTCTTTTGGATCAGTCTGGCCAGGGGTTTATCAATCTTGTTAATTCTTTCAAAGAACCAGCTCCTAGTTTCGTTGATCGGTTCTACTGTTCTTTTGGTTTCTAGTTCATTGATTTCTGCTCTGATCTTTATGATTTCTCTTCTCCTGCTGGGTTTAGGCTTTATTTGCTGTTCTTTCTCCAGCTCCTTTGGTGTAGTGTTAGGTTGTGTATTTGAGACCTTTCTTGTTTCTTGAGAAAGGCTTGTATTGCTATATGCTTTCCTCTCAGGACTGCCTTTGCTGTATCCCAAAGATTTTGAACAGTTGTGTTTTCATTTTCATTGGTTTCCATGAATTTTTTAAATTCTTCTTTACTTTCCTGGTTGACCCATTCATTCTTTAGTAGGATGTTCTTTAGCCTCCATGTATTTGAGTTCTTTCCGACTTTCCTCTTGTGATTGAGTTCTAGTTTCAAAGCATTGTGGTCTGAAAATATGCAGGGAATGATCCCAATCTTTTGGTACCGGTTGAGACCTGATTTGTGACCTAGGATGTGATCAATTCTGGAGAATGTTCCATGGGCACTAGAGAAGAATGTGTATTCCGTTGTTCTGGGATGGAATGTTCTGAATATGTCTGTGAAGTCCATTTGGTCCAGTGTGTCATTTAAAGTCTTTATTTCCTTGTTGATCTTTCGCTTAGATGATCTCTCCATTTCAGTTAGGGGCGTGTTAAAGTCCCCCACTATTACTGTATTGTTGTCAATGTGTTTCTTTGCTTTTATTATTAATTGCTTTATATAATTGGCTGCTCCCATGTTCGGAGCATAGATATTTACAATTGTTAGATCTTCTTGTTGGATTGACCCTTTAAGTAAGATATAGTGTCCTTCCTCATCTCTTATTACAGTCTTTGTTTTAAAATCTAATTTGTCTGATAGAAGGATTGCCACCCCAGCTTTCTTTTGGTGTCCATTAGCATTGTAAATTGTTTTCCACCCCCTCACTTTTAATCTGGGGGTGTCTTTCGGTCTAAAATAAGTCTCTTGCAGACAGCATATTGATGGGTCTTGTTTTTTAATCCAATCTGAGAGCCTGTGTCTTTTGATTGGGGCTTTTAGGCCATTTACATTCAGGGTAATTATTGAAAGGTATGAATTTAGTGCCATTGTATTGCCTGTAAGGTGACTGTTAACTGTATGTTGTCTGTGTTCCTTTCTGATCTTTGCTGCTTTAGGCTCTCTCTTTGCTTAGAAGACCCCTTTCAATATTTCTTGGAGGGCTGGTTTTGTGTTTGCAAATTCCTTTAGTTTTTGTTTCTTCTGGAAGCTTTTTATCTTTCCTTCTATTTTCAATGACAACCTAGCTGGATATAGTATTCTTGGCTGCATATTTTTCTCGTTTAGTGCTCTGAAGATATCTTGCCAGTCCTTTCTGGCCTGCCAGGTCTCTGTGGATAGGTCTGTTGCCAATCTAATGTTTCTACCATTGTAGGTTACATATCTCTTCTCCAGAGCTGCTTTCAGGATTTTCTCTTTCTCTCTGAGACTCGTAAGTTTTACTATTAGATGTCGGGGTGTTGACATATGATTATTGATTTTGAGAGGGGTTCTCTGTGCCTCCTGGATTTTGATGCCTGTTTCCTTCCTCACATTAGGGAAGTTCTCTGCTATTATTTGCTCCAATATACCTTCTGCCCCCCTCTCTCTCTCTTCTTCTTCTGGGATCCCAATTATTCTAATGTTGTTTCGTCTTATCGTATCACTTATCTCTCGAATTCTGCCCTCGTGATCCTGTAGTTGTTTCTCTCTCTTTTTCTCAGCCTCTTTACTTTCCAACATTTGGTCTTCCATATCATTGATTCTCTCTTCTGCCTCATTTATCCTAGCATTTAGTGCCCCCATTTTTGATTGCACCTCATCAATAGCCTTTTTGATTTCGACTTGGTTAGATTTTAGTTCTTTTATTTCTCCAGAAAGGGTTTCTCTAATAACTTCCACGCTTTTTTCAAGCCCAGCTAGTATCTTTAAAGTCATGATTCTGAACTCTAGGTCCGACATCATACTAATGTCCTTATTGAGTAGGTCCCTGGCTGACGGTACTACCTCTTGTTCTTTTGGCTGAGGTCATTTTTTTCGTCTTCTCATTTTGTCCAGAGGAGAATAGATGAATGAGAGAACAAAGTACTAAGAGGTTCACAACGTCCCCAGCAAATATACTGTATACAAATCAGAAAAGACCTAAAGCCAGGGGAAAAGAAAGGGAAAGAAAGATAAAAGAAAGAGAAAGAAAAAGAAAAAAAAAAAGAAAAAAACAAAAACAGAACAATACAAAAAAAGCAGAATATGATCAAATATGATCAGACTAGTGCATAAATCAGTGCCACACACTAGATTTTGGGCGTATTTTGGTCTGTTAGAAAAAAGTGCCCCCTAAAATTTTAAAGGAAAAAAGACATATATGTCCAAAATAAGGGTTGATGCAATGAAGGGATGGAAGATGACTGTAAAGATGAAAATTATAAAAGATTTTATAAAAGGCCTTGATAAGATAAGAAGTTGTTTGAAAAAAGAAAGAAGATTTAAGAAAAATAAAAGGAAAAAGGGAGAGAATGTGATCAGGCAGGAGACTAGAACAAAGCCATACACTAGTGATTTAGGGTGTATTTTGATCTGTTAGAAGAAACTGTATCTCAAAATTTTAAAGAGAGGACAGCTTATATATATATGCCAAAAATAAGGGTAACTACTATGAAGGGATAAAATATGACTCTAAAAATGAAAAATAAAAAATATTTTTTTTAAAGGGATTGATAAGATGTTGGTTGAAAAAGGGAAAAAGAAAAATAAAATAAAAAACAGTTAACAAAAATCAACTTTGATGAACTAATGAATCATGGTAAAAAAAAAAAGCCATGAATTCTATGTGCAGTATTCCCCTAGCGCTGGAGTTCTCCCGTTCTCCTTGATCGGTAAACTTGGTCTTGGCTTGCTGGCTGTTCGTGCTGATCTTCTGGGGGAGAGGCCTGTTGCTGTGGTTTCCAAATGTCTTTGCTGGAGGCTGAATTGCCCCGCCCTTGTCGGTCTGGTCTAAGGAAGCTGCTCGGGTTTTTTCTCAGGAGCTTTTGTTCCCTGCAAGCTCTAGGTACAGCTTTGGAGGACCAGGGCCAAAATGGTGGCCTCCCAATCTCCACCCGCAGGAGCTGAGAACTTGGGGTCCCGCTCCTCAGTGTGCCCCCAGAGAAAGGCAGTCACTCCCGTCTCCCTGGTCTCCGGCCGCACTCCGTGCTCACCCGGCCTGTGACCGAACGTTGCTATCTCTGGCACCCAACCCCGCGTGGAGTCTCCAAACCCAGCAGATCCCTGCGGTGCGTTCCCGCGCCGCTCCTCCCCGGCATGGAAGGGGAGTCTCCCCAGCTCTGCTGCTTGTTGGGTCCCTGCTGGAGGAGCGGTGGCCCGACTGGGGCGCGGATCACAGTTTAGGGCAACCCCGAGCTGAGAGCTCACGCCTCGGCTCCGTCTCTGCAGCCAGCTTCCCCGCTCTAATACATGGGAGCTCTGGCGCACTCAGGCACCCCGAGTCTTTCTGTGACCTCAAGGGTCCTGAGACCACACTGTCCCGGGAGGATTACATCCCCTGCTTAGCCACTGCAGCGACGTCCCTCAGCCGAGCCAACTTCTAAAAGGTCCGATTTTGTGCTCCGCGGCTCTAGCACTTGCCAGAAGCGGCCGGCTGAGGCCCCTCCTCCGCCGTCTATCCTCCCAAATATCTCCTTGAATTCACTTCTCCGCACGTCCTACCTTCCAGTAAGTAGTCACTTCTCTGTTCAGAGAGTTGTTGCTACTCTCCTCTTCGACCTCCTGTTGAGTTCATAGGTGTTCAGAATGGTTTGATCCCTATTCAGCTGAATTCCTGAGACCAGACGAAATATAGGTCTCCTACTCCTCCGCCATCTTGCTCTGAGCTCCCTAACTCACATACTTTTAAAACCCTTCTATCTTCGTGACCCATGGTGTTCGTTGAGAAAAGCCCCCATACAGTGTTGTTCCACAAGTAAGGTATATTACGCTTTCCCTCTGTGTTCTTTCACACTTTGCTTCAAGCCGCCTCGTTCCTTAGGAAAGGAGAAGGGAGTAGAAGAACCGCCCCTGCACAGCGTTTTTTTTTTAGACCTAAGTGTATAGCACTTTCCTTACGCTTCCTCCCATTTCCAGACACACACTTCAATAGGAGACAACTAGTTATTTGGTTGTAACATTCCACCCACATTTTTCTTCACAATTCAGATTACCATATTTTCCTTAAGCTTTCACACGAAGTACTAAAAAGCTTCTACCTTCCTGAAACAAGATTTGAGTTGGGAGAAGATTTCGACACAACTTCTTTCTCAAGAAGATTTATATGGCACAGTACATATGCCATCACGGTTAATGTTGAAATGTTCTTTCATCATCTTCCCTGTAGATGGAAGTGGAAAGACTATATCTCTACCATTTTGATTCCTGAGAGGTGAGTGTAAGACACTTACACATATATCTCAAAAGGCTTCATTCTTCATGAACCAAGATTTTAGCACGAAATCATGTTTGACATGGCCTTGTTTCTCAGAGTTCAGTGCAAGACTCTGCTGAGGCTAGCTCACGTACATTTGAAGGCACTTTCACTTCATGACACAAGACGTTAGTGGAGGGAAACCTTCCACACAACGTGTTCCTCACTGTACAGTATCGCGCTTTCCATCTCTTTCTTTCACACTAGGTTTTAAGAAGCTGCTTCCATCCTTACGAAAAGAGATGGTAGTTGTAGGACGGCAACCTTTTAGATTTGTTCTCAGAGTAAAACAATTGTATGTAATCTTACTTAACCGTCCTCACATCATACATTTCCATACTCATCCTTCTCCATGTAACGACGGTAGGCACATCCGAAACGGAGAGCTAAGTCTAGTCGATGTCCCTTACGCATTCACACTCACGGAAAACACTTTCATCTTACTGAAACGATATGATAGTTGAGGGAAGACTTCTTCACAGGTGGTTTCTCAAGCACCGTCACAGGGCACATTCTAGATCCCTGCACCATTTCATGCTAAAGTGCTTCTCATCCTTACGTGTATGGCTTTCCTGACGGATTTCCTTCTCACACTTAAAACCGTGACCTTTTCCATCTGCTCTCTCTCATACTCTTGAAAACACTTCTCACGGAACAAGATTTGAATTGCAACAGACATTCTACACTAATAACTTCTGTGGCACGGGCATGGGGCACATTCCTTGCGATTTCACACTTACATTGGAATAGACTACCATTTTCAGGGAAGATGTTAGTAGAAACACGGTTTCTCTGCAATGGTGTTTCTTCAGACTGAAGTGCACGCCGCCTGTTAAGATGCAAGACATACATGTTGTGACTATGTTTTTCCCGTGAAGCCAGATGTAAGCTCGAAGTCGCCTTTGACACAGACTTGTTCGCACAGTTTAGTCTGTGGTTTTTCTTTGGCGAACTCACATACATTTGAAAACCCTTCTAGCGTCGTGGCCCATGGTGTTCATTTCGAGAACCCCTCCATATAAAGTTGTTCCACGAGTAAGTTATATCAGGCTTTTCCTCTGCTACCTTTCACACTTCACACTAAAGACGCTTAGATCCCTAGGAAAGGAGAAGGGAGTCGAAGGACCGCTCCTCCACAGCATTGTTTTTTAGACTTAAGTGTAGAGCTCGTTCCTTACGCTTCCTCCGATTTGCAGACTCACAGCTCTCAAGGGGACAACTTGTTAGTTGGTCGTCACATTCGACCCACATTTTTCTTCACAATTCAGTGTATGGCATTTTCCTTAAGCTTTCACACGAAGTCCTGAAAACGCTTCTATCTTCCTGAAACAAGACCTGAGTTGAGAGAAGCTTTAGACACAACTCCTTTCTCAAACGGTGGTATATGGCACAGTATTTGTGCCTTCACTTTTAACGTTGGAAATTTCTTCCATCTTCTTCCCTGTAGGTGGTAGTGGAAAGACTATTTCGCTACAGTTTTGTTTCTTGAGAAGTAAGTGTAACACACTTACATTATATAGCAACACATATATCTCAAAAGGCTTCATTCTTCAACAACCAAGATGTTAGCACAAAAGCTTTTTGACATGGCCTTGTTTCTCAGAGTTCAGTGTAAGGCTACTACTACTGAGGCGAGCCCACGTACATTTGAATACCCATCCACCTCCACAACACAGGAGTTAATGGAGAGAAACCCTCCATACAACGTTTCCTCACTGTAGAGTATCGTGTGTTACATCTCATTTCTTTCACAAGCTGCTTCCATCCTTACGATAAGAGATGGTATTCGAAAGACGGCAACACTAGAGATTTGTTCTTAGAGTTAAACAAAACTATGCAATATTCCTTATGCTTCCTCACATCATACATTTCCATATCATCCTTCTTTATGTAACGACGGCAGGTACATTCGAACCGGAGAGCTAAGTCTAGTCTCTGTCCTTTACGCCTTCACACCCACTATGGAAAACAATTTCATCTTAATGAAATGATATGATAGTTGTGGAAAGCCTTCTTCACAAGAGGTTTCTCAAGCACCGTCACAGGGCACATTCTAGATGCCTTCACCATTTCATGCTAAAGTGCTTCTCATACTTAAGAGGGTGGCTTTCCTGACGGATTTCCTTCTCACAATTAAAACCATACATTTTCCACCTGCTCTCTCTCATATTATTGAAAACACTTCTCACGGAACAAGATTTGAATTGGGACAGACATTCTACACTAATTACTTCTGTGGCACTGGCAGGGGCACATTCCTTACGATTTCACACTTACATTGGAAAAGTATACGATTTTCATGGAAGATGTTAGTAGAAACACGGGTTCTCTGCAGTGGTGTTTATTCAGACTGAAGAGTACTCCCTTTGTTTACGATTCAACACATACAATTTGTGATGATGAATTCCTCGGGAACCCCGATGTAAGCTCGAAGTCGCGTTTGACACAGTCCTGGTTCGCAGAGATAACTGTATGCCTTTCTTTGGCTAAATCACATACATTTGAAAACCCTTCTAAATTCGTGACTCATTGGTGTTCGTTGAGAAAAGCCCTCCATTAGAAGTTGTTCCGCGAGTAAGTTATATCACGCTTCCCCTCTGTTTTCCTTCATACTTTGCACAAGCCGCTTCGTTCCTTAGCAAAGAAGAAGGGCGGTCGAAGGACCGCACCTCCACAGCGTTGTTTCTTGGAGTTAAGTGTATCGCACGTCCCTAACGCTTCCTCCCATTTCCAGACACACACCTATCTAGGGGACTACTAGTGGGTTGGTTGTCACATTCGACCCACATTTTTCTTCACAATTCAGCGTGTGGCGTTTTCCTGGTGTTTTCAGACAAAGTACTGACAACGCTTCTATCTTCCCAAAACAAGATCTGAGTTGGGAGAAGCTTTCGACACAAGTTCGTTCTCAAGCAGTGGTATATGGCACAGTATTTGTGCCTTCGCTTTTAACGTCGGGACTTTCCTCCATCTTCTTCCCTGTAGATGAGAGTGGAAAGGCGATTTCTCTACCGTTTTGTTCCTTGAGAGGTGAGTGTCAGACACTTACACCTATATCTCCAAAGGCATCAGGCTTCCCGAACCAAGAGGTTAGCACGAAATCGTGTTGGACGTGGCCTTGTTTCTCTGAGTTCAGTGGAAGGGGCTGCTGAGGCGAGCTCACGTACATTTGAAGGCACTTCCACCTTCATGACACAAGACTTTCGTGGAGAGAAACCCTCCACACAACGTGTTCCTCACCGTAGTGTATCGCGCTTTCTGTCTCTTTCCATTCGCACTACGTTGTAACAAGGTGCTTCCATCCGTAGGGAAAGAGCTGGTCGTGGACGGACGGCAAACCTCTAGATTGGTTCTTAGAGTTAACCATGGGTAGGGAATCCTCTTCATGCTTCCTCACATCATACATATCCATACTCATCCTTCTTCCTGGAACGACAGGAGACACATTCGGAACGGACGGCTAACTCTTGGGTACGTCCCTCATGCCTTCAAACCCACTACGGAAAACACTTTTATCTTCCTGAAACAGTATGATAGCTGAGGGAAGACTTCTTCCCAAGCGGTTGGTCAAGCAACGTCCCAGGTGACGGCACATTCTCTATGCTTTCACACGTTCATGCCAGAATGCCGCTCATACGTAGGAGTATGGCTTTCCAGAATTCCCTTCTCCCACTTGAAGGCATGACCTTTCCCCTCTGCTCTCTCTCATACTCTTGAAAACATTCCTCACGGAACAAGATTTGAATTGGGAGAGACAATCTACACTAACCATTTCTGTGGCCCAGGCATGGGGCACATGCCTTGCGCTGCCGCACTTCCATTGGAATAGACAAGCATTTTCAGGGAAGATATTCGTAGAAACACGGTGTCTCTGCAGTGATGTTTCCTGAGACTGAAGTGCACGCCGCCTGTTTCGGATTCAACACATACCTGTTGTGACTATGTTCTCCCCGTGACGCCAGTTGGAAGCTCGAATTCGGGTTTGACACAGACTTGTTTCGCGCAGTTGAGTCTGTCGCTTTCCTTTGGCGAACTCACATACATTTGGAAACCCCTTTTAGCGCCGTGACCCATGGTGTCCATTGAGCGAAGCCCTCCATACAAAGTTGTTCCACGAGGAAGGTATATCAGGCTTTTCCTCTGCTTCCTTTCACACTTGGCTTATGGCCGCCTCGATCCTTCGGAAAGGAGAAGGTAGACGAAGGACCGCTCCTCCATAGCATTGCTTTGAAGTATGAAGTGTAGGGCTCGTTCCTTACACTTCCTCCGATTTCCACACACACACCTCTCTAGGGGACAACTTGTTAGTTGGTGGTCACATTCGACCCACATGTCTCTTCACAATTCAGCATATGTCACTTTCCTTACGCGTTCACACGAAGTCCTGAAAGCGCTTCTATCTTCCTGAAACAAGATTTGAGTTGAGAGAACCTTTCGACACAACTCTGTCTCAAACAGTGGTATATGGCACAGTAGTTGTGCCTTCCCTGTGAACGTTGGAAAGTTCTTCCATCTTCTTCCCTGTAGGTGGCAGTGGAAAGACTATTTCCCTACCGTTTTGTTCTTTGAGAGTTGAGTGAAAGACCCTTACCTTATATAGCAACCCTCATATCTCCAAAGGCTTCTTTCTTCAAGAACCCAGATGTTAGCACGAAAGCCTCTTGGACATGGACACGTTTCTCAAAAATCAGGGTAAGGATACTACTACTGAGGCTAGCCCACGTGCATTTGAAGACCCATCCACCTCCATGACACGGGACTTGATGGAGAGAAACCCTCCGCACAACGGGTTCCTCCCTGTAGAGGATCGCGCGTTCCCTCGCTTTTCGTTCACGCTAGGTTTCACAAGCTGCTTTCATCCTTACGAAAAGAGATGGTAGTCGAAGGACGGCAACCCTCGAGATTTGTTCTTAGAGTTCCACAGACGTATGCCAACTTCCTTATGCTTCCGCCCATCATCCATTTCCATACACATCCTTCCTCATGTCACGACAGTAGGCACATTCGAAATGGAGAGCTAAGTCTAGTCGATGTCCCTCACGCCTTCACACCCGCTACGGAAAACACTTTCCTCTTACTGAAACGATAGGATAGTTGAGGGACGACTTCTTCAGAAGTGATTTCTCAAGCACCGTCACAGGGCCCATTCTAGGTGCCTGCACCATTTCATGATAAAGTGCTTCTCATCCTTACGTGTATGGCTTTCCTGACGGATTTCTTCTCACACGTAAAACCGTGACCTTTTCCACCTGCTCTCTCTCCTACTCTTGAAAACACTTCCCACGGAACAGGATTTGAATAGCCACAGACTTTCTACACTAATGACTTCTGTAGCACAGGCCTGGGGCCCATTCCTTGCGATTTCACACTTACATGGGAAAAGTCTACCATTTTCAGGGAAGATGTTAGTAGACACACGGTTTCTCGGCAGGGGTGTTTCTTCAAACTGAAGAGTACTCCCTTTGTTTAGGATTCAACACATACATTTTGTGACTATGGATTACTCGGGAACCCAGATGGAAGCTCGAAGTCGCGTTGGACACAGACTTGCTTCGCAGAGATTCGTATATGCCTTTCCTTTGGCGAAGTCACATACATTTGAAAACCCTTCCCTCTTCGTGACCCATGGTGTTCGTTGAGAAAAGCCCTCCATAAGAAGTTGTTCGGCGACTAAGGTATATCTCTCTTCCTTCCCCTCCGTACTCTTTCACACTTTGCTTCAAGCCGCTTCGTTCCTTAGCAAAGCAGATGGCAGTCGAAGGACCGCACCGCCACAGTGTTGTTTTTTCGACTTAAGTGTATCGCACGTCCGTTACTCTTCCTCCCTTTTCCAGACACACACCTCTCTAGGGGACTACTACTGGGTTGGTTGTCACATTCGACCCACATTTTTCTTCACAATTCAGCGTGTGGCGTTTTCCTGGTGTTTTCAGACAAAGTATTGAAAACGCTTCTACCTTCCCAAAACAAGATCTGAGGTGGGAGAATCTTTCGACACAAGTTCGTTCTCAAGCAGTGGTATATGGCACAGTCCTTGTGCCTTCGCTTTTAACGTCGGGACTTTCCTCCATCTTCTTCCCTGTAGATGGTAGTGGAAAGGCGATCTCTCTACCGTTTTGTTCCTTGAGAGCTGAGTGTCAGACACTTACACCTATATCTCCAAAGGCTTCAGGCTTCCCGAACCAAGAGGTTAGCACGAAATCGTGTTGGACGTGGCCTTGTTTCTCTGAGTTCAGTGGAAGGCGCTGCTGAGGCGAGCTCACGTACATTTGAAGGCCCTTCCAACTTCATGACACAAGACTTTCGTGGAGAGAAACCCTCCACACCACGTGTTCCTCACCGTAGTGTATCGCGCTTTCCGTCTCTTTCCTTTCGCACTACGTTGTAACAAGGTGCTTCCATCTGTAGGGAAAGAGCTGGTCGTCGACGGACGGCAAACCTCTAGATTGGTTCTTAGAGTTAACCATGGGGAGGCAATCCTCTTCATGCTTCCTCACATCATACATATCCATACTCATCCTTCTTCCTGGAACGACAGGAGACACATTCGGAACGGATGGCTAACTCTTGGGTACGTCCCTCATGCCTTCACACCCACTACGGAAAACACTTTTATCTTCCTGAAACAGTATGATAGCTGAGGGAAGACTTCTTCCCAAGCGGTTGGTCAAGCAACGTCCCAGGTGACGGCACATTCTCTATGCCTTCACACGTTCATGCCAGAATGCCGCTCATACGTAGGTGTATGGCTTTCCAGGATTCCCTTCTCTCACTTGAAGGCATGACCTTTCCCCTCTGCTCTCTCTCATACTCTTGAAAACATTCCTCACGGAACAAGATTTGAATTGGGAGAGACAATCTACACTAACCATTTCTGTGGCACAGGCATGGGGCACATGCCTTGCGCTGCCGCACTTACATTGGAAGAGACAAGCATTTTCAGGGAAGATGTTCGTAGAAACACGGTTTCTCTGCAGTGATGTTTCCTGAGACTGAAGTGCACGCCGCCTGTTTCGGATTCAACACATACCTGTTGTGGCTATGTTTTCCCCGTGACGCCAGTTGGAAGCTCGAAGTCGGGTTTGACACAGACTTGTTTCGCGCAGTTGAGTCTGTGGCTTTCCTTTGGCGAACTCACATACATTTGGAAACCCCTTTTAGCGCCGTGACCCATGGTGTCCATTGAGCGAAGCCCTCCATACAAAGTTGTTCCACGAGGAAGCTATATCAGGCTTTTCCTCTGCTTCCTTTCACACTTGGCGTATGGCCGCCTCGATCCTTCGGAAAGGAGAAGGTAGACGAAGGACCGCTCCTCCACAGCATTGCTTTTAGAATGAAGTGTAGAGCTCGTTCCTTACACTTCCTCCGATTTCCACACACACACCTCTCTAGGGGACAACTTGTTAGTTGGTGTTCACATTCGACCCACATGTCTCTTCACAATTCAGCGTATGGCACTTTCCTTACGCGTTCACACGAAGTCCTGAAAGCGCTTCTATCTTCCTGAAACGAGATTTGAGTTGAGAGAAGCTTTCGACACAACTCTGTCTCAAACACTGGTTTATGGCACAGTAGTTGTGCCTTCCCTGTGAACGTTGGAAAGTTCTTCCATCTTCTTCCCTGTAGGTGGCAGTGGAAAGACTATTTCCCTACCGTTTTGTTCTTTGAGAGTTGAGTGAAAGACCCTTACCTTATATAGCAACACTCATATCTCCAAAGGCTTCTTTCTTCAAGAACCCAGATGTTAGCACGAAAGCCTGTTGGACATGGCCTCATTTCTCAGAAATCAGGGTAAGGATACTACTACTGAGGCTAGCCCACGTGCATTTGAAGACCCATCCACCTCCATGACACGGGACTTGATGGAGAGAAACCCTCCGCACAACGGGTTCCTCCCTGTAGAGGATCGCGCGTTCCCTCGCTTTTCGTTCACGCTAGGTTTCACAAGCTGCTTTCATCCTTACGAAGAGAGATGGTAGTCGAAGGACGGCAACCCTCGAGATTTGTTCTTAGAGTTCCACAGAAGTATGCCATCTTCCTTCAGCTTCCGCCCATCATCCATTTCCATACACATCCTTCTTCATGTCACGACGGTAGGCACATTCGAAATGGAGAGCTAAGTCTAGTCGATGTCCCTCACGCCTTCACACCCGCTACGGAAAACATATTCCTCTTATTGAAACGTAGGATAGTTGAGGGAAGCCTCCTTCACAAGTGATTTCTCAAGCACCGTCACAGGACCCATTCTAGGTGCCTGCACCATTTCATGCTAAAGTGCTTCTCATCCTTACGTGTATGGCTTTCCTGACGGATTTCCTTCTCACAAGTAAAACCGTGACCTTTTCCACCTGCTCTCTCTCCTACTCTTGAAAACACTTCCCACGGAACAGGATTTGAATAGCCACAGACTTTCTACACTAATGACTTCTGTAGCACAGGCCTGGGGCCCATTCCTTGCGATTTCACACTTACATGGGAAAAGTCTACCATTTTCAGGGAAGATGTTAGTAGACACACGGCTTCTCCGCAGTGGTGTTTCTTCAGACCGAAGAGTACTCCGTTTGTTTAGGATTCAAGACATTAATTTTGGGACTATGGATTCCTCGGGAACCCAGATGGAAGCTCGAAGTCGCGTTGGACACAGACTTGCTTCGCAGAGTTTCGTGTATGCCTTTCCTTTGGCAAAGTCACATACATTTGAAAACCCTTCCCTCTTCGTGACCCATGGTGTTCGTTGAGAAAAGCCCTCCATAAGAAGTTGTTCGGCGACTAAGGTATATCTCTCTTCCTTCCCCTCCGTACTCTTTCACACTTTGCCTCAAGCCGCTTCGTTCCTTAGTAAAGCAGATGGCAGTCGAAGGACCGCACCGCCACAGCGTTGTTTCTTCGACTTAAGTGTATCGCACGTCCCTTACGCTTCCTCCCATTTCCAGACACACACCTCTCTAGGGGAATACTAGTGGGTTGGTTGTCACATTCGACCCACATTTTTCTTCACAATTCAGCGTGTGGCGTTTTCCTGGTGTTTTCAGACAAAGTACTGACAACGCTTCTATCTTCCCGAAACAAGATCTGAGTTGGGAGAAGCTTTCGACACAAGTTCGTTCTCAAGCAGTGGTATATGGCACAGTCTTTGTGCCTTCGCTTTTAATGTCGGGATTTTCCTCCATCTTCTTCCCTGTAGATGGTAGTGGAAAGGCGATTTCTCTTTTGTTCTTTCGTTTTGATCCTTGAGAGCTGTGTGTCAGACACTTACACCTATATCTCCAAAGGCTTCAGTCTTCCCGAACCAGGAGGTTAGCACGAAATCGTGTTGGACGTGGCCTTGTTTCTCTGAGTTCAGTGGAAGGCGCTGCTGAGGCGAGCTCACGTACATTTGAAGGCCCTTCCAACTTCATGACACAAGACTTTCGTGGAGAGGAACCCTCCACACAACGTGTTCCTCAACGTAGTGTATCGTGCTTTCCGTCTCTTTCTTTCGCACTACGTTGTAACAAGGTGCTTCCATCCGTAGGGAAAGAGCTGGTCGTCGACGGACGGCAAACCTCTAGATTGGTTCTTAGAGTTAACCATGGGTAGGCAATCCTCCTTATGCTTCCTCACATCATACATATCCATACTCATCCTTCTTCCTGGAACGACAGGAGACACATTCGGAACGGACGGCTAACTCTTGGTTACGTCCCTCATGCCTTCACACCCACTACGGAAAACACTTTTATCTTCCTGAAACAGTATGATAGCTGAGGGAAGACTTCTTCCCAAGCGGTTGGTCAAGCAACGTCCCAGGTGACGGCACATTCTCTATGACTTCACACGTTCATTCCAGAATGCCGCTCATACATAGGTTTATGGCTTTCCACGATTCCCTTCTCCCACTTGAAGGCATGACCTTTCCCCTCTGCTCTCTCTCATACTCTTGAAAACATTCCTCACGGAACAAGATTTGAATTGGGAGAGACAACCTACACTAACCATTTCTGTGGCACAGGCATGGGGCATATGCCTTACGCTGCCGCACTTACATTGGAATAGCAAGCATTTTCAGGGAAGATGTTCGTAGAAACACGGTTTCTCTAGGGCGATGTTTCCTGAGACTGAAGTGCACGCCGCCTGTTTCGGATTCAACACATACCTGTTGTGGCTATGTTTTCCCCGTGACGCCAGTTGGAAGCTCGAAGTCGGGTTTGACACAGACTTGTTTCGCGCAGTTGAGTCTGTGGCTTTCCTTTGGCGAACTCACATACATTTGGAAACCCCTTTTAGCGCCGTGACCCATGGTGTCCATTGAGCGAAGCCCTCCATACAAAGTTGTTCCACGAGGAAGCTATATCAGGCTTTTCCTCTGCTTCCTTTCACACTTGGCGTAGGGCCGCCTCGATCCTTCGGAAAGGAGAAGGTAGACGAAGGACCGCTCCTCCACAGCATTGCTTTTTAGAATGAAGTGTAGAGCTCATTTCTTACACTTCCTCCGATTTCCACACACACACCTCTCTAGGGGACAACTTGTTAGTTGGTGGTCACATTCGACCCACATGTCTCTTCACAATTCAGCGTATGGCACTTTCCTTACGCGTTCACACGAAGTCCTGAAAGCGCTTCTATCTTCCTGAAACAAGATTTGAGTTGAGAGAACCTTTCGACACAACTCTTTCTCAAACAGTGGTATATGGCACAGTAGTTGTGCCTTCCCTGTGAACGTTGGAAAGTTCTTCCATCTTCTTCCCTGTAGGTGGCAGTGGAAAGACGATTTCCCTACCGTTTTGTTCTTTGAGAGTTGAGTGAAAGACCCTTACCTTATATAGCAACCCTCATATCTCCAAAGGCTTCTTTCTTCAAGAACCCAGATGTTAGCACGAAAGCCTCTTGGACATGGACACGTTTCTCAAAAATCAGGGTAAGGATACTACTACTGAGGCTAGCCCACGTGCATTTGAAGACCCATCCACCTCCATGACACGGGACTTGATGGAGAGAAACCCTCCGCACAACGGGTTCCTCCCTGTAGAGGATCGCGCGTTCCCTCGCTTTTCGTTCACGCTAGGTTTCACAAGCTGCTTTCATCCTTACGAAGAGAGATGGTAGTCGAAGGACGGCAACCCCCGAGATTTGTTCTTAGAGTTCCACAGACGTATGCCATCTTCCTTATGCTTCCGCCCATCATCCATTTCCATACACATCCTTCTTCATGTCACGACGGTAGGCACATTCGAAATGGAGAGCTAAGTCTAGTCGATGTCCCTCACGCCTTCACACCCGCTACGGAAAACACATTCCTCTTACTGAAACGATAGGATAGTTGAGGGAAGCCTCCTTCACAAGTGATTTCTCAAGCACCGTCACAGGGCCCATTCTAGGTGCCTGCACCATTTCATGATAAAGTGCTTCTCATCCTTACGTGTATGGCTTTCCTGACGGATTTCCTTCTCACACGTAAAACCGTTACCTTTTCCACCTACTCTCTCTCCTACTCTTGAAAACACTTCCCACGGAACAGGATTTGAATGGCCACAGACTTTCTACACTAATGACTTCTGTAGCACAGGCCTGGGGCCCATTCCTTGCGACTTCACACTTACATGGGAAAAGTCTACCATTTTCAGGGAAGATGTTAGTAGACACAAGGTTTCTCGGCAGTGGTGTTTCTTCAGACTGAAGAGTACTCCCTTTGTTTAGGATGCAACACATATATTTTGTGACTATGGATTCCTCGGGAACCCAGATGGAAGTTGAAAGTCGCGTTGAACACAGACTTGCTTCGCAGAGATTCGTGTATGCCTTTCCTTTGGCGAAGTCACATACATTTGAAAACCCTTCCCTCTTCGTGACCCATGGTGTTCGTTGAGAAAAGCCCTCCATAAGAAGTTGTTCGGCGACTAAGGTATATCTCTCTTCCTTCCCCTCCGTACTCTTTCACACTTTGCCTCAAGCCACTTCGTTCCTTAGCAAAGCAGATGGCAGTCGAAGGACCGCACCGCCACATCGTTGTTTCTTCGACTTAAATGTATCGCACGTCCCTTACGCTTCCTCCCTTTTCCAGACAAACACCTCTCTAGGGGACTACTACTGGGTTGGTTGTCACATTCGACCCACATTTTTCTTCACAATTCACCGTGTGGCGTTTTCCTGGTGTTTTCAGACAAAGTACTGACAACGCTTCTATCTTCCCGAAACAAGATCTGAGTTGGGAGAAGCTTTCGACACAAGTTCGTTCTCAAGCAGGGGTATGTGGCACAGTCCTTGTGCCTTCGCTTTTAACGTCGGGACTTTCCTCCATCTTCTTCCCTGTAGATGGTAGTGGAAAGGCGATTTCTCTACCGTTTTGTTCCTTGAGAGCTGAGTGTCAGACACTTACACCTATATCTCCAAAGGCTTCAGGCTTCCGGAACCAGGAGGTTAGCACGAAATCGGGTTGGACGTGGCCTTGTTTCTCTGAGTTCAGTGGAAGGCGCTGCTGAGGCGAGCTCACGTACATTTGAAGGCCCTTCCAACTTCATGACACAAGACTTTCGTGGAGAGGAACACTCCACACCACGTGTTCCTCAACGTAGTGTATCGCGCTTTCCGTCTCTTTCCTTTCGCACTACGTTTTAACAAGGTGCTCCCATCCTTAGGGAAAGAGCTGGTCGTCGAAGGACGTCAAACCTCTAGATTGGTTCTTAAAGTTAACCATGGGTAGGCAATCCTCCTCATGCTTCCTCACATCATACATATCCATACTCATCCTTCTTCCTGGAAAGACAGGAGAAACATTCGGAACGGACGGCTAACTCTTGGGTACGTCCCTCATGCCTTCACACCCACTACGGAAAACACTTTTATCATCCTGAAACAGTATGATAGCTGAGGGAAGACTTCTTCCCAAGCGGTTGGTCAAGCAACTTCCCAGGTGACGGCACATTTTCCATGCCTTCACACGTTCATGCCAGAATGCCGCTCATACGTAGGTGTATGGCTTTCCAGGATTCCCTTCTCCCACTTGAAGGCATGACCTTTCCCCTCTGCTCTCTCTCATACTCTTGAAAACATTCCTCACGGAACAAGATTTGAATTGGGAGACACAATCTACTCTAACCATTTCTGTGGCACAGTCATGGGGCACATGCCTTGCGCTGCCGCACTTACATTGGAAGAGACAAGCGTTTTCAGGGAAGATGTTCGTAGAAACACGGTTTCTCTACAGTGATGTTTCCTGAGACTGAAGTGCACGCCGCCTGTTTCGGATTCAACACATACCTGTTGTGACTATGTTTTCCCCGTGACGCCAGTTGGAAGCTCGAAGTCGGGTTTGACACAGACTTGTTTCGTGCAGTTGAGTCTGTGGCTTTCCTTTGGCGAACTCACATACATTTGGAAACCCCTTTTAGCGCCGTGACCCATGGTGTCCATTGAGCGAAGCCCTCCATACAAAGTTGTTCCACGAGGAAGCTATATCAGGCTTTTCCTCTGCTTCCTTTCACACTTGGCGTATGGCCGCCTCGATCCTTCGGGAAGGAGAAGGTAGACGAAGGACCGCTCCTCCACAGCATTGCTTTATAGAATGAAGTGTAGAGCTCGTTCCTTACACTTCCTCCGATTTCCACACACACCTCTCTAGGGGACAACTTGTTAGTTGGTGGTCACATTCGACCCACATGTCTCTTCACAATTCAGCGTATGGCACTTTCCTTACGCGTTCACACGAAGTCCTGAAAGCGCTTCTATCTTCTTGAAAGAAGATTTGAGTTGAGAGGAGCTTTCGACACAACTCTGTCTCAAACAGTGGTATATGGCACAGTAGTTGTGCCTTCCCTGTGAACGTTGGAAAGTTCTTCCATCTTCTTCCCTGTAGGTGGCAGTGGAAAGACGATTTCCCTACCGTTTTGTTCTTTGAGAGTTGAGTGAAAGACCCTTACCTTATATAGCAACACTCATATCTCCAAAGGCTTCTTTCTTCAAGAACCCAGATGTTAGCACGAAAGCCTGTTGGACATGGTCTCGTTTCTCAGAAATCCGGGTAAGGATACTACTACTGAGGCTAGCCCACGTGCATTTGAAGACCCATCCACCTCCATGACACGGGACTTGATGGAGAGAAACCCTCCGCACAACGGGTTCCTCCCTGTAGAGGATCGCGCGTTCCCTCGCTTTTCGTTCACGCTAGGTTTCACAAGCTGCTTTCATCCTTACGAAAAGAGATGGTAGTCGAAGGACGGCAACCCTCGAGATTTGTTCTTAGAGTTCCACAGAAGTATGCCATCTTCCTTATGCTTCCGCCCATCATCCATTTCCATACACATCCTTCTTCATGTCACGACGGTAGGCACATTCGAAATGGAGAGCTAAGTCTAGTCGATGACTCTCACGCCTTCGCACACGCTACGGAAAACACATTCCTCTTACTGAAATGATAGGATAGTTGAGGGAAGCCTCCTTCACAAGTGATTTCTCAAGCACCGTCCCAGGGCCCATTCTAGGTGCCTGCACCATTTCATGCTAAAGTGCTCCTCATCCTTACGTGTATGGCTTTCCTGACGAATTTCCTTCTCACACATAAAACCGTGACCTTTTCCACCGACACTCTCTCCTACTCTTGAAAACACTTCCCACGGAACAGGATTTGAATGGCCACAGACTTTCTACACTAATGACTTCTGTAGCACAGGCCTGGGGCCCATTCCTTGAGATTTCACACTTACATGGGAAAAGTCTACCATTTTCAGGGAAGATGTTAGTAGACACACGGTTTCTCGGCAGTGGTGTTTCTTCAGACCGAAGAGTACCCCCTCTCTTTAGGATTCAGCACATACATTTTGTGACTATGGATTCCTCGGGAACCCAGATGGAAGCTCGAAGTCGCGTTGGACACAGACTTGCTTCGCAGAGATTCGTGTATGCCTTTCCTTTGGCGAAGTCACATACATTTGAAAACCCTTCCCGCTTCGTGACCCATGGAGTTCGTTGAGAAAAGCCCTCCATAAGAAGTTGTTCGGCGACTAAGGTATATCTCTCTTACTTCCCCTCCGTACTCTTTCACACTTTGCTTCAAGCCGCTTCGTTCCTTAGCAAAGCAGATGGCAGTCGAAGGACCGCACCGCCACAGCATTGTTTCTTCGACTTAAGTGTATCGCACGTCCCTTACGCTTCCTCCCATTTCCACACACACACCTCTCTAGGGGAGTACTAATGGGTTGGTTGTCACATTCGACCCACATTTTTCTTCACAATTCAGCGTATGGCGTTTTCCTGGTGTTTTCACACAAAGTACTGACAAGGCTTCTATCTTCCCGAAACAAGATCTGAGTTGGGAGAAGCTTTCGACACAAGTTCGTTCTCAAGCAGTGGTATATGGCACAGTCCTTGTGCCTTCGCTTTTAACGTCAGGACTTTCCTCCCTCTCCTTCCCTGTAGATGGTAGTGGAAAGGCGATTTCTCTACGTTTTGTTCCTTGAGAGCTGAGTGTCAGACACTTACACCTATATCTCCAAAGGCTTCAGGCTTCCCCAACCAGGAGGTTAGCACGACATCGTGTTGGACGTGGATTTGTTTCTCTGAGTTCAGTGGAAGGCGCTGCTGAGGCGAGCTCACGTACATTTGAAGGCCCTTCGAACTTCATGACACAAGACTTTCGTGGAGAGAAACCCTCCACACCACGTGTTCCTCACCGTAGTGTATCACGCTTTCCGTCTCTTTCCTTTCGGACTACGTTGTAACAAGGTGCTTCCATCCGTAGGGAAAGAGCTGGTCGTCGACGGACGGCAAACCTCTAGATTTGTTCTTAGAGTTAACCATGGGTAGGCAATCCTCATTATGCTTCCTCACATAATACATATCCATACTCATCCTTCTTCATGGAACGACCCCACTTCCACAGCGATGTTTTGTAGAACAAAGTGTATAGCACTTTCCTTACGCTTCCTCCGATTTACAGACACACACCTCTATAGGGGACAACTTGTGACTTGGTGGTAATATTCGACCCACATTTTTCTTCACAATTCAGCCTATGGCATTTTCCTTGCGCTTTCACGCGAAGAACTGAAAACACTTCTAGCTTCCTGAAACAAGATCTGAGTAGGGAGAAACTTTCGACACAACTTCTTTCTCAAGCAGTGGTACATGACACAGTATTGTGCCTTCACTGCGAACGTTGGAAATTGCTTCCATCTTCTTCCTTGTAGGTGGTAGTGGAAAGACTATTTCCCTGCAGCTTTGTTTCTTGAGAGGTGAGTATAAGAACCTTCCCTTAGAGAGCAACACATATATCTCCAAGGGCTTCTATCTTCAAGAACCAAGATGTTCGCACGAAAACCTGTTTGACGAGGCCTTCTTTCTCAGAGTTCAGTGTAAGGCTACTAGGCCTGAAGGGAGCCCACGTCCATTTGAAGACCCATCCACCTGCCTGACACAGGACTTAAAGGAGAGAAACCCTCTGCACAACGTGTTCCCCGCTGTACAGGAATGCGCGTTCCACCTCTTTCCTTGCACACAAGGTTTAACAAGCTGCTTCGTACCTTACGAAAAGAGATGGTAGTCGAAGGACGGCAACAATATAGATTTGTTCTTAGAGTTAAACAAACGTATGCCATCTTCCTTAGGCTTGCTCACATCCTCCATTTCCATACATCTTTCTTCATGTCACGACTGTAGGCACATTCGACACGGAGAGTTAAGTCTACTCCATGTCCCTTACGCCTCACACCCACTAGGGAAAACACTTTCATCTCACTGAAACCATAGGACAGCTGAGGGAAGCCTACTTCAGAAGAGGTTTCTCCAGCACCGTCACAGGGCCCATTCAAGATGCCTTCTCCGTTTCATGCTAAAGTGCTTCTCATTCTTACGTGTATGGCTTTCCTGATGGATTTCTTTCTCACAATGAAAACCTTGACACGTTCCATCTGCTCTCTCTCCTACTCTTGAAAACACTTCTCACAGAACAAGGTTCGAATGGGGACAGACATTCTACAGTAAGTATGTCTGTGGGACAGGCACGGGGCACATTCCTTGCGATTTCACACTTACGTTGGAAAAGTCTACCATGTTCAGGGAAGATGTTAGTAGAAACACGGTGTCTCTGCAGTGGTGTTTCTTCAGACTGAATAGTACTCCCTTTGTTTAGGATTCAACACATACGTTTTGTGACTATGAATTCCTCGCGAACCCAGATGGGAGCTCGAATTCGCGTTTGAGATAGACTTGGTTCGCAGAGATTCCTGTATGCCTTTCCTCTGCCTAACTCGCATACTTTGGAAGACGCTTCTATCTTCGTGACCCATGCATGGTGTTCGTTGAGAGAAGCCCTCCGTAAGATGTTGTTCCGCGAGTAAGGTAGATCACGCTTCCCCTCTGCTGTCTTTCACACTTTGCATCAAGCCGCTTCTTTTCTTAGCAGAGGAGATGGCAGTCGAAGGACCGCACCTCCACAGCGTTGATTTGTAGAACTAAGTGTATAGCACGTTCCTTACGCATCCTCCCATTTCCAGACACACACCTCTATAGGGGACAACTTGTGACTTGGTGGTAACATTCGACCCACATTTTTCTTCACAATTCAGCCTATGGCATTTTCCTTACGCTTTCAGGCGAAAAACTGAAAACGCTTCTAGCTTACTGAAACAAGATCTGAGTAGGGAGAAACGTTCTACACAACTTCTTTCTCAAGCTGTGGTACATGACACAGTATTTGTGCCTTCACTGCGAACGTGGGAAATTACTTCCATATTCTTCCCTGTAGGCGGTAGTGGAAAGACTATTTCCCTGCAGTTTTGTTTCTTGAGAGGTGAGTATAAGAACCTTCCCTTAGAGAGTAACACATATATCTCCAAGGGCTTCTATCTTCAAGATCCATGATGTTCGCACGACAGCCTGTTTGACGTGGCCTTGTTTCTCAGAGTTCAGTGTAAGGCTACCTGGCCTGAGGCGAGCCCACGTCCATTTGAAGCCCCATCCACCTGCATGACAGAGGACTTAAAGGAGAGAAACCCTCCGCACACCGTGTTCCCCGCTGTACAGGATCGCGGGTTCCAACTCTTTCCTTGCACACAAGTTTTAACAAGCTACTTCCAAACTTACGAAAAGAGATGGTAGTCGAAGGACGGCAACACTATAGATTTCTTCTTAGGGTTAAACAAACGTATGCCATCTTCCTTAGGCTTGCTCACATCCTCCATTTCCATACATCGTTCTTCATGTCATGACTGTAGGCACATTCGACACGGAGAGTTAAGTCTAGCCCATGTCCCTTACGCCTTCACACCCACTACGGAAAACACTTTCATCTCACTGAAGCCATAGGACAGCTGAGGGAAGCCTACTTCAGAAGAGGTGTCTCCAGCACCGTCACAGGGCCCATTCAAGATGTCTTCACCGTTTCATGGTAAAGTTCTTCTCATTCTTACGTGTATGGCTTTCCTGACGGATTTCCTTCTCACAATGAAAACCTTGACACGTTCCATCTGCTCTCTCTCCTACTCTTGAAAACACTTCTCACAGAACAAGATTCGAATGGGGACAGACAGAATGTCTGTAAGTATGTCTGTGGGACAGGCACGGGGCATATCCTTGCGATTTCCCACTTTCATGGCTAAAGTATACCATGTTCAGGGAAGATGATAGTAGAAACACGGTTTCTCTGAAGTGGTGTTTCTTCAGACTGCATAGTACTCCCTTTGTTTAGGATTCAACACATACGTTTTGTGACTCTGAATTCCTCGCCAACCCAGAGGGGAGCTCGAAGTCGCGTTTGAGATAGACTTGGTTCGCAGAGATTCGTGAATGCCATTCCTCTGCCTAACTCGCATACTTTGGAAGACGCTTCTATCTTCGTGACCCATGCATGGTGTTCGTTGAGAGAAGCCCTCCGTAAGAAGTTGTTCCGCGAGTAAGGTCGATCACACTTCCCCTCTGCTTTCTTTCACAGTCTTCCTCACGACGCTTCGTTTCTTAGCAGAGGAGATGGCATTCGAAGGACCGCACCTCCACAGCGTTGTTTTGTAGAACTAAGTGTATAGCACGTTCCTTACGCTTCCTCCCATTTCCAGACACACACCTCGATAGGGGACAACTTGTGACTTGGTGGTAAAATTCGACCCACATTTTTCTTCACAATTCAGCCTATGCCATTTTCCTTGCGCTTTCACGCGACTAACTGAAAACACTTTTACCTTCCTGAAACAAGATCTGAGTAGGGAGAAACATTCGACACATCTTCTTTCTCAAGCAGTGGTACATGATACAGTATTTGTGCCTTCACTGCGAACGTTGGAAATTGCTTCCATCTTCATCCCTGTAGGTGGTAGTGGAAAGTTTATTTCCCTGCAGTTTTCTTTCTTGAGAGGTGAGTATAAGAACCTTCCCTTAGAGAACAACACATATATCTCCAAGGGCCTTTATCTTCAAAAACCAAGATGTTCGCACGAAAGCCTGCTTGAAGTGACCTTGTTTCTCAGAGTTCAGTGGAAAGCTACTAGGCCTGAGGCGAGCCAACGTCTATTTGAAGACCCAACCACCTGTATGACACAGGACTTAAAGGGGAGAAACCCTCCGCACAACGTGTTCCTCGCTGTACAGGATCGCGCGTTCCATCTCTTTCCTTGCACACAAGGTTTAACAAGCTGCTTCCAACCTTACGAAAAGAGATGGTAGTCGAAGGACGGCAACACTATAGATTTGCTCTTAGAGTTAAACAAACGTATGCCATCTTCCTTAGGCTGGCTCACATCCTCCATTTCGATACATGCTTCTTCATGTCACGACTGTAAGCATATTCGACATGGAGAGTTAAGTCTAGTCCATGTCCCTTACGCCTTCACACCCACTACGGAAAACACTTTCATCTCACTGAAACCATAGGACAGCTGAGGGAAGTTACTTCAGAAGAGGTTTCTCCAGCACCGTCACAGGGCCCATTCAAGATGCCTTCACCGTTTCACGCTAAAGTGCTTCTCATCCTTACGTGTATGGCTTTCCGGATGGATTTCCTTTCCCCAATGAAAACCTTGACACGTTCCATCTGTTCTCTCTCCTACTCTTGAAAACACTTCTCACAGAACAAGATTCGAATGGGGACAGACGTTCTACACTAGGTATGTCTGTGGGACAGGCACGGGGAACATTCCTTGCGATTTCACACTTATGTTGGAAAAGTCTACCATGTTCAGGGAAGATCTTAGGAGAAACACGGTTTTCTGTAGTGGTGTTTCTTCAAAATGAATAGTACTCCCTTTGTTTAGGATTCAACACATATGTTTTGTGACTATGAATTCCTCGCGAACCCAGATGGGAGCTCGATGTCGCATTTGAGATAGACTTGGTTCGCAGAGATTCGTGTATGACTTTCCTCTGCCTAACTCGCATACTTTGGAAGACGCTTCTATCTTCGTGACCCATGCATGGTGTTCGTTGAGAAAAGCCCTCCGTAAGAAGTTGTTCCGCGACTAAGGGAGATCACGCTTCCCCTCTGCTTTCTTTCACACTTTGCATCAAGCCGCTTCGTTTCCTAGCAGAGGAGATGGCAGACGAAGGACCGCACGTCCACAGCGTTGTTTTGTAGAACTACGCGTATAGCACGTTCCTTAGGCTTCCTCCGATTTCCAGACACACACCTCTATAGGGGACAACTTGTGACTTGGTGGTAACATTCGACCCACATTTTTCTTCCCTATTCAGCCTATGGCATTTTCCTTGCGCTTTCACGCGAATAACTGAAAACACTTCTAGCTTCCTGAAACAAGACCTGAGTTGGGAGAAACTTTCGACACAACTTCTTTCTCAAGCAGTGGTACATGACACAGTATTTGTGCCTTCACTGCGAACGTTGGAAATTGCTTCCATCTTCATCCCTGTAGGTGGTAGTGGAAAGACTGTTTCTCTGCAGTATTGTTTCTTGAGAGATGAGTATAAGAACCTTCCCTTAGAGAGCAACACATATATCTCCAAGGGCTTCTATCTTCAAGATCCAAGATGTTCGCACGACAGCCTGTTTGACGTGGCCTTGTTTCTCAGAGTTCAGTGTAAGGCTACTAGGCCTGAGGCGAGCCCACGTCCATTTGAAGACCCATCCAACTGCATGACACAGGACTTAAAGGAGAGAAACCCTCCGCACACCTTGTTCCCCGCTGTACAGGATCGCGGGTTCCAACTCTTTCCTTGCACACAAGGTTTAACAAGCTGCTTCCAAACTTACGAAGAGAGATGGTAGTCGAAGGACGGCAACACTATAGATTTGTTCTTAGAGTTAAACAAACGTATGGCATCTTCCTTAGGCTTGCTCACATCGTCCATTTCCATACATTATTCTTCATGTCATGACTGTAGGCACATTCGACACGGAGAGTTAAGTCTAGCCCATGTCCCTTACGCCTTCACACCCACTACGGAAAACACTTTCATCTCACTGAAACCATAGGACACCTGAGGGAAGCCTACTTCAGAAGAGGTTTCGCCAGCACCGTCACAGGGCCCATTCAAGATGCCTTCTCCGTTTCATGCTAAAGTGCTTCTCATTCTTACGTGTATGGCTTTCCTGATGGATTTCTTTCTCACAATGAAAACCTTGACACGTTCCATCTGCTCTCTCTCCTACTCTTGAAAACACTTCTCACAGAACAAGGTTCGAATGGGGACAGACATTCTACAGTAAGTATGTCTGTGGGACAGGCACGGGGCACATTCCTTGCGAC